>NC_071575.1:49155305-49471218 GCF_024509145.1 Vidua macroura | reverse complement strand
GAAGGGCCACCAGGAGATTAGGGGCAGCAGTCTTAGTTGTGCCTGGCTTAAGACTGTGACTGTGCCAGGACAGGGATAACAGCTCAGTCAACACTTGCAGCACGTGTGGGCCCACCAGACAGATGAGCAGCAGAGGCTGCAGCTCACAGGCACTGTACAGTGCAGACGTTGGCTGTGAGTGCTGTGCCAGCCTCCATCAAACCTGTGCTCCTGCAGCACAACATTACTTGAACTGACCCTTTCCTCAGAGCTGCAGCATCAGGCTCCCTGTCACAGGCTGAGCAGGAACTGTGGTGGAATGGAAACACATGGCACCTTTATTTTTTAAAGAAAATAATAATTGAGAGTAGCCTTGTACCTTTTATCATCTTACTGACACATCTTTTGTAACAACTGGATGTGCTGCCTCACCTGGGAAAAGGCAGCATGGCAGCATTCCAAATCCCAGGGCTAATCTTTGGGCCCCTTGCTGCACAGTTCAGTCTTCTGGCACCTTCACAGCACAGCAACAACTTGAATGTTTTTGCCTTTGGGCATCTAACTTTTAGTACCCAGCCTTTGCAACAGATGCAACACCACCACTCACCACCCTAGCAAGCTGGCACAGTCGGCAGGGAGGCTGCTGGAGCAGGCACATAGAAACACCTTCCATCCACAGCAGTCCAAGAGAATGAAAACTAAGTATTTGTCCTGTAGTCAAGAGCTTGTGGCTGCAATTTTCAATTATGTTCATAAACACTTAAATTGCAAAAGAGGAGATAGCCTCATTTTCTTTTAGCTAGTTGTAAGAACATTTGTTCCAGGGAAGTTGAGTCCCTTCTTTACCTCAGGAGACTAAAACTCAGTTCTCTGTGTTTGAAGAAAGTACCTTAGGTGCCAGATACACCACAAGCACACTGCTGCACTGTAAGGGACAAGGTTTCTGGGGGCAATTTTCCTTCCTAAGAAAGAGATAGTGAGGATGTCTTTCTGAACCCCTCTTTACAATGCTGCTTGTCATTCACAGTGGTGTGGCAAAGCTGCAGCTCAGCCTTCTGTATTGTTAAGTAAATTCTGAAATAATCTTGAAGGGTAACTTAAACTGAGTGGCATACTGGGAAGCTACTTACTAAAGGAAGTAAGTCTCATTTCTTTCACTAATGCCTAGAACAGCTGTACTCTGTGTACACTTGAAATTGAAAATTATTAAGCACATTTAAAGGCAAAACTGAAATTATTACAAATCATTATGGACATATGGTGGTATCCTCCCAAACCATCCAACCAACTACAATATACCTACTTTAGTAGATATATTTACAACCCATAAGCTACAAGTTGTTTCTGATCTGATGTTATTTCAAACTGCAGCTAGTCAGACAAAAAAGTCCCTACATACTCCTCTTGACTGAAGAGGAACAAACCTGACAGATTTTCCCCTGCACAACTTTACTGATTTGCAAAGAAAAGATGCACAGCAAAGTCTAAATGTATCCTTTAAGACAACGATTATCACTCCGACCCTTTTTTCTGATGAGCACATGACTAACATCATGCTGGGCAATACCTGTTACAGGTAAGCAAGAGGAAAATATTGCTAATAATGGAACCTACCAAGTATTAAACATTCATTTTCACAGAAGGAATAAAGTGCATATTCACAGTTCCTTTCTTTTAGCTGTAGAAGAAAAAAAAATTGACCTTTTTGGTTAAAATTTGATGCAAATCTTCCCCTTAAAAAAAAAAAAAAAAAAGAGTTCAGAGTTGACACTGTCACACAAAAATTGACACTTCAAGGTTATGAACAAACTAAGTTTAATCTAAACCTAGTTTACAATTGCATCAGATGAAGAACAGTTTCAGTCTTTCCAGTCAACAAATGCAGCAGAAGCTATGTCTGTGTCAGCAAGTAATTCAATATTATAGGAGTGAATCCACAGAACTGAACAGTTGATGAAACTTCTATACCTACAGTATTTACAGTCTGGAAATGTGAGACCCACTTTTGTCTGAAGCTCCAGACATCCTCAGCACAGGTAGTTGTGGGTAGGTAGGTGATGGTTTCAACTGCTATGGATTCAGGTCACCATTCAGAGCTGGAAGGCACCTGGTGCACACCCAGAGCCCAGGTCCCAGTTCTGAGTTCTCAAAAAGGAAGTGAACTCAAGAGCACCAAAATGGCTTTGACAGCCAAACCAGTCTGTGAGATGAGGGGATGAGAGAGGGATTTCCAAACTGCGCAAACTACATTGCTGCCACAGAAATGTCTGGAGACGTCTCCTAAAGAGAACATATCTGTCAGAATGTTCAGCCTCACACAATGCTTTTAGCCCTGGCTGAATCACCATTTCCTAATGAACTGTGTTGCAATGTTCCCAGTGGAACCAAATGGCAGAATTGTTATCAGCATGTAGAGCAGTAAGCAGCAGTAGTGATGTAATCAAAATTACAATGATTTTAAAGTTTCATTCTACCCACAGTGTGAATTTTAAGACAGACATACAAAACCAGGCTGCTCAGGAGAACCTGAAAGCAGAACTGCCACTCCTGTTGCAGATGTTTGCAAAAAACAGCTGCTTACTTGCAGAAGTTAAAAAGTCCTTAATATAAAGGGGTACTAAGATACATAAGATGTAATACACTTCAAAAACACAAGCATTTTACAAGTCCATTTTACAAGCCATAATGTCTATTACATCAAGATTCAACAATACAAAGCTTGTCTTTATATTTAAAAATAGAATATAAACAAATAGTAGTTCACATTAAGACAATTGCCACAGCAAAAATTCTCAGAGAAAAGTGCTTTACCTACAGAATATACCCTAAAACCTACCAAGCAAGCTCTAAAATTCTCCAATTTAGAAGTGGTAGGGATAGAAACCAAAAAAAAAAAAAAAAAGTGCAAGTGACATCCAAAAACTGACATCCTTTGCTAGAAATCAAGAACTCCAATTGTGCCATGTGCTTCAGCTGATAGTCAGGTCAGCTTCATCTGAGGAGTCATTACCCCTGAATATGATATAGCACACCATTTTGAAAATGTAACAGAATAGTTGATTTACTTACAAATGGCTTTATTGAAGCTATAACTTCATAAATTTGATATTCAAGGTGTAAAGTTGTCTCACAGGCTAAAAATTAACACAAGAAAAAACATAAGTAACACAGATTTACTTATGTTATAAGTGGTAAAGATGTTATAACTGGTAGAATTGAACCTGAAGGAAGCAATTCTTTCAAGATAAAAAATTAAGACTATCACAGGACTGAACAAACAGAGAGGGAAATACAGTAATAGAGTACTTCACAGTAAAATACCTCTTTATTTGCAATATATTTAAAACTAGCTCTTTATTTCAGGTAAGAAAAATAGCATTCTGACTTTTAGTCAGTGCTGATTCTGGTAATTTGCAACATTCTAAACAGCTAGAAAAGTTATTTGCACAATGTTGCCCATTAACAATTCCCCTAACTGTCCATTCACTGCCTTTTTTTACCTTGTTCTTAAATATGTTGGAAGAAATTCTTCAATAGTGTTTGTATTTAGATCTTGATTAAGACTGACAGACTGACTCGACAGTGACTCAGCATTTGTTATTATCTCACATGCAGGTTTTATGAGCTAATTTGAAAAGAATAACATGGTTCAGGAGCTGAACTATAAAGACAATCAAGAGGGCAACTATCCAGGAAGACTGGGGTAGAACAAATTCTTCTACTATACAGTTTAGTACTGTAAAGTAGCAGCAGTTTCAGGAACTTCTATACCTCTGTGTAAGAGAGCACTGAAGAACAGAATACTGGGATATTGCTATTAAAATTCAAACAACAAATTACTTCATATGTACACTTTTATACTCAGTACAAGTCTAGACTCTCCTGCTATGCTGTAACTTGAAAGTTTTAGGTCATTAGATCATGCTGTAAACAAAGACATAAAACATTTGTGTAAGCTTTACTGGTTTAGGAGTGTGTATAAACACCTGCCTTCTAAAAAATAAAAAAAGCTGTTTAATTTTAATTTATGAGCATTTAAGTAGGTAGCATATTGTAAAACAAGTTTTTATCCAATTAAAAATGAAATCTATGCATTTCATGGAAGTGTTATACAGCATTTGTAACAAAGTCTGTGTTTTTAGATACCTGACATCCATTTTCAATATGAGATAGAGAGAAAGAATTCTCCAAACAAATGTATTCATTTTTGGTCTTGGAATCTCTTCTATCTTCTGTAGCCAATATGAAGCTAAAATACACCAGTTTAAAGTAGACTTCCGTATGCAGAATTTTTTTTAATGCAGATGAAAACAATAATGATGTTACAATCCCTAAATATACAAGTTTGTGGTTGTTCCAAGCAGAATTTTGAAAACATTTAGAAACACCAAAAATAGGCTATATCAGGAAGCAATCTGATACTCAAATAAATAGAAAATTTGCGTTTTAATGTCACATTGATTTTTAGTACATTTCAATCCAAGAAAAAATAAACAGACATAGTAATGAGTACAAGATTATATATATTACAATATGCCTTGTTATAATACATTTGTAGCTTTACGATAAAAAAACCTGGAAGGCAGATGGAGTTTGAGCTCATAATTGTCAGAACAAAGCATTAAATGCATTTCTGGAGTAAGTACTTTTATTTAGTTTCAAAACCTTTAAACAGCTTTAGACCTTGGCCTTTTCTTTAAAAAAAAAAAAAAATAGCTACCATGGGGCTAGCAAGTATGTCTTCTAAGTTTAAATGACACAGAAAATGCTTTTCCCAATTTTACATACAATGAAAGGACTGATGATTTCAAAAACAGCATCTATGGCAAACTCCACTTTGACTTTGACCTAGAAATGCATGTTACTGATCTCCACAAGGAATCCAGCAAATTTTGCAAGTTGTCCATTTCACATGAAAGCAAGAGGAAGGGTTATCATATGCAAAAATATTTTTTCCAACTGTTCTTAATGAGTAATTGAAAACTAAAGGCATGGTCTCTTCATTATAAAAAAATAAAGGTACAACGGAAACTCTAAACGAAGATATTCAGCTATAGTGAAGTTGCAACCCTCTGAAAGGAAGGAAAAAGAAAAGAAGTCAATTAGTTAAGCTTTGTGCTCTAACCAAACTACTTACAGTGATTTTCAATGGCAAAAGCCCATGCTGACTGGGTGATTTGACAGTTCCAAATATTTTTTTGTAATAATTTTTATTTGCATACAAGGACACTAAAATGATCCAGTCATGCAATGTTCACTTTAAGCACTCTGCATCTCTTTTCCAATTTTATAGCTAAGGATCTTGTTCCAGTCAATCTTGGTGCGGGTAACTGGCAACTGTCGACGTAAGGCCTTGAAAGTAGTGTCCGACATAGTCTGATAGTTCTCACTGATAGCAGTCTGTCAAACACAAAGTCACACAAAACAGAGACATGAAAAACACAACTAGGATGCCACAAACATTCTATGACTCAGTGGCCTGCTACTTCCTAAATGGGCTTAATAAAAACATGCTGAATTGAAATAGTATTTAATGAAGAAAAGCTGCTAGATATAGATTGAGACTACGTGAAAAAAATTAGTGAGACATATAATAAACCTGGCCATAGCCAAGGTGTTTCAGCAAACCACAGTGTGGTTAATCAGCAGCATGAACAAAATGCTGATCAGACATTAATTCCAGACAGAAAAGTCTTCCACTGTTTTTCCTGTGGGGATGCTAAAGTCAGTCAACAACATTACTTGAACTTGAATATAATGCATACTATAGATACTTCAAAACTTTTTATTAAAGAGTATTTCTTTCAAACTGACAACACAGTGTCTGAAATTTACCTTATGTTCAAGGCCCGATGAACATGTATCCCACATCTGCAGAGGGTATCTACAACAGTCACACTTTTCTAACTTTGAAATTACTAATTGAAAGAGGTAATGCCTATAGTCATATTTAGCAAAGCTAATATCAGAGTAGCCTCTGAACAGTATCTGTACAAAAATTCCACTTAGGGAATGCACTAATGCTTTATAACATTAGAATTGCTGACACTTAATCATGCAAGAACTTTTCTGCCCTCAAAAGATTAATTCTGTTGTAACGTTAGGCAGGTGAGCACAATCACCAGAAGGTGTGAAAATGCAAGACAGAATTAGCAACATGTAATCTATTTATACGGAACTGCATTACCTTGCTCGTTATAGAATACTAGCTTTGGTTAAGTATATGGTAATGCTATAAATATGAGTAAGAATACAGTATTTGTTTCAACATACCTGATATTCATTTTCTGCAGCCTCCACAATTTTTATAAATTCCTTCGCTGTCTGGGCTTCATTCTAGGAAAAAAACATTTGAATTAGGTCTGATGTAGGACCAGTTGGATTGTGCTTTTCCTATAGTTATGAGTCATGTCAGGTAGACTCGATGAGAACACTTGACCATTCAGTGGCTAAACCAAAACTGAGTGTTCATCCAAAAGGCATATCCCATATGATGATGATGATGATGTTATAAAAATAAAATCAAAGTGCAACAAGTATAAAGAATGCCAAGATGGTCGTTAACATATTTTGATTAAGAATTCTATGGTGTGAAAAAAGACATACAGAACAGCATTTGGAAAAATTACAGTGCCCACCCAAGTCTCTAAAAACATGCGAAGTATGGATAACAACATTATCAATGCTACATTTCCAGTACAAATTCAAGAAAACTTCAAGAGCATCTAACCCACAAGTTATAGTAGAATATAGAAGAAGAAACCAAGAAACCAAAACAGATTTGTTTACCACTAAACATTCTGAATCTGGAGACTAAGCTGAGGAAAACACCAGACTTTATGTATCTGGTATTCCAAAATCATCCCCAAATACATCTTGCAAAAATGAGGGTGCAAATTTCATCAAGACTGATAAGGATGAGGTCAGAAAAGAAACTGTTTAAGGATGCAAGTGTGTTTTTTTATTAAAAATAAAATATGCCCCATCAGTCAATCTGGAGGTGTATTTGCTGAAGTGCTGAAGCCTCCACCAGGAAGTGAGGGTTCATGAATTTCCAAACTTCCAATTAGCATTGGAGGCATTCCTAAGAGTGCTTTTGCAGAAGCTGTTGAAAGTTAGGAGCGTTGCTGTCCCATGTAATCCCTCATTCCTGCAAAAGCAAAGACTTGGAGAAAACTCTGACAACATCAAACATAACTGGTTCCAAGTTTCAGTGAAACTGCACCTAACAGCTGTGAAAGTGCTCTTGGAAACTGCAGGAAGAGGCAGAGAGAAAGCAGATGAACAAATGAAAAGGTTTTGACTTTTCAGTGAACTGAGAAAATGCCCTCAAAGACTCTGTTAATGAAAGGAAAAATTCAGAGCTATGGCGTCTTATTTGTCTCATAGGAAAACAAGGGATAAGAAAATAACCTTCAGCAGAATTATTCACAGCTCTAGCAACAAGACAACTTTTCAGTCATTTATTTCTGTTGTTTTTAAATGGGTTCTCTTACAAACAACAAAAAAGAGAAGTCATTGAGGGTCCTTTTAATCTACCTACCATTTCTTCTGTGTGAAATATGATCTTGTACAGCCTCTGCCCTCTATGAAGCTCACAGCCAAGGTTAAAAATTGGTAACCACCAGCATACTTGCTTTTGTTTTAGCTAAGTTATGTTAAAGATGTTCTCCTACTCATCGGTCTGCTGCTGCTTCACCAAATTGCAAAACAGGATTAAGTTTCTTCCCAACAGTGAGGCAAAACCTATTGACAGGAGAACTGCATCCACATAACCTTCCCTGAAGCAACTCTTATTTGAATGAAACACTAAATAGATCCCTTTGCTCCAGGGAGTCAGAAGTAATTTTATATCTACAGCTACAGAAGTGTTATCAGTTGGCACCACATTCCCCCATTTTTTCTGGTGCTATTGCAACTAAAAAGCCAACAAGCCTTGCTTTATATTAACAAACAATGCTCTTTATTGATGAATTGAGCTATTGAGCCAAATTGGCCACTGCTAGTCATTATCATTAAAATACTTCTACTGTTCACTTTTACAATTTCTCTTTGCCAGCTTAACCTCACTGTCTTAAATTTTATTAAAAAGCACTCCAACAGAAAATCTTGCCATTTACAAACGCCATTATAGACATTTCAGAAGTAGTAACTGTTTATGAACATTATCAATCCTTAAAAGACACATCTGGTACTATTTCCAAACAATTTTTATTTTTATTGTTTACTCCCCATTACTATAATAATCCATTTGGCAAGAAGTTGAAAAAAATTATGCTTTAAATAAGAAGTGTGTTATGATTCTCAAGTTGAACCATCTCTGAAAGGGCTTTTTGTACACAGCAAGACACTGACAGCACCAGTTACAGACAGAGAAAATGAAGAGAGAATACCCACTACTGCTTCTCAACTGGTACCATTTGTTTACTATTTTAGCATACTGATCTTCCAGTGAGCAAAGGAGGCCATCTCCTAGATTGTACTACTAAAGTCAGTTGTTTTAACTCAAATCTCCTTCATATTCAAAAATTAATTCTACAGGTCATTGCAAAATTAATTCTATAGGTCCTTCTGCAGATTGACGTTTATATACAACAGAAGTGCAGAAAGACTGACAACAAGCTAATGAAAGCTTTAAAGTCAAAGTTAATGTAGCTTATATAAGCCACATGCAAGCATACATTGTTTTTTTAAACTTTTTTTTTAAACGCTAGCTACATGTTAGGTAGAAGTAGTAAATGTTACATATAAAATATCTGTAAATTTGAACATTAATTCCCATACATGTAGAAGAACAAACTTTTCAAAACTTCTGAGATTTTCTTGCTTTTATTTTTAAATTAAAAAGTCACTTCAATATACCCACTAAGGCCCTTAAAGGTCACTTACAGACACTGTTAGAGAATCTTGTATGTCTTTATGGCTCACCAGCTGAACATTACCATCTTCATAATAGTGAACCTACAGAAAATTAAACAGAGAACCTCATATCAAGTTTTACAAATCAACAACATGCAGGAAAATCAAAGTGTTGTGTTATTTATCATAGTAGGAAACCCATACAAATCAGTCAAAACCACATACAGAATGTTACAGAACAAAAGCAAATAGAAAACCAAAACAATGTAGAATTTACTGGTTTTGAGGGGAAATACTGAAGGGGCTAGTCTGGAAACATAATTTGAGTTGACGTGCCTTAAGCAGTATTTCAAGCAAAGAAGTTTAGGTTTTGGTCAACATCATGAAGATAACAACACCTTATTTATGTGACCTTACTAGAAACTCTTGAAATGAACAGACTAGACCATTCTCAATGGTGAAGATATAGTTAAAATTCTAATAGTTTTGGGAAGGTATCAGGATACTGGGAAGATTTTCTGCTTCCCCAAATTGTCCCTGTTTTCTAGGGACAGTGCACTGTTAAGCTTCCCTTTCTAGCTCTGTCTGGGTTTGATATTTTCCTCTATTAGATATGTCTCATAACAAATGCTGGTATTTATCTAGACAAAGCAGTTCCCAATGTTAGATAGCAAAGCAGAATGAAATTATTTATGCTTGAAATGCTGTATCTACAGGACAGCTTCCTTGATTATTTTGCAGAACACTAAATCTCTACCCAAGCTAACTTTAGTACTTTTTAATACAGTTGGGGCAGATATGAAGACTTAGTTCCTAATAAAACTGTTGGAAAACTTAAAAATCAGGAAGCCTATATAGAACAACATGTGATCATTAACAATAATTGATACACAAGCTATGCAGGTCATTGACATTTAAACAAGCAGCTTTGAAGATTTTTTACAAGTTTGATAAAGTCATGATAGTCAACATAGCTGATGTTATGAGAAAAATGAAGACATTTGGGTCTCACCTTATTAGACAACATAACACAGTTTTGAGATTAATACAAAATAGCATAATTTCCTATGCATTATGATCATGTATGCAAAAGACCCTGAACTTTATAAATAACAGAAAAACCATGACACACAGTAAGACACACATAAGGAAAGGTCTCCTATATGAATCAAACATTATTTCCTATGATCCATCTTAAATGATTATTTTGCTTATTGTCAAATACTTGTTTTGGAACATAAGGAATTAACCTAACCACAAAAGAAGTTTCTTTTCAAATCAAACATTGCTGGGTAAAACCTCTGCCAGTCTTTTTCAATTAATTTCCTAAAAGATAAGAAGTGCTTACTCAGTGCACAATTCTAAGAACTCCCAATGAAGCAGCAGAACCCAAAGAAATTTAAGTGCTCCCCCTTGTCCATCATGATTCACTGCAGAGAGCCCAAACCTCCCCTGTGGTCTGAGGCCAACACCAGTACAAACATCTTATCTGTGTAACCGAGTCATATTCTCGGCTAACACTCAGACCTAAAAGTTCAGCAGAGATGGAGACTCAAATCCAATTCTGAGATGTGTCTTAAACAAAATACAAGAAGTAACTGTTCTGTACTATACCTCACTGCTGACATCCTTCTAGAATGCTAGGTCTGGGTTCAGAAGACTACAAGAAGGAGGATGTTTATGAACAGAACCTCTTGGAAAGGTTAACTAAGGAGGGATGAGAATAACAAATTATCTAAAAGATAAAAGTAGTAACCAGTACACTTATCATTGTTTTCCATGCACAGTTGGAGCATGTTAAATGCCACAGGGACTTAGTTTGAGTAAAAGGCTCTGCCTTTGCTTTCCCCCTTACATGTAATTAAAGAAAATTAAACAGAAGAGATTGCGACAATTGAGAATCTCCTACATCAGAATTAACCAAATTTACAAAAAAAAAGGAAGAAACTGTGGAAGTGATCTTAAAAAACTGAAGATATCTGAAGATAGCAGGTGATGCTGCAATTTCTCCCAACTTTTATTAATGAAAGGTCTTATCAGAAATAGTGCAATAGTGTATTGCTGTCAAAGATGTTGCAAACAACACTGAAATTTCAGTACTCTAAAATTATACTAATGCTGTAGAGGCTTCACTTTCTAGAAAAATATTTTGCTCCTTAAATAGAAAAAATTAAAGTGCTTTTTTTGTTTGTTTTGTGAGGTGAAGACAGAGCATTC
The DNA here is from genome assembly GCF_024509145.1 of Vidua macroura. NCBI lineage: Eukaryota > Metazoa > Chordata > Aves > Passeriformes > Viduidae > Vidua > Vidua macroura. Next base: position 49,460,163 of record NC_071575.1, on the reverse strand, counting down.
CCACATACACTGAAGAAATTGTACACAATTTCTAAAAATTTAAAACTGAGTTCAAAATTCCTTGGTGAAACAAGTAGTTACTACACAAGCAAAAAAGTAGAACTTTTCATTACTCTCCAGAACACAGACTTTAATGAATATAAATAACGACTTGATTAATTATGTGAAATAGTACGAAAAGACAAAATCATCTGATGCCCAAATGGAAATGCTGAACCTGAATGAATTCCTCGTTCAGACTATTATTTTGGCTGCTCCCCTAACCTTTCCAAGAGTTAGGTGGACACCTGCTTCCTTGTTCTGGAAAACCTCTTAAGACATTAACCAAAAGTGCATGCTGCAAGTTGGATTTAAGTGATAAAGTCTTAAAAACCCTAGAAGTTATTTAAAGTGCTGCTTACCATGACTGTAGTGATCTGACAACATAATAATGGGTGTTCACATTTTGACTATCATTCCAAATGTTGGCACCAGCATGGGAAAACAGATTCAGGGTCCCCTTGCTTGGGTGAATCTAAACACAGCTATCACATCCTAAAATAACATCCTAGCCTCAGGCTAGAAAAACATTCCTTTGCATCTTCCTTCTGCAGTCATCACTGAGCAGTAAAGACAAGCAAAACTCATGGGGGCACAAAAGCAGCAAGAAAAAGAAACTTGACTCTGTCATGTTAAAAAAAAAACAAAACAAGGTACTACACAGAAAGTCAGACTGCACTGTTTCTAGTCCCTGATTCCAGGACTGTTTCAATAAACTGCTGCAATGGACGTGTACACATTCCAGGGAACCAATCCAGGAAGTAGAGTCTTCCTGCCTACCACATGACAGTCAGACTTCCTTTGGTCTCAGAACTTCTGCCTGCTTGGAATTCCTCCTTTCTGAATGCTCTAAAGCCAACAGAAAAGCCAAATTCTGAATGAAAAATACACAGATTCAAAAAATTTCTAATAGTGGAATTGGTGAAACAAAAGGTTTCCACCTTTCTGAACAATATAATAACATTTAAAAAAAACCCAACTATCAGTTAAGACGAAAAAATATTCTACTTCAGAACAGGCCTACCCTCAGGAAGGGCTTGTCTCACTGTGAATTCAACAGGAAACCAAAGAAATACATGCCTAGCTGAGGTGAATACACCTTCCTAAGTCCTCTGAATCATTACATTAAACACATATTTCATGTTTTTAAGGATTACATAAATATGCAAATTAAGTCACTAACACTTAAGTGAATGAACATTGCTGCCTTGCTTATTGTGTCCCCATTTTCCCTTAACATACTTGATACACTGGCCTGAGTCTCCCTTGATAATGACTGGAGACTTTATGGCTCAGGACACAGTTTGAGATAAGCATACCTGAATTTTCAAGATGCCAGCCACTTGAGTGGTTGAAGGGGTGATTGTAAACTTCCATTCTGACCTCCAACGGCCATTCCTTAAAAAAACAGTAAAACAGAAACTGGATGTCACCCCATTGGTTATGAAAAAAATCCCAACATACAACTGATAGTCAAAGGAAACCAGAGAATGAAATTTGCAGTGCAACTACACATGCAGGAAATCTTCCCCTAAAGATTCAGTATCATAATCAATCATGAACAGAACAGAACTGTTTCCCAAAATATTTAACCTCAGTTTTCAATGTGGACCAAGGAGATTTATTATTAAGGACCTTTTAACAGGAAGACTTAACTTCTGAAAATACCTAAAGCCTCCAATGTTTTTTCTCTCTTGTATTAGTTAGGCACACACAGTCAGTATTTTGTTTCTAAGACCTGGATGTTTTGCTAGACCAGCCAAAGTCACACTTCAGCTAAAGCTATCAAAAACTTGAATCAAAGGAACATTAAAGTAACAAGACTTTCTGCAGTATTTAACTGTAACTAGGTCTTTAGCTCTTCTAGCACTTCCCTTCCAGGACAACTATTTCCTTCCAGTTTCCTTCCACAAATTCAGAATCCTTGCCAAAATGCCTAAAGGGAGTTTCAAACACCTGGAAAACAGTATGGGGAGTAGTTTCACCTGATTTCTTTCCTGTAAATTAGACATCTTCTTATCTAGCTATGAGATTAGTGGATTAGAAGGTTAGTACTATAGAGCTGAATTAAGAAAGCACTGCAGCAGTCCATGATTTGTCTTGTGTTTGCATTTAAAGAAGGAAAGAAAGTTGATACTAGGTGTTCCAATGCTGCTAATGTTAGGTGTAGATTCCAGTGCATTCAGCAAGGGGAAAGAAAGACATAAAATATTAAAATTAAGAGCTACTAACGAATCTATATAATGACACAGATAGTAACAATGGTAACTCAACTATAAAACCATTGGTTATTATTTCAGACAATAGCCAAATTATCACTGAAAATATATAGACTAAGACAATTCAGAAGCTTGTTGGCATTGCTAAGAAAACTGAAAGGGTTGCCCAACTTAGTGACACTTAGCAGCCTTATAGACTGACCCACTGATTATGAGAAAGCTTACGTGCTGGATTATACCTCGGATACAATTCTAGTTTTTGAATGCCAGGGATTCAAAGGCTAGCTAACAAATTTGTTTGCTTCTCAGCCACTCTGTGGTCCCTTGAAGTTAACATGGCCACAGTTGTTTCCACTCTGGGCTATCGTTTTTGTCCTTACGTTGCTATTAAAAAAAGAAAAAATTCAAGTTTAGAAGGATTTTTCTGTAGGAAATGCTCTAAGGTAAAAACACCACCATTTCTTTATTTAGCTTGGCTGACTTAGAATGTTTTGTACGAGATTAACTTTCCTCTTCTTTCTTTAATAAGACATCTATCCTACTACATTGATAGTACTTCAAATAACCACAAAGTATTTTTCTTTGTTATATACTGGTTTTCTATCACCCAACAAACTTACTCCCATAGCAGGATGACACACTTGCAAATGCCTAAAAAGCTGGAACACCTTGGGAATAAGTATTGGCTGTGGCTTGGGCTGGATATCCAGCCATATAGCTGGATAACTGAGGAATCTGCTTAACTTGGAATTCATTCCTCCATCTCTAAATCTCCCAAAGCAATATGCATTTATTACAACTTGCTAAGAGCAAGCATTAGAGTCTGATTACCCCTGAAAAACTCTTAAAAACATATTAAATATTTACCCATAGATGCCCAATCATGACTTTTATTAAAGAAAACTTTCAAGAAAGATTTTCTCCATCTATAAAAGGTTGCTGCATATCTGTTCCTCTTCTTGAAAGACTACAAAATTAATTATTTGGAATATAAAAATTCATTCATACTTCCAAACTAGAAAGAAAACCAGTATTATTTCAAGTTACTTCTAATATTGATGTAAAACATGCAGACTTAACTAGTCAAGTTTAACTCAGTAAGAAAAGGTATTTATTAGCTATGCAAATTCAATAAAAATCAGTGTACTGGGCAAATAACTGATACATACCCATGCTGAAATTACAACAGAAATGTAATATCCACCTTCAGAATCAAAACCCAGAGGTTTCTGTACTTCCATTCATTACTGTGGGATTACTAATATAAATTGCAAGCAGATGCAAAATAGCAAGCCAAATAATGAAATACCTTTCTTCTGACAACTGCATATATAAGCTATCTTTAGGATAAAACATCCTTAACCTATTTCTGATATTGTGATGTTTTATGTCAACTCTGGCCAGTTTCCTGTATGGAGCTATCCAAAGTTCACTTCAGACTGTGGAAAACATCATTCAACCAAGTCCAGGAAAAAATAAAAGAAAGCTGCAGTTTGTAAGATTTTATTTAATCCAAAATCACCTTTATCTGCCTAACCCCAAAACTGATCACTTAAGTCCCACTGCAATGTGATTTTTAGTCACATTCTTTCTCTGAGAAATTCAAACTAGAAGGAGCTGTTCTTATTCTGTCAGTCACAAAGGAAGCAAACTAGCCAAAGCAACTGTTTCAGGGAAGACAGCCATGAGTATTGGCGTCAGTGTGATAAACAGGAAAATTAATCACGTACATCATATGCTTAATATGGAATTTTCCAAAGTTCTGTGAAGGAGATGCAGATACACAGTCTGCCATTTTACTTACCACAGAGGAAGAGATTTCTACAGTTTTGGCAGAAAAACTTGGGAGTGGGGTGAAGAGAGAAGAATGGTCCCAATCAAGATACACATCCACCTACTTCTCTGAACTAAGGATTATCAGTGTAACGGCACTTACTCAGTTTGCTGTATTTTACTGTCTGTGGATCCATACAGCAACTTACCAAAAATTTTTTGCTTGAAACTGATGGCTCTCTATGCATGCAATAATGGTTTGCTGTCCATCAATCGTTTTACCATACACCTTAATTAAGAAAAAAGAAAAAGAAAGAAGCAAAAACCAGAACAGTCAAAGTTTGAGTAGACCTTGCTCAAACTGCTTAGGTATTTTGTTCTACTATTGTTACATAAACTAAAATTTCATTTTATAACCATTATGGTTATACATAATATTCTGTACATGAAACAACAGTATTTATTACAATGCAGAAAATATCTGAGATTTAAAAACCTGATGGCCAATCATCTTAACTAAATTTTATATATTGTGAACTTTTTTTACCACTACAGGAATTCTAAGCCTATAACAGTGACTACTGAGACAATATATATTTATTACCAGCTCGGTTTCAAACACCAGCGATTCTACCAACTATATGACAATTTAAACCTGTACAGAATAGCAAAAAGGGTGGGTTTGGTCCTCTTTTCTGCTTTATGCCCCCAAATGAAATGATACTAAAAATTATCGAACATTCAATCTGGTTTCCTTTACAGGAACAGAAACTCATCTGACTGCCTGGAAATCCAATTCAACTTGTTAATTCAGCAGCTGATTTACTTTTTCCCCCCCACTAGTTAATTCTTCTGTCACATAAAGCACAGAACAGCTATCAATAGATCAGACTGCTGAGATTTAAATAGTCATAGGGCTTGTAACAGCAAGCAAATACTATTTTAGAACAGAGTAAGAGTTCTTATTTTAAGAAGTTATCAGAACCACCAATTCTGGTGATAAGAATACAGCACTTGGATATAAAGGGGATATGATGGAGCAAAATCAGTTTGCTTTACTAAGACAGTTTTGTCAGGAAACCAAGTCAAGGTAGACATTTCTATTTTACGGAATTCTTCTCCCCTTCTAACCAGCCAGACAGCCAAGACCAACAGGATCAACCTGCAGCAGTGCACAAAATGTCTAAATGCATTAAGAAATTTAAATAAAAAAGCTCAAATACAGAGGTAAATCTGCAGTATGACCTGCAGTAACCACCCACTAATAATCCAATAGCTAAAACATTAAATTTCTAAAGCTTTCCTGCATTTCTCATGAACCCCCAACAGGAATAAATTCTTTACAGTCAATGCTGTCTGTCTTTCTGGTTTACAAATAGCTCCCTTTTAAAATTTTACCTCTCTATCATGGTACAGTGGTTATGTAATTTAGCACTTACTGTGCAGACACCATTTGGATAATGTTCCTTCACATATGCTTTCATTGCTGTTTCAACTGAATTTCTCCATGACTCTATGGCATTTTCAACTTCATGGGGTCTAGGATCAGTAGCTTCCTTTCTTAAGTGATCAAATTTAAAAGAAATCTTGTTCTTGGGATCCAGAAATTTTCCATTTCCCAAATCACCATGTTCTGTTATCAAAACCTGTAGTATAAAATTTAAGTTAAAATTTATTTTATTCATATATATATTTATATTATATAAAATTTATTAAACCATTAGTTAATAACATTTGTTATTCAGTAAAAAATAAAAAAATGCCATGCCAAATCTAACTATATCCTGTATTTAATGGAAGCTTAACCACACCCAAAGTCTTACATTTTAAACAAAATATGCATACAGCAAGAGAGGAGAAAGTGAATATGATACACTTCCTCAGAAAAAGAAATCTTGAATCTTACTGTCTTATTGCAACAAACAATGCAAGACAGAAATTAATGTCGTCTACTACTAACGATGGAGCAAATTGTTTTTACAGCTACAAAACACTGAATTCAGCCAACACTGCAGACTAAAATTTCAAGTTCTTTAGATACCCTTGAGTGATTCACTTATGGGACTAGTACTAGTACTATTGAAGGGGCACAACCTCTACCTTTTGGTAGGGCAGATGCTTTTCTTTCAATTTTCTTGCCAAGAACTGTTCCAATACCAGAACATCTTTAACAGTTTAAGGAAGAATGTATTTCACTGTATTCATACCTGTTCGTCGTAACCGTCAATTTTTACAGGAGTAAACTGGTCCAAGTTGTACTGTGCAAATGCACTACAAGAGAAAAAAATCAACAAAAGCCTGCATCAAGCACAATCTTCCTTAGTAGCAGTAAAGGGATATAAATAATAGGTAATAATCTGGGCAATGATGCATTAAAAATTATATTAATGCTTTATGTAGAAGGCTAAAATTCTTGGAATCACTTTGGTTCACTCAGTGCTTGTACTACAGATTCCAATTGTCATTACACAAAAATTTACATTCAGAAGTAACCTGATGTAGACAAACACATAAGCTTTACAAAAACCCACAGAAACTGAAGGAACAGATAAAGTTTAAATTCCACAGGGATTCAACCTACTAAGCCACATATCTCCACTCTTACAGATGAAACTAACTTTGGCATGAAAGCACAGTAGGCATAATGTTCTGATACAGAAGTAGGGTCTAAGGATGCAGTATCTTACAGATGTTCAAGTAACATCTACCATGAAACAGAAAGTTGCTCTAATCATTAGGATACAATACAGATCTCTCCTCTGCCACGAATTTAATCTTGATCCAAGATGCCCAGCACACACAATTAGGGTTTTACTTGCCAAGCACATATCTTTAAATGAACCGCTTACTGATAATGCAAGTCCTACTGAAGAAACATCTTGCTTTTATGCAACTGAGTATGTGACATCTGGTACTTACTGGGCTGCTCCTTCCCTGAGAAGATTGTCATTATTAAGCAGCAACCGAACATCTGAAAGGAGGCATTTACAACATATAAGTACAGTTAACTCAGAAACTTGTTTCAGTCACATAACAAGTATCAACAGACTACAAAACAACAAAAAAACCCTACTCCATACCCACAGAGATTACTAGGTAGGAAATTTATTGCTTCATATTTTATAATTTTGACTGAATGAAATTAAAATAATAGTATAGCAATCAATCTCTTCCAAGACAAACTGGCAAAGAGATTTAAGCTGTATTTTACAGGCTCTAGGAATCTGTCCATCTAGTTTTTAGAGAAGCTCTGAATGAGACCAGCACAGAATTCTACCAAGTTTCCTTTAAAATATTACCTACTCCCTCACACTATGTTATGGTTACTGAATTCTGATGACACCGATATGGTATGCATTGAACTTACTGGTTTTTAAGCCCTACCATTTTTGTCTCATTCCTAAATGACACTTACTAGGCAGAAGATTATACACCACAATAGCATTTTTTCTACCATGATACAAGAAATATATGAATATAGAATAAAGTCAATACTTGTTGCATTGTGTTTCAACACCCGCATTTTTAAATACTCACCTCAAAATTACTTAATATTTATTGTGCAGCAAATTTCTTATTTATGTACTTGACTTTACTAGGTGCTGTTTGAATAACAATTTAAGTCACTGTTCATTAACTAACCAATCATACGTCTTGCCAGAACATATTAAACCTCCTCTAAATATTTCCAAGGTATCATTCAAGTGAAAAGTAAAAAAAAAAATTGGAATATATTTAAGGTATTTTTTTCTTTAAAAAACAAACAAGCAAACCCTCCTGAAATAAACCAAATTCTCCCACCCAAAATACAAAATACCCCAAAGGAGAAAAAACACCTCACATACTCAAAAAACCCCACACAAAATCAACCAACCCACCCCACAATTTTCAGAATTGGAATTAAAAGCTTTCTTTCTCTTTTTAAGAAGGTGGCCTGAATCTTACTGGTCAGACATCATACTCTGTTATTGAGCAGCTAGTTGCAGCTATGAATTAGCACAACAATGAAGCTTATAAGCAGGACTACTCTAAGAAATTATCATAATCTTCAGAAAGCTGAGTTAGTAAGCTGCTCACTTCAAAAATTAAGTACTTACTAATTTTAAATAATAATCAGCTGGCCACATTTTAACTAAGAACAAGGTACTTGTAAAAGCATTGCATTCTTTAACAAGCTCTCTCCGATCTGACACTGATTACAGGTTTAGTATACCACATTTATTTTTTTACTTATCTAGCTTCAGAAACATTTGTAAGCCACAACTATAAAGCCTGCCTTTTTATACTGTTTGTATGCCCAAATATCTTGATGACAGACAAACAACTATTTTTTTAACAAATAACATCTTAGGTAAAGTTCAGACAACAACAGTTGAAAGAACCTTATTGTAAGTTTCCTTTCAGTTTACCAATACATTTAGTAAAATGGAGTGTGCCCAGAATTTAAAGGTTAGAAATATTTGGAGAAGATGAATATTCTTTCCACAACTGGCACTAGGTAGTAGTCTTTTGTGCATTCAACATTAAGTATTTGTAATGATATTCCTTCTTAAAAGGACCATTCTAATTTCTGCTAGTTTAATTTTTGTTGAAAAATGTAATTGTCTACCAAAGATGAAAAATGAGAGTATCTGTTTTCTAAACAGAAATCCTTGCAACTGTTAATTCATGACTCATTCAAAACAAAGCTCCTTCTCACATCACAGACAAAAGCAGTACTTCCCTTGTTTTGCCTTTAAACTTCAAGCTGTCTTGTGACTGCAAAGCTTATCATGCCCAGCTACAAAACCAGCCCTTATACAAGGGAGCTGCAACAATATAAGCTACGTGAAGTTCAGGAGAATAATCAGCAATGCAATTTTGGATATAGATACCTTAAATAAAAGGGCAGAGCACACAGATACTCACCATTGAACACCTCATTGAATTCCCCAGGAGGAGCATGAATTATGAATTTTGCTGCTATACGCACCTTAAATACAAAAACAATCATGTGGTTGTATATACTTGCATTCATTCCTATTCAAAGCAGTTATGCATTATGGAGTTTTAATAGCCAGACATGAAATTGTACAGCTCCCACTGTTTCACATATTTGTTCACATTATTTAAACTACTTGGTCTTTATTAAAAACACAGACTATTCAGTTCCACCTCTTCAAACAGAATAGAGATTATATGTGATGGAAGCAGATGGTGAAATTGAGTCATTCATGTTTTCTTTTACTGGCAAACAGGAAAAGATGAATATAATAAATAAGATCAACAATATATTCACAATCTATGTCAGCTTTCAGTCCATGGATGCCTGGGAATCAACATAAACCCCAAGACAACCAAAAACCATGATGAAGATGATCTTCAAAGCTTCTCTTCCAATTTTACTACATATCATATGGTTCTATACCTTACAGAAGGTCCGCACAGACAGATTAAGCTTAAAAACACTGCATAGACACTAAATTTCACCTGCATCTCTTAGTACCACAGTACCAGCAGATAAAGCTTAAAAAAACCCCTTGAGATCTTAATTAGTAATTAATGGCCTTCAGCCACAACTTCTTGCAGAGCAAACACGGCATAAGCCCATATTTTCACTGAAAGTATGCGCACCTGCCCTGGCTTTCTCTCTCCTTCTGCTTGCACAAGCCCTTGTACAACAGCACAATGAGCAAAATCAGGAAAGTTATTGCTCTTTTTTTCAGACCAGGTCCCTGAGCTGGTTCACTACAAAGCTCCACACATGTGCTCACAAAAAAACCACAAAAATACTTTTTAAATGTAAAACAACTTTTAAACTTTTCAACTATTACCCTACTTGCAGAATGACACTTAGTGGACACACTTTGATTCTATCTTTTTCCTCCTTGCACTGTTAAAAGCACCCATTATAAAAATGAACTAACTAAATATTGGTTCCCTAACTTAATCTGGCAAAAGTTCCTATCCTTTACAGTTATCCAAGTTCACCAGACACTTAAAGCTCTCTTGCATCCTCAGTATGGTGTTGCTATTCAAATACAGGATACTACTTGAACCAGAGTTTTCCTTTCCAACACCTTCCATGATGTATCTATGGAATGAAGCGCTGGAAGATTCAGTGCTTGGGAGCACTGTTTGAAATTAGGGTGTTTAAGAAGCACACATTTCATTAAAAATATCTAAAAATAATAAAAGAACACATTACATTTACACATTTCTTTGTATTTGAAACTACAAAGAAACTCTCTAAGCATGCTAGAGCTCTTGAACTGACAAGAAAACAGTTTTTACAATTGAGGGTAGCAATATAGCTAGTGTTTGGGCCCCTGCTTCTTGACAGGGCCAAATTTCAGACAAGGGTCTCCAGGAGAGGTGGTTCAAGTTAAAATGTCCTGGGAGAGCACTTAGCTGCCTCATTAGCAGTATTGAACCCTCATGAGATCCCAAGTGACCAGCCCATGCAGCTTTCAGATCACTAACAGAACACAACTATTCAGAGCTGGATAATGGAAATGGAAAAGTTCCCAACTTTCTAACCTAAATGCTGCATTTTGGATTGCAGACAGCCTTTGTCTGCTTCCTCAAGTACCTACCATCAGAACTCCTCTGGCAAGGAAGTTGGGGGTGCATGGGAGGCTGGGAGGAGACACAGCCAGGACAGGTGACCCTAACTGACCAAGGGATATTCCACACCACATCAAATCATTCTCACTATATAACATGGGAGAAGAAGGAGGAAGGGGTGGAGATTTTGGAGTGATGGCATTTGACTTCCCAAGTCACCATTACATGTGATTGGGGGCTCTGTTCTCCTAGAGATGGCTGAACAGCTGCCTGCCCATGGAAAACAGTGAATTAATTCCCTGTTTAGCTTTGCTTGCATGCACAACTTTTGCTTTCCTTATTAAACTGTCTTTATCTCAACCCATGAGTTTTCCTACTTTCACCCTTCCAATTCTCTCTCAGATCCCACTGGTGGGGCAGTGACTGAGTGGCTTTGTGGGGCTTGGTGGCTTGCCTGGGGTTAAACCATGACACCAATTAATAGGGCCACAGATCAGCCCTGAAAAGCAAGTATTCAGTTGTGTGATTTCAGCATGACTATCACTGGGCTGACTCCCAGCTCAAGATAAAGGAACAGCATTTCTTGATTCATTGACTTCAGGTGAACAGGACTGCTTAGCCCTGCCAAGGCCAGGTTAGCTCTGGGCAAGCAGAGAAACAAGACTTATAGACACGTGGAGTTGTGAAATAACAGGTCCATAGGTTTTGGGCAGGCAGCAGCTATAGAAGCAAAATTAAGCAAAACATGGGTGCCCAAACTGCACCCTGAATGACCACATGCTTTAACCTGGTAACAGCTGTAAGGTGAGACAATAGGTCTATACTAAAACTGGACCACTACCTCATTTTCAGCTGTTTTGGTAATATAAATCTGGTTTTGCTTATTTTTTTCACTATCAGTAAAAACTATTCTTATCAAATTAGCTACACCATAAGTAATACTCATTCAAAAGCATTCAGATGTCCTCACGACAGACCAACCTACACATTACTTTTTATAAACATTTTACAAGTAAATTCAATTTCTCACTTATAGTTTTTTTGTGTGAAAATTCATCATAAATGAAACGTTTTATAGAACAGATAAGCAACCATGCAAATTTGCAATGAATACCTCATCAAGTATAAAGTATATTCATGTTTACAAAAGCAAAAAAATCTAACGTGTTTTCAGAAGTTGAGAGTGTATCAGCTAGGATACTCTGTATTTTGCTAACCTGCCTTTGTGAAGCCAATTTAAAAGTAATCCTCTTTCCTTCAGCAGTTAAACTGAATTAACTTCTCTGTGATGAGTAGCTGATAAAGCCACTATTTCCCCAATTCATACACACAGGAAGTCCATATAAAAGAATTAAATCCAGTAGTCTCACTTAACACATTAGAATTGAAAAGCAGTTACAGATTTATTGCCACTGAATTTTTCCAGAAATAAATGCTCTAAAGGAGGCTTCTGTTTTTCAAACCCAGATTGATACAGAATGATTAATGAATGTACTTCCATAAGCCTCTGCGAGATGAAGATCTCCCCCTTTTGGCAGCAAAAAGCCTCAGCTATCACTCGGGGAAGCACAATTAAAACAAAGGGATACTCTGAATAAAAGATGATGTTCTAAAAATGTACATAACCTGTAATATAAAGCGATAGGCAAAAAGCTAAAATGCTCTTTAGTCAAACTAAGATAGGAAGTTGTATCTGCTGAAAATAGTTTTAAGAAAACCAATCAGGTGCATTACAATTGCAACCAATGCTGATTATTCAATGCACTGAGACTTCTAAAAATGTATTTGAGCAAGCCAATACAGAAACATCATAATATCTTAAGAATCCAAACGACAAAACCTTTTTCCATTCAAGAGAACTGCTCCTTTACACGCAGTGCAAGAAACTCACACAAGTATCAGCAAGTAACAAAAAATTGTTACAGTTGAGTTTTCCTTTAGAAAACCCAAAGACATAAAATACCTGAAGTTTCTCCACTTATTACAGTAGTTACTCCCAAAACACTACCTAAAGTTTACTATAGTGTTTTATTGATGTAGATTTGAGTCAGTTTTCAGCTTCAAGTCTTCAGAGTAGCAAGAAACTATAAACTTCAGACTTCACTAATCCAAAACATCTGATCACCACTGGTTTACAAAAAACCAGCTTTTACCACAAACCTATGTAAGGAACCATGCATTTTCTATATTAAATTTCTTGAATGCAAAAAAACCCGATCTACATGTTTTTATGAATCGTGTCTTTGTGTAGGTTTGAGCATTAATTTGGACAACTCGTACAGAAACTGAGAGCAAGTTTAAAAAAAAAGTATAAAAATGACTTCTGAAACACTGAGCAGGGAAGCATTCCCCACTGCAGCCACCCTCTTTATCCAGTTTTTACATTTACACCACTCACAGTCTTGCTTAAACTGAAGTCTGCTCTCAGTAGGTAAGAGCTAGCAAGATTTACTTTCACAATTCAAGTGAAGTCAAATGCTACCCATCACAGTTAAAAGTTTATCAAGCCTACAAGCTTATTGATTTTATAAAGTAAACTATTTCAATTAAGGTAGAAATTCATACAGAGAAGCCTAGCAAAAGAGAAAAGGACAGCATTGATGTATGTGATAAATACAATTATTAGGCATTATGCCTAATTCTTTATTCTACTAGGGATTAAAACAGTTGGTCTATCAACAAATTCCTATACTCAGTTACAACAATATTTGCAGTTTTCAGACTACACTAGCAAAGAACAACGTAGTAATGTACAGAATGGTGGCAGTTATGCTAAAACTATTTTTTTTTCTCCATACTTCTCCTTTACTTCACAATTTAATTTTTCTCAATGCATGATACCCATCAGGTACATAAGAGAAATCCTACTCTATCTTTTCCAGCCTAAGACATTCTGAAGTTTATTTTATTTTTAAGAAGTTATAGATAGCAGCTTCAAATGCTCTGAGACCACTCTTCCTGTTCCTGCCACATGAGAAGTGACACTGGTTGGAGAAGCCCGACCTTGTGTGCTGTATGTGCCTATATATGGTCAAGGAGAATGTGCTCCCACTGCAGGGCTCTGCAGTGCCACTGTCAGCTCTGCCAAGGCAGCTCGCTCCTTGGACTAAGATGCTAAGGTGCATCTAACACTAACAGAGACATTAAAACTCTCCTGCTTTCATTTTTCTTTCCCCCTTTTAACTCAACTGAAAGACAATTATTTCACAGTTTTGTTTGCTAGGCACCCTGACAGCTCACTCCTTCAATCAACATCCATGCTGCACAGCAAAAACAAGCTGATAAGCAGGATACTGTGAAACCATATACTCACCATTACTCTTTCCTATACATCCCCTATTTCAAATTCAGAAATTCAGCTGTAAACTCGTTGCAGCAGAGAGACCCACCCCTTCCTCTACACTCCTAACACGTTAAAGTTCACTCCTCCAAAGCAATAAAATGAAATAGTGAAATAGATACTAAATAGATAGTAAAACCCCTTTTTACCTAAAAGAAAGAAGGAAGAGAGAGATTCCCACAATAATTTCCACGCAAAGACAACTTTGTTGCTAATCACAAGGGGAATAAAAAGAGCTTCTTAAAGTTACTTTTATCACTGTTACAGCAGGCTCAAAGCATTGTATATCATGCATTTAGATTCCGGATTCCTGAGGGTACCCTTGCTATCTTACAACACACAATAAATCTCCCACTCAGAGAAACCTGTGTTTGGCAAAAAATAGATGATGAGATATCACATCACATCTCTCTCTAGCAGAGACTAGAGAGCTCTGTTCTCAGTCATGCCTTCTGTGTAGCTCTTGTTAAAAACCTGTCTGCAGGCAACTAAACAAATGGGTTTGTCCTGACCCACTTAAATTAGCTACAGGGTTTTCTCACAATTAGCTCATAGTCACATAAATATTTACACAGACATCAGTTAAATGAGGCAAGTTTGTATTCTCTCAAGATCTGTAAGTCACACTCAAAATAAGGGATACAGTCTGTACTCACTGAAGTGATACTGGACATAATACTTACCTAGTTTTATTTAGTTCTGAGTTTGATTCTAACTTGTGATTTGAGTTCAGCTTGAGCTGTACCATTACTTTTCAATATGCAGCATTGTTGTTCCTTATAAAGTAAAACTACTCTGACATCTACCACTCAAACTGAATTTTGCATTGACAAATATAACACATCAAGGAGCACGGTCTAAGGTTCAAATATTTGCAGGATACATTGTTTGATGCTCTATCCAAACATCAACATAGTTTTTGACTTTGTAAACCCTTCAGTATTTAAAGAAAATGTAACTGGCTTCCTCTTTGGATAGCTAGATATTTGGTAGTACTGGCTCCAATTGCTCATTAAATCTTTAGGTTAGATACTTCCCAGGATGTTACATCACTATTTTTACAAACTCCTATGTATCATCAGTGCTCATCTATTTCTGTGAGTATTCAGACAAGCAAATTGATCTAGATAAAGAATAGCTTTAGAAGGTGGCAAGAAGACAACAACCAATTTAGCTAAAAAAAGAGCTTTAAACAATTATTATTGCTTCCTGCTGCTGACAGTTTTGTGAGGCAAAAAAGCCTTCAAACAGTTGGACAAACTCCGAGAACAAAACTGTGAGAAAGGAATTACCCCATGTCAGCAGCAAACTGCCTTCACAGTATCTCATAAACCTCACCATACCCACGGGTATAACTTCAAACAACAAAACAGCATCCCAAAACATGCATCATCTCACATAAACATGGAACAAAGGCAGCGACTCTGGTAGAGAGACAATGAATATAAATGTACTGCTTCAACTGCCTTCCTACCAAGCTCAACTGGAAATTCACTGCACTATCCAATTCACTTCTGCTTCTAGAAGAGCCAAGGAAAAAACACTGTAAAAATGTGGTTCTGTGGCACAGGAAAGGAGGGGCACATTCCATACCTATGGCTTTGACTGAACAGACATTTCCTTAATTGTAATGCCTAAAGCTACATTGCATCTGGAGAACATGTGTTTTCCTCAATTACTTTTAATACACAAATATTTAAGAATATGTAACAGTACTAGCCCTTAACAGTGCTGCAAAAAGTAAATCTTACACAACGTGTGGTAATTTAGCTGCATTCTTTCTACCTGACAACCTGACTTCAATAATGAGATTTATTTTCACAAAAATAGCCACTTTGAAAGGTGGTGGATACTTCACTGTAGGACCTTTCAGCAGAAGAGTATCTAAATATCATAAAAGTCTCCATCTTAAAATCACTTTACACACCACATCATATTGGGAAGATTTAAAAAAAAACCCAAACTCAAAACACTGTCACTGTCACTGCATCAGACACAGATAGCAAAAAGGAATATGAAAGGAAAGGATATTAATTGAGTAATACACAAGAGTAACCATTAAAGAAATAAGAGAAGATAAATCTCCCCCATGTTATTCTGTAGTTATTCTTATTACTCCTAAGCATATAAAATTAGAAACATTTTATTATATATATATATTTATACACAGCTATTTATGTATATATTGTATAATATATATATTTATATGCAACTAATTATAATTATATATAAATATATACAATTGTAGCTGAGCAACTGCATACTTAAGCTGATGGATCAGATAGACAACAGATAAGCAGCATAAAAAAATTACTTCCTTGCAAAAAAAATTATTTCCTTGCTGTCATTCACTGAAAATTGAAAAAGTAGTAAAATTTTACATTTAATGAAAAGCAAAAGCATTAAGTTTTATTTGAGAAGCAAATGTTACAAGAAATGGCTCACTAAGACTTCACAAAGAAAGAAACCAACAGTGTCATCTCCACATAAAAACCCAAGACGTCCTGTTACAGGGACATGAACACACATGATCCTCAGTTGCAGCATCCAGGCCTCTCTTTCTCAGCAGTCTTTACAAAGTGGTATCCACTGTCAGCTAAAAAGCACTTGGTTCGTATTTGCAAAGTATTCTTCTACTACAAAGCCCAAGTTTTTAAAGTGATTCTTCTTCCAACACCGAGATCATTTGTTATAATGAGATAGCCCAAGGACATTAAGCCCAGATTCAACAGCAGTGGGGAGAGAAAAGGAACACAACAAAGCTTGCTCTATGAAAATCAATAGACTAAGGTACCACCATAACTGTTATGTCTCCCCTCCCAATTCCAGCATCTTACAATTCTAAGTTACCTATTCAAGGTTTTAATGCTTTCTGTCAAGCTAAGAAAATATTGAAAGTATTTTACATTTCAGAATTTTTTTACTCAAGGATTAAAAAGTAATTACCACATGCTCAAAAACCTGCTTTCATTTCTCAACAAGCACTTTGAACTCCTTTACATCCCACTTCCAGAACCTGAAAGTGAATAGTATTCAGGTCTGCCTGTAAAAAATACATGGGTTTGCTAAATAATGCAGCTAAATCCCTTTTCCTGTTCCTTTTTGACTGCCAAAATTGAAACCAACTGAAAACAGAATTTCACAGCAGAACTGTGGGTTGAAGACTGTATTGGTAGGAGGTAGAACCATATCCATTATATCATAAATTAATGTTTCCAGTTTCATCTCTGTATTTGCCATAACTTGTCCTATTACTCTATTTTTCCTTCAATTTGTTTCTTTTATCTACTTGAGCTATGAGGTTTCCTAGGCAGCAAGCTTCTGCAAGAAGTTTTGAGAGTACAGAGACAGCAAGAAGGGGGCTTTTGATGGTCCTGAGATGCCACTGCATTATGAATACCCTAATACTCCCTAACATGGTAGAAGTCAAAATTCCCAAAGGGTACCTGATTTCTTCAAACTAGTACTAAGGAAAAAATATATGACCTGAAGTCTTAGAAATCACTGATCTTTAATTTATAATAACAGGTTTCATTTGTATTCATCATCAAGCTTCAAGTAATTACTTTTCATTTGTCAAAAAGGCAAACAATTTTGCTTTGCACAGTAACTTACAATGGAGGTACACAGTAAAAGACAAGCAGCACTGTATACAAGCTGCAACAATTATAAACTAGGGTAAGTTTCTGACTGTGGGCTTAGACAAACATTGCAACACCTCACCCAGAGAGCTAGTACAGTCTCTGTTCCTGGAGATACCCAAAACTCAAAGGGCAAGTCCCTAAGCAACCTTATCTAAGCTGGCCCATTTTGACTAACCAGCATTTGAGTTACCTTCAGAAATTTCTTCCAGACAGTATGAGTGTAGAAGAAAACCAAATAATTATTTGCAGTTACATATACAGTATATGATCACTTCTTCAGACAGTGTTTAACAGTTTCCCAAGGGAGTGATTAATCTCAATGGTATTGATGCATTTTTAGTTAAAAATAAAAACCTAAGTCAAGACAACATACTATCTTCACACACATTTTCATGTATATCCTGAGATGGACATGAAAATCTTAAATGTTGGAAGGCCTCCAATATTCAGAATTATATGTCAGTCTGAAAAGCACTCCTAACTTCCTCATTCTTACTAAAGAACTTCATCAAAATGTTATCAAGGACACTTGCAAGACTTAAAGTTTACTTTATAGATTACAGTGCCATTATACCCAAAAAAGGTTATTCAAATGCAGCTCCTACTCATCTAGTCTCCAAGTCTCATTTGACATAATTCTGAAAGTCAGAATTCTAAATCCTTCCAAAATGAACGATGTAGAGCACAGGAATTGCTTTAACACATGTAAATTAGAAAAGTAACAATTTTTTTCTGTCAAAAGTTCTGCTATTGCTTTCAAAGACGTTTTAGGAAAAAGGTTTATATTTGCATTGAGAAAAGTACCTGAGCCTTTCACATTGGTGGGCTTGTACACGTAAGTGCAATTTGCTGCCAAAGTATTATGCTGTAAAGAAAACATTATAGGTGAAAGATTCATTTTACTGGCATAAACTTTTCATTCCAAAGCACTGAAATAAGAAATGGGTTTTCCTTAATCTGACAAAACTACACTGCAGAGTTTAGTTTAACTTTATTAGGTCAATTAGGTGTCAAAATCTACAAATTGAAGAAGTTACAAAGTTACCCAATGCACCAGGAAATACCTGGAAGCCATCCAGGCTCACTTTGACAAATGGGACAACTTCCTCATTATAAGTGAAGTTTTCTTCTAATCACACTGTTAAACCCCATCTTTCTGAAAAAGTGAAACTACTGGGATATAAACTTACTGAAAGAGGTGTAGTTCCTTTTTTCAAAAAACATGTTTGACAATTCCCATATTTATTATGTTCAGCATTTTAAGTAATGCAAGAGCTAATTTAGTATTTCAAAACTTCATGTGTTATCCTTTCCTCCCTGAAGGCATCCTGATTTTCTGAGGTCATATCTCAAGTCATACACAGCTATTTAACTCCTGTGCTTTGTAAATTTGCATTAAAAACGAAATACCCCAACCAAATATACAGAAAACATGTCCCTTCAAGTCACCAAAAATGGACTAGAAAACACTAGTTTTATGAGTTTTATGATTTAAATGTTTTTGTGGTGTTTTTCATTTGTGCCATTGTTTGGAAATGAGTATTTACATTAGCAAATGCAACTTTTACAGTAAAATCAGTACCTTTAATTAATTATGGCCTACACTCATGTAGATAAATTGTACCTTTAATATTCCCACTAATAAGCTAATTAATTTTTATGTATGTTTATTAGTTTTTATGTAGCTACAGGTAAGAAAACAATTTCTAGATAAAACAATAAAATTGAACTGCAAAAAATGGTTACTAGACTTTAACAAAACTTCAAATATCCTGTGCACATGAATAGGTTTTGTATTCAAAACCTGTTAAGTGATGATGCATTATCTATAGGAAGGGTGCCGAAGTGATGACACTGTTGCTTGAGAGCTCAGGGCTTCAAGATTTCCACCTCTTACACCCCATTTTTAAATAAACAAACTGAATCAATAAACAAACAAACTTATGTTATTCAACATACCTAAAAGCTTCTGAACTTTCAGTGACCTACGTGAATAATGCAGCTACAAAACACCGTGGATCACGAAAGCTGTCTTTAGCATTGGAAAATTGCTGCTCCTGGATGCTAAAACCAGTAAATTTCACTGGCAATGGTCCAACTTCATATCTTTGGATCCACACAAATCTTACACACCTTATTTGCTACAAATGGTCCTCATATTGTTGCAATGATGCAACACTCGTGTAATTGAAGGAAAAACAAGGCTTCAAAAATCTCTTTAAAAATGGGAATCTGAGGAACAAGATTGAGTTCAAAACTATCTTGAATATTGAAATGCTCTTTCTGGTTCTTATCCTTCCTTGGTTTTAAAGATTATTTACCTGAACTGTAACAATCTGGTTTGCTATTATTCCAATTATGCCCCTTTCTATATTCTCAATTATGCTAAACACTGCTGGTTTTAAACTTGAATTATGCTACAGCTAAACACAGTCATCTTAAATCCAGCAATACTAAGGTACATGGAACTGCTTACTGCCTTTGTAACACTTAAAATATTTTGACTAAGCATGAAGTAAGATACGAAGCAAAAACCTTTCTGAACTTGTCCTATCATTACATCACTCGATTTCTTACTTATTTGTGCTCATACATCATTACAAGTCTGAGACAAAAAAAGTTCTGTTATTTGGTTCAACTTCTTTTATCCTTGAGTTTGAGGAGTTTCAGGGTTCTGGTTATGTCTCTACTGAAATTATCTACAAAGCTACATCACCACCATCATCTGCATCAGCCTTCAATATTATCAGTTCTGTATTACGGAAGGAAAGTATATAAAGGAGCAACGTGATTTATTTCTCATGAAAATCAATGTTTGCCTCTTTGCATCTACTCCTGCATTTATTTATAGTCCCAACTGGATGAGTGAGAAGGGTGTGTTTATCAAATGCCATCCAGCTGATTTTTTTTAAGCTGAGTAAAACTGAATGCTTGAAATAGCATTTTTGTTGTACAACAACAGCATAACTTAATGCATCAGAAATAAAATCTTAAGGTATCACATGTCTATTTTCCACGAGTTTGCAGTGTTACCCATCTTTGGTTTCTTAGCCAATAAAATATACTCTCAGGCTTGGAAAATTCCACTCATACAGGAAAATCAATTTTATATGGGACTGATAGAGAAATCAATTTAAATTTACAATGGATGAGTGCTCATTCCGTTCACTTATACCAAGGCAGGAAGAGTCTCTATGAGTCTCTGCACTCATTTTTGGAGAAAAGAAAAAACTAAATCAGTGAGTGGAAGAAAGTTCAGAACTTAACTCCATCAGCCACAAAAGCACAGGCAGTGCTGCCAAGATCATACAGAGACAAGATAAAACTGCCATTCTGTCTTTTATTATTTGACAGGACAAGAAGCAATGGGCATAAAATGGAACATAGGAGGTGCCATCTGAGCACAAGGAAACACTTTTTCACTGCAAGAATGACCGAGCACTGCCACAGGTTGTCCAAGGAGGCTGTGGAGTCTGCATCCCTAGAGAGCCCCAAAAGCCACCTGCACACAGTACTGGGCAACCTGCTCTAAATGACTCTACAATATGATGCACAAGGATCCCTTCCAATCTTAACCATTCAGTGATGGCAAGATAACTCGTAGTCAAAGTATTTTCAGCATACCTTCTGGAACAATGTACTTGAATAATGTTACTTGTATTTTCTATAAGGGGCTAGAAAAAAATGCAATTACCACTTGTACTTCTGGATCACATTACTACCTGTATCAACAGAGAGGTGGCCTTGAAATGTGATTTAAGTAGAGGAAGGCAGAGTCTTCAAACCTCTTGGGAAGAGGATAGCAAGATCTAGGTGCTATACACTCCTATTCATATTAGTGCATCTCTACTTATAAAACAGGGCCAAACAGAAAACCTGTCTTACTGTAACCACTTAAGATATTTTAGAAAACCTTCTAAATTCAAATAAGTTTGAAATATCATCTTTGATGCCTTCGACATTTGTGTCATCTCACAACTTCCACAAACATGAAAATATAAGTTTTTAAAGTGGAAAGGGAGCAATAGCATGCATTACATAAAGGCAGAAGCAGGACACCATGTACACAGAACACCACACCCTAGCTTGAAAACAGGCAGCTGCTGTGAAGCTAGATCCCCCAGAGGATGACAAGGAGCAGTGATAACTGAGGTCTCACAAAACATCCTGCTCCTTTTGAGATTTTTCCGGAAAAATCTGCCTTAAATTTGAGTTTCCAACTGCCACAAAAAGAGTACACGGTACATCTCTAACACAGTCCCTCTGCTCCTTGACCTCACACTTCCCCAGTTACTGCCTCCTAGCAGGAAGCAAAAGAGCCTTCCTCATCCCCACAGCTTCTTCCTCTCGTAAATCCCACGTATCCCATCTCCTCCCGGAGCCGGCGGGGCTGGCCGGGTGCTTCGGAGCAGCCGGCTGGCAGGGGCACGGCGCCTCGGGAACGGGAAGTGGAGGTGGGGGAAGGGAAAGCCTTTCCGCGTCTCTTCTGCCTCTCCCTGCCATCCCCGCGCCCCGCACACCGGGCGGGGGCGGCCGCGGGGACCGGCGGTGCGGCCGCCACCCCCGCCGGGCCCCGGGCGCCGCCCCCGCCAGACCCTCACCGTACAAGGCGCGGCGGGAGATGCGGCCGGGCCGGGCCGGCCCTGCCCCGGCCTCAATCCCGACCCTCCGCCCGCCCCTCCTGCGGCCGGGCCCGGCTGCGCGGCCACGCTAAAACAGGAGCCCCGCCGGCACGGAGGGACGGAGGACAGGAGGGCGACGCGGCTCGGCGCAACCTAGCCACCCATCCCTACCTTCTCCTCGTCGGACAGCTGCTCCTCCA
The DNA here is from genome assembly GCF_024509145.1 of Vidua macroura. NCBI lineage: Eukaryota > Metazoa > Chordata > Aves > Passeriformes > Viduidae > Vidua > Vidua macroura. Next base: position 49,437,780 of record NC_071575.1, on the reverse strand, counting down.
GGTCCGCCATCTTCCCGTCCGGCTGCGCCCGCCCCCTCCCGCTCCTCCTTCCCGGCAGGAAGGGCGGGACCCGCGCGCGCTCCGCGCGGAGGCGGTGCCTTGTGCGCGCGCGCGGCGGGCGGGGATCCCGGGGCAGAGGGGCGCGTTGGGAATGGAAAATGGGGGATCCCGGGGCAGAGGGGCGCGTTGGGAATGGAAAATGGGGGATCCCGGGACAGAGGGGCGCGTTGGGAATGGAAAATGGGGGATCCCGGGACAGAGGGGCGCGTTGGGAATGGAAAATGGGGGATCCCGGGGCAGAGGGGCGCGTTGGGAATGGAAAATGGGGGATCCCGGGACAGAGGGGCGCGTTGGGAATGGAAAATGGGGGATCCCGGGACAGAGGGGCGCGTTGGGAATGGAAAATGGGGGATCCCGGGGCAGAGGGGCGCGTTGGGAATGGAAAATGGGGGATCCCGGGACAGAGGGGCGCGTTGGGAATGGAAAATGGGGGATCCCGGGACAGAGGGGCGCGTTGGGAATGGAAAATGGGGGATCCCGGGGCAGAGGGGCGCGTTGGGAATGGAAAATGGGGGATCCCGGGGCGGAGGGGCGCGTTGGGAATGGAAAATGGGGGATCCCGGGGCGGAGGGGCGCGTTGGGAACGGGAAATGGGGGATCCTGGAAGGGTTTGAACTGCAAGTGGAGTTGAGGGCAGCCAGAAGTAAAACTCACAAAGTCAATTAGTTTCGAAAAGACTTTTGAGGTTATCGAGTCCAACCTATGACGAGCACCAGCTGTTCAACAGACCATGACATCAGTGCCACATCCAGTTTCTTCTTAAACAGCTCCAGGGATGGTACCCCCCCACCTCCCTGGGCAGTCCATTTCCATATCTAATCGCTCTCTCAGTGAAGAAATTCCTCCTAACATCCAAAATAAACCTCCCCTGGCACCGCTTAGGGCTGTATCCTCTTGTCCTGTCTCTGGTTGCCTGGGAGAAGAGGCCAACCCCCAGACAGGAGGAGAATATCCAGGTTTCAGCCCCCAGTGTAGCAGGTGCTCAGTGGGTGCCCGAGGCCTGGGCACCCCACAGGTGCTGGGGGAGGTTGTGGGAAGCTCAGTCTAATATCAGCGACAGAAGTGTGTGAAGTGATTTGTACTGTAGAAGGTTGGACATGGAATGGCATCAATGGGAGAAAAATAAGTAGATTGGAAGTTTCTTAGTCTTCAGACTAAGACATCGTGAAGAATGTCATCCAGCAATGTGACATTGTGGCTACACAGGGACTTGGGATGATGACTTGCAAGGATGGCCTGTGGGCTAGTGGTTACTCTTTGGTAACATTTAAAAAGACAATTTCTTAATGTCCAGCACAGTGTACTTCATCTCAGTTATGATGAACAAGGAAAAGCTGATCGTTGATAGGAAAATCACAGGTACTGAGATACACCTAAATCAGTCATGGTTAGTGGTGTGAATGTAGCCAGCTTCAAGCCAAAGGATTTGTCATGCTATGGAGTTCATCCACATCTGTCTTTCTTGCATGAGTATTTCTGCACAAATGCTGCCAACGTGCAGTAGAGCAAAATATGCCTATATCTGTAGAATTTTTTAGGGCTGTTACTCTAGATGCTGTAGGAGGACTGTCGCATGAAAGTGAAGGAAAATGAAATTGGACAAAAAGTGGTTCAAGCCAAATGTGGGTATTCTCATGGCACAAAGAAAGCCAGTATATAATGCAAACATGTAAATAAAATAAGTAAAAATAATTAATGTATAGGTTGGACAACATGGCTGGTTCAGGACAGTTGAAGAAAGATTTAAAATACCTGAAGCCATGGAGGATAAAGATAATGAACAGTAGTGTATTTATGTGAGGAACAAGATAAATGACAACTAAAGCTAATGTTTGATAAGACCATTGCTAGATTTAGAGTTAAGTATAGAACAGAAAATGTGCATCTAAGGGATATCTGGGTTTTGAATATTTTGTATATATTATAGATTTTATATCTCAATAATAAAAGGTAATAGTCTGTAGCAGAGAACAGCATTGTACAGCATTCAGTGTCATGCAACAGTACTTTACGATTTCCACCCAGGAGTCGTAAGATAAACTGCCTGAGGTCTGTGAAATGCATCTGTTAATTTTTAACACACCTTGGGATTTGCCAGCTGGGGGATATTGCCATGTATTGCCATGGGTATTGCTTTATTTAAAATGTATCAGGAAGATAGTTCAAAAAGGTAGAAGGTCTTCTCAGATAAATGTGAACAGTTTTCTTGTAAGTTAATATATCTGTCTGTTGGATGTACCATGTTTACACCAGATTTTTCTTGGAAATTTGCTGAAACTAACATGATGAAGTGAATGTTCACATCATAGAAACTGATGTGAATCTTCTTAATAGTACCCACACAGGTACTTTACCGTGACCTTAGGAGTTAATGGGAAATAAATAATCGTGTAGAAAATAATGTGACTTTGTGGCTTTGTTTTTTGTGACTAAAGTATTTTGGACTGTTTGTGTGTCTCCTCAGGAAGAATATGGAATTGTCAGGGGGATTTTAAAGGAGGACTGAAAATAATCCTGGAGATGCAGAAAATATTTCAGGATATGAGGCTTAAGGATGTCAAGACTGAGAAGTGATTTTGGATATAGCAGTGATACATGAGTTAGTTTGGAATTTAAACACGTCTTCTATGAAGTCATATATCTCTGCCTGCTGTTTTAAATTGAATACAGCCAATTTCCAACCAGTAAATCTCATATACAAAATTCATATTTTTTCATGTGTCAGTGTCTCTACACATTGATCTAAGACTAATTTGCACTACAATTACACACAGAACAGCAAAATATACTGTTGCTTACTGCTAGTAAGCAACATGTCTTAGCAGTTGTCTAGTCCCACTGTGTGAAGCTCACTGTGGGCTAGCAAATCTGTCTGATGAGCAGCATGTGGTTTAGTGATGTAGTGGGAGAAAAGTTAATTAATTATAAAAAGAACACACCCACTCCCCAAACAACAGCTACTGAGTTTTACTTAATCTGATCAGACATAGTAGAGCTACCAGTCAAGTACTGTGCTGTTTTACTGAACTGCTTCTGGTTTTTTTTTTCCCTGTATTGACTCTGTAGAGCCAGACCCACGGCCCTTGTATAGCACTGGGAGGAACAGCACAGAGCTCCTCACTACAAGTTCTCCCCGCAGGGCTACCAATATGGCTTGAGAGAAGTGCAGTTTCTGTGCTGAAGCCATCCTGAAGACTGGCAATGAGGTGATTTGGCATAGTGGTTAGCACAGCCACACCTCTGTCCTTCTGCACTGGCCCTGAATGTTGAGATAAACAATGCAGAAAAAAATAAATCACTTTTTCATTCTTTTTCATCAAGGCAGGTGATTTACATTTTATCTATTGCATCAGCTCAAAGGAGAAACTCATGAGAGGTGTATTTGGGGCCTACTTGTTTAACCTGGATGATGTACTACATTCTGTAGATTTTCTGTAATGAAAGATGTTTTATAAGAAGTCACTAATCTTCTTTGCTTGACAGTACTTCCTTTTACATTTCAGCAGGAAATCAGGATTCTTTCTTCAGAGAATTTTGGATTAAGCCCTTTTGCAAGTCTGCAAATCTTATCAAACAATATATTCAAGGAGTCAAAGGACAGGTAAAGAAAATAAGTTGGCCACTATAGACAACATTTTAATAGCTAACAATGTGGCTTTTAAAAAGCTAACATACTAAGACAGCAAAGATAACTAACACTTTTGGAGAAACCTACAATCAGTTCCCCTATGTCTGAAGAATACAGGCTACAGAATCAGTAGAATGGTCAAATAAATCATCTGTAAAAAGTTTTGTTGAGTATTTAAAATTGGATTATTGGTGAGCATTTTTGATATTTAGCTGATAAACACCTGAGTCTCAGCTCATGACCCTTTGCTTCTATCAACAGGGAGAAATAAGCACTCCAAAGGTGAGATTCATCTGACCTAGTTAAGACACCTGTCTTAGGACAAAATTATTGTCTATATGAGTTCAGATGCAGCTGTCTAAATATTAGTACCTGTATTATGACAGCCAAATCCCCTTTTACTGGTAGAAGATCAAAAGGAAAGAAGGTGATGGACCAGTGAAGAGGCCCAAGGGCCAAGGGAAGAGCACAAGGGGCAGCTGAAGTTAAAAAGCTAAGGGAAAGGAGAGAGGACTACACTTGTAGTTCAGAACTGCTCTGTGCTCCCTAGGGAAGCTGAACTCAAAGTGGTAAATCACATATTTATGCACAAAGGACTTTGTACCAAGATGGCTGTACTTCTGTACTGCCTTTATTGCAGCTCCTACTCAGACACCAGGAATGCTGTATTGGTAGCTCTTGGTAACATGGAGATGGAGTACAATTAGGATTAACAAAGGAAGAGGACAGGCTGGGCATTAGGAAACAGACCAGAATCAAAGTGTAAGGGTTCTGCACCCCATAAAGAGGACTCTTAAGATAGCAGTGTGCCTTACAGCAAGTCCAAAACTTCTCCAGCCTGAACCAGTCTCACTCTCTTTTGGTGTACCTATTTGTTTGCCTTTGCTCTGTACCAAGATAGATTGAGAAAGCAGCAGGAGAAAGCAAAACTGAGGAGAGAGCAAAGGAGCTGGAGCACTGCTCTTCCCAGCCATCAGATTGTTACAGGAAAAAAAAAGAATTTAAAAAAAAAAAAAAAAAAAAAAAAAAAAAAAGAAGTGTAGTCTTCTAGCTGGATTTATTTACTTTAGTTCTAAAGGAGACATTGTTTGGCAATTTTATTTTTCAACAGGAAATGGTAAATGTGCTGATTTGTTTAATGAAGTTGAAATTCACTGTAGGAGTCCAAATTCCTTTTTTGTTTTATTCTCTGTAGACCTGAAAGTCTCATGTAGATAAAATCTCAATAAAGATAAACCATTCAAGCAGATGTGAGTAAAGAGCTGAGAATTTCTGGGCTAGTGTAGAGAAAAGTGCCTCAGAGAGTCAGTAGTACTTCATGCTGCTTAACAGTGGTGTGGGGCCTTAATTTTTGACCTTGTGAACATATTGGAAGAAATAGCAGGAAGAGAAGGTTGGATTTTGAAATAAAATAATTTTATTTTTGAATGTTGGGCATCTGAATCATAAACAGCATAAGCACTTGAGCACACTTGCTTCTGACCTCAATAATAGTCCTGAATGCTAAATATTTGTGAAAGTTAGGACAGCGTCTGAATGTATTTGTAGGAACATTATTTCTATAATCTACTTTTGAAACAGTTGCCATGTTGTGTATTGATAAAATCACACTGGTCTATTAAAATATGTTTCTTTTGTTTCTGTAAATTTTTTGTTTGTTGGTTGGTTTTTTGTTGTTGTTTTGTTTTTCCTTTTTTGTTGTTGTTCTGCAGTGTTCTGTTTAATCAAAGACTGGTTAAGACAGTGGTGCAATTTGCCTGTAGCAGTCAGGACTTACCTGTGGCCTTAGAGCCGAAGATCTGCTTCCTTGGGAGAGCTGTCATTTCTTAACACTGCACTGGATGACAGTGAAACCCCATTAGATGCAAAAGATACTGGAGATTTTATCTTGCCATTTGACTTTAGCAGAAGTAGTCCTATATATGACTGTAGTAATTGCATTGGTCTCAATTTTCTGTTGTCATAGAAAATTTGAGATTGCAAGAGAGCCAAGATTTTACCCACATGGATTCTGAAGCTGATGATGACTGTGGATAAGGTCAGGTAAATAAAATGAGCAGGAATCAAGGAAGGTTACAGATAAATGTACAATGTGTCTGAGGGAATGATAAGTTTTATATCACTATACATTGCCCCAAGATAGCATTCAACTTGTTTGACTTAAACCCCTTACATTTTCTTATTCTGAGGCCTCAATTCTACACTTAATTTGGTTTATAATGGTACAGAGGTCTGTTGCAAAGATTAGTATCAGAGGCATAACAAAGTTAGTGCAGAAATTACCCAGTGTATTATTAATTTAATAAGTTCAAAACAAGCATTATTAATCAACAAATGCTTGTTTTGAACTCAGCTGTGACCAGCTTCATAGGCTTAATATTGACAAACCCTGTTTCAATTGTTTAAAAGGAAGAATTTGCCCCCCCCAAGTATTTCCACTGTTCATTATCTCAATGGGAATGAGTTTTTGATTAAATTAACAATTCTGTTTATTCCCAAGAAGTTTGTAAAGAGGGAAAATACTTTTTGTTGTTGCAGTAAATTGCATTATAGGGGTAGTTCTCCCTCAGCTGTCATGAAAACAATTGACAAACCTCTAATGCAAACCCAGAGAAAATACATCCCACCATAATGTCCTCAACAACTCCCCAAGAAGTAACTTTTTGAAGAAGAGCAATTTTAAGAAGAGCAACTCAGAAAAAAAGTAACACAAAGATTAAAGGTCTGATTTTACTAGTTTCATTTCTCCAAGCTCAAGAAATGCACAAAGGAATAATTACTAAAAAAAATGCTGTCATTTTCCTCTTTGTGGCACTTTAGAAAGCATTTTGTATGGATTAACTGGGAATGGAAAATCTCAGAACTGTAACTGCATTTTGGTAGTAATTTTTTTTAATATCTTGTAATATCTAGATGAACTATTTTGAACCAAAGAAAATGTTTTTGACCCTGAAAGGGAACAAAGTTTTATTCCACACATGCTTTAACCAGTTTTCCAATTTTTAGAGAATTGCATTTGCTCCATACCTGTGCCTGTTTTAATTCCTGTTGCTGTGCTATAATGATATCCCTGACTGATATGGATCAGTATTAGTCTGAGAAAAAGCCTAGTGTACATGCTTCCCAAATGGTAAGCTCAGGCTTTTGCAATCCGTGGAAACTTAGTGCAAATACTGTGCTCCACTTCCTTCCTCACAGTAATATTTTGAAGTTCTGGCTTTAGTCTCTCATGTCAGATCATGAAATGCAGCAAAAAAAGAAATCCCCTGTTTCTGTTGTGATGTGTAGGATTAAGTGATGAAGAGCTACAAGCAGAAGTGGGATATCTAGAAATGTAAAGTAACACCATCTAGTGTGATGAAGAGGGTTCTCTAGTCTCCCTATTATTTGTTTTCTAAATTTTTGTGGCCCTTAAAAGCAATTTTTAGGGAAAGTGGGAAGAAGAGCAGCAAGGTGCCTTTATAGATGTTTCAGGTACAACACAGGACAAGACAGTTTTCTTGGAATTTAATGGTAGCAGAAGATGAGAGTTTGATAACCTATGAAAGACCTAGAAGGAAAGATGGTATAGGTGGTAAGACACAGGTGGACCACTGCCTTCCTGTGCTGCTTGCTGACACGATGATATTAAGAGCTGTTTTTAAACCTGGTTGTGCTTACATACAGAACTGCTGTATCTGAGTCCAGCTTCCTCATACAACTTGTGTCATCACACATGCTTTTCCAGCTGTCCCCTTGAGCAGTACACGATGGTCGGAGCTGCATATGTTAATTTCTGGTGGTGTCGCAGTGCGCTGTCGTGGTGTGCTGGGCAGCGACAACAGAGGTGCAACCTTCCTCCCGTGAGCTCTGCTATTCCCAGATATCGCTTGGTCCGGCGCAGGAACAGATAACGACGACACGGGACTTGGGGTAAAACTGGATGGATTTACCAGGTCCACGACCTGGGACCCCAAGACAAAAGTGGGGGGGGGGGGGGGGGGGAGGGGGGTGTGCAGAGGTTTTTATAGGGGGAATGGTATAGGGCAACTAACCAATGAGGGCATGGCAGAGAAGGAATCTAGGGCAGGACTAACATTCTATAAACCTATCAGGGAGAGCAGGGGAGGGGGATAATACAAAGCAACAAATGGGGTATCGAATACTACAAGATAGACAAGGAACACTCTGGGAAAAGGGGTAGGGATAGGGAGGATTGACAACTTGGGTGGGAGGAAGTTAGGGAATGGCCTGGGGAGATTGGCAACTCAGGAGGGGAGGAGATTAGGGAGGAGAATAGTGGGCAAACACAAACTTAAAGTAAAAACCACACCACAGCATGGTGGTTCTAGCTCTTCATTGCCACTTGTTTCTGGGTTTGGCTCTACATTCCTTTTAGTCACAGTCTTTGTTCTGAGCCACATCAGACTGCTGATACCACCATTGCTCGCTGCCTTGTCAGCTGGGAATTCTCCTGGGAGCCAGGGAAGAAAGAGAAGACCTGGGAAAAGAGTGGGGAAATGAGAAGGTGGGGAGAAAAGGGAAGCAGATCTCATGTACTTTTTTTCCTTACAGCACATTGCCCTTCCTAGTTTCCATGCAATATAGTCTGTCTCTTCTTGTGGGCTGTATTCCAGGGAAGGATTTTTCAAATGGTCTGTTAATAAACCCTGATTGAGTCACAAAAGTCTGTTGCAGCTCTCTAAACCTGGCCAAAGTTGGGGAATTGGGGCTTTGTTGTGTGTATGGTGAACAGCCTGGTGGGGTCACATGCTGATGACCAGCCCTGCTCATGGCAGAGGCTGGGAAGGACAGTGGTGAGGGCCTGAGCCTGCCCATGGCACAAGGTGGAGAGGAATGGACTAAAATGGGCCAGGTCCATGTCATAGCAAGGGTTTTATGTTTTAACATTTACAGGAATTTCTCTTGGCCAACCAAAACAAAACAAAAGGGAAACCAAAACAAATAGTGAAGAGTTTTCAGTGAATGTCAATGGACTAGTTCCCCTGATGTCAGGGAGAAGCTGATGAATAATGCTGCAAAGTCTGAAGGATGTGTGCTTGACTTCTGTGCATGCTGCACACATCTGTGTACCCAATGTCAACTCAGACGTGCCTGACACTATATTTTATGGATTAAAGATTAATGATACCAGCCTATAGGTACAAAAAAACCCCCAGTGAAATATGAGTCTTTAGGGTAGAAGGGGATCTGAGGCAATTGGCACAGAGATTGTAATCTTTCTTTTCCTGCTGCAGGATATACAGCCTTAATTTTAGGATCTCTTTTGCAGTTTAAGGCAATCTATATTTAAAGCTGACAATGAATGTACTTTAGTGTAGTGTAGAGGGCCAAGTATGATGCTAGATACAGTGGGAGGGCTGTATAGGATTTTGGGAAAAGGGAGCCGAATCTGTATTCTCTCTACCTGCAAGGGAGCCCTGGATGTAGGTACAGAGGAATGAGATGCTGGAAAGTAGTGCTGCAGAAAGGGAGCTGGGGGTCCTGGTCGATGGCCAGTTGAATGTGGGTCAGCAGTGCCCTGGCAGCCAGGAGGGCCAACCCTGTCCTGGGGGGCATCAGGCACAGCATCACCAGCTGGGCAAGGGAGGGGATTGTCCTGCTCTGCTCTGCACTGGGACAGCCTCACAGTGAGTATTCTGGGCAGTTTTGTGTGCCACAATATAAGAAAGATACAAAGCTATGAGAGAGCATCCAAAGGAGGGCCACGAGGAAGGTGAAGGGCCTCGAGGAGAAGCCATATGAGGAGTGGCTGAGGTCACTTGGTCTGTTCAGCCTGGAGGAGAGGAGACTGAGGGGAGACCTCATTGCAGTTATAACTTCCTCACGAGGGGAAGAGGAGGGGCAGGCACGGATCTCTTTTCTTTTGTGACCAGTGACAGGACTTGAAGAAACAGCATGAAACTGAGTCAGGGGAGGTTTAGGTTGTATATTCAGAAAAGATTTTTCACCCGGAAGGTGTTTGGACAGTGGAACAGGTTCCCCAAGGAAGTGTTCACAGCACCAGCCTGACAGAGTTCAAGAAGCATTTGGACAGTGCTCTCAGGCACATGATGTGATTCTTGGGGTTGTCCTGTGCAGGGCCAGGAATTTGACTTTGATGATCCTTGTGGGTCCCTTCCAACTCATCATATTCTGTGATTCTAATAAAAAGCTTTGAAACATATGCAGAATTTTTTATCTCTTTTAGTGCATATTATAAAGATTATAACTTGGGTTGGAAAAGACCTTAAAGATCACCTAGTTGTGCCCTCTCCCCCCACTTTGCCTGCCCCTGCAGTGGTCAGGGCTACTTTCCCCTAGAGCAGGTTGTTCAAAGCACTATCCAGCCTGGCCTTCAGCACTTGCAGGGATGGGGCATTCACAGCTTCTCTGGGTAACCTGTTCCATTGTCTCACCACCCTTATAGTAAAGAATTTCTTCCTGATATCTAACCTAAACCTACCCTCTTTCACTTTAAAGCCATTCTCCCTTTTCCTGTCACTCCACACCCTTGTAAAAAGTCCCTCTCCAGCTTTCCTTTGGGCCCATTCAGATACTGGAAGGATGCTGTAAGCTCCCCTTGGAGCTTTCTCCAGGCTGAACAACTCCCCTCTCAGCCTAGATAACATCTAAAAATAACAGAAATGTTTCAATGTAGCTGTTCTGAAACAAAATTATTTAGAACCTGAGAATTAATGTCAATGTAGAACTTTATTTCAGTTAATTCACAGTCAGTAGTTAAATCTACTAAGTAGATTTAACGGTGAGGTTTTATTAATAATACAAATGTAAATATGATGTAAGACCGTCTTTGTCTGGAAGTTTTATATTCCCCACTGGTAAGACTCGGGACCTCAGGCAGATAGAGTGTGGCATTAATTTATCAGTCCTTTTCTGTTAGCATTAGGAAATAGTGAAATAAAGAGTGATGCGATTCTGTGTGATGCTCTGACCACAGCAACGCACTAGATGGCACTGTTGGTTTTAGTTTTACTGCTGCCTCTTCGCGGGAACTTAATTAGCTCCTTTTGAAAACAAACATGCTGTTTCAACAGAGGGTCAGTGTACATTGTTCTGGGCTGCTGCTTTTATATTTATAGTCATGTAATCAATATGTTGGAAGGGTAATTAATTTTTAACTTCAAGCCAATTGTAGATCAAATGCCACTAGAGTTACTGGGTGGAGACAGTTTAATTTCCTTTGAAGCAATGATACTGATTAGCTGTAAAGGGTTTTCAGTGAGTTGCTAGAGATCCAGAAGACCTTTTGCTTTGAAATAATGGTGTTAACTTTAAAGTAACACCATTACTGTGATACAGATTAATGAGTGGTGGCATAATTCTGATAAAGTTCCACTCACGTACTTGCTATACTTTGTCAATTCCTATTTCTAAGCAGCTTTATCTGCTTTGACTATTCTATTCCTATCAAAGGAATGGTACAAAGTAAACATTAAGTTTCAACTGACTTGCTGCTTTTTATCCTTGTTCTCTCATTATCTCTCTGTGAGGACTCTAGAGGCCCATGGCTAAGGATGAGATGTGACCATCTGCACTACAGCATACAGAAAGGATGGCATGAGAAGCTGGGGTGTTTTTTGAAATCTTTCCAACCCATGCTTGTCAGACATGCTGGTGTCCTCGCCTCCTGTCCCTTTCTCCTACTGTCTAGGTCAGCTCTGTCTGTCTCTCAGGTTCCTTACTTGGAGATGCTTGCTAGCTTTCAGTGCCCTTTCAGTGCTTTCAGCCCATCCCCTTGATGTGTCCTTTTCCTCTGAGCTAACCTTCCTTGATCATATTATTTTCATCTGTTCACTCTTTCATCTTCTTCTTCGTCTCTGTTCTTCAACATCCAAGCAAATTGGAATCTCAGCGCTCAGCTCTCTATCCCTGTCTTACAACTTTAACACCTTCCTTCTCCTTTTTGTAATCAATAAATGAGCCATTTTCATGGATAGGCTATTGATCCCTTTTCTGGCTGTTTGGATTCTTTCTGATCTTGTGTCTTTGCTTTCCATTACATAAAAATTTTACTACAGGCTCTGACTATCCACTCTTGGGCAAGTCTCAGAGCCTCTCTGCTGTCCTCATTGTTGTTGATCTCTTGGCTGACTTTTGAGACTTTGATCATTTAATTGGATTTCATGCTGAGTAAAACCATGGGCACTGGTTTAATCTGAAATTAAACTTTTGTTTAGTCTAACATTAAAAAATAAGGTCAATTTTAAAACAAAAAATATTTCAGTTTCTCTTAAAAAAGCCAGCCTCTTGTATTTTTATGTTTAAACTATTAATTTAATTCAGTCTGGCCTGAGCAAATATTTCTGTCCTTTCAAGTCATACTTTTGAGTAAATCTTATCAATTAATGGAACTATGTTACTGAGCTGTGCTGCAAATGTCTCTGATTTCTGCTGGAACCAAGAATAGCCCTCAGTATAGATGGACACAGCCATCAGATATTGAGACTAGTCAGAATTTTAACCTTTTCAGGAAGACAAAACATCATAATTAGGAAAATGATCAGCAGAGGTTAGGGCCCACACCATTACATTTTCTGTTAGAAATTAATATTGTGACTAATAAAGGCAGGACTGCAGTTACTGCAGCAGACTGTTCTGTAGACTGTAGCTTACAGTTGTTTGTAAGATATTAGATTAAGATCATGAAATTTATTCTAGTTTTGAGACGAACTAGAGATGGATATATGCAGCATACAAGAAGACTGAAAACTCAATTATCATAACCACAAGAACTGAAAAGAAAAATCTGTGCTGTCTTCCTGTCTGCCGGTTCTACAGGATCCATTTTTCCAGTGATCTTAGTCACAGTGCTTCAGAGTAGTACTTTTGTCAAATCTGAGCATTTTGGGGAGCTGTGGTGTGGCAGAAGAACATATCCCAATGTATTTACAGTAGAGGGAGCTGATGGTCAATGTGCTTGCCTGTGAGTTTTAACTGCTGTGCCAGTCTTTGCACAGAATCTGCCATTACCAGTGTGTGTGTAAGCATTGCTGAAGAATCAGCTTCTCTCAGGAATTTGAGAGAACTTCATCCCTTGCCCACTGGCTGCAGTCTCACAGAGCTCTCTGTCAGGGTCAGTGGCCTCAGAGAGCACTTGTTAGAAGGAGACACCCCCTGGGGCCCTTGGGCATTTTTTCCATGCATCAGGTTTGACATGAGGGAGAGAGTGGCAGGAGGGTTGGTATAACAATGCAAACGTGGAGCCTCAGTGCATCTCCTCCCTCACCTACCCAAGTCTAATGTTTCCATCTTTCCAAATATCATAATTCCCTATTACACCATGAACAATGTCTCTATTGTGCTCTTAGCTTTGCTCTGCTTCCTGAATCTGGCCTGTTTTCTGCCTGACACATCTATGAATAAGTGCTCAAGAAATTCCTTTTTGTACAGCTCCCATTTTAGAAGCCAGAGGTCTCTCATTCATTGGTATTGTCTGGCTGGATTATGCAAGTTATTCAAAGTTAATGGATCAAAATTAGTTAAAATAGAGACAAAGGAAGTGTGAAATCACTAAATACATAGGTATTTAGATATATGTATTATGTAAAATGAATGTAATATTCTTTTAATGCAGGCATTAATACCTCTTTTTAATGAGGTATAAAGGATTAGGGTTCCAACTAACTTGAGCTCCTGGCTTTGCTCTAGCTCCTTGGTTAAAAGTTGTTCTCTTGAGGCAGCTTTCCTGAGTGCAGTGGTTCAACTAAGGTAATCACAAAAGAATGAGTTAGGGGAAGGACATAATCTCAAGACAAAAGTAGGATATAAACTTATAAAAAAAGAGGATTGTATCAGTGTATTGTAGACCCATCTAACTTGTATGACCAGAAAGATCCTCAGGCAAGTTACTTATTTGCCTTGTTTGCACCTAGAACCACATTTCTCAATCTGTGGAAAAAAAACTCTAAGCATGTAATGTGCTGTAGTATGTTGGTTGTGCAGGCAACTTGGGTTATATTATTAGTGACTTAGTTTAGCCATGAACAACACAGCTGCTGACCTAATCACTCTATAAAGTGGTACATTTTGAGAGTACCAAGTTTATCTCTGGCACTACATTTTAGAGGGAAAGAAATAAAGATAAACTGGGAAGAACCAGCAAGAAGAAACATAATATGTTAAGAAAATAAAGGCTATGACTAAGGGATGAAAAGATTTTTTAATCTGAGAAAAAAGAGATTAAGATGGGGCATCTTTGTTGAATTTTTTTTCTGTAGGTAACCTGACTGTTGGCTATGTAGTCAGTGTTGGGGCAAAAAGAAGGATATGAGTCTCATACCAAATGACAAAGATTTAGAAAAGAAACCCAGGAGAACTTTTTTTCACTATACAAATAATGAAACCGTGAAATCCCTGTAGCTTGTACAAGTGTTTTTTAAAAGAAAACATTAGACAAATGTTTGCCAAGGCAGCTTAAGTGTGTCTACCCTTAGTGACATGGGTTGGACCAATTAATCTCCTGATGCATCTTCCAGCCTTGTATTTCTGTGCAGGTGCTTTGAAATGTATGTATGAAAAGCACTCTCTCCAAACTAGGTAGTTGTATTCATTATAATAAAGGACAACTTGTATCTCCAAAATTGGTTCTTTCTGCTAGTTCTCTAGTCAGCTTTCCTCCTCAGGCCTTGGCAGTAGGCATTATCATAGCAGGCTGAAATTTTCATTAGCAGTTTAATCAGAAGAGTGTTTAATTAGAAGCATCATCAAAGGAAACAAGGAGGCTTTTATGAAGACACTTATACAATTTTCAGTATTTCCTAAACACAAATTATTTTGCTAATAATTTCATTAACAAGTCTTCCTAAGAGTGATTGATTTTTGAGCTGTATGCTGTGATCTGCATTACTGTTTAATAGCTTCATGTTGAACAGTGTACTGATATTAGCTGATCACAGAGGTAGGATGGATTTGATGCTTTTTCAACAGCTTTTTATCAGTTTTCCCTTGTCTTGAGTTAAAAATGATTGTAGGCTGAGGAATATCTCTCATATTCTCTAAGTGCAGCTTGGCTCTGTGGGAAGATGTGATATATATGCAATCTGTATCTGAAGAAAACCCACTGCACAACATAAGTGTCTGCATTTGTGGATAACTTTCATATACATGAAAAACATAACACTGGCATTGCAAAACATAGATAAGCCAAAGCAGCAGCCCTCCTTGTTCAGATCCCCTGTATCTGACAGCTTACTGCTCAGTTCTGCTTCACTACTGAACAGAAGTTCCCTTGCAACTGTGCAAATATGTCACTTTATGCTCAGATATTTGGAACTTGCAGTACATCTGGGAAGTGAAAAAATTCTGGGAAGAGTTTCAGATCTTGCAGTTGAGCACTTCAAACAGATGGCTTTTTTCCAGAGAAAGCTCTTCCAGCTTTTAAAATTACTCCTCATAAAATTTGACCTAGCTATTTAGGAGTGTTAGTAAGAGTGGTGGGGAGGAGTGGCATTAAACTTGTAGAAAATAATGTTGGGTACCTTGAGCAGTAAAATCCTTTGATCTTCTTGCGGCCTCTAATTTCCTGATTGTGGCTGAATGTAGAAATGCTGGAAAAAGTTTTCTGTGTTCTCATTCAAGTGATAAAAGAAGTTTAGTGGGTTGGTTTTTGTTGATTTTTTTTCACTGAGATGAGACCATGTTGATTTGAATTCAGGTTGAAAATACCAGAGTGTTGATCCTGTATGTTGTACTTTATGAATGAGTCATGAGTCTGTTTTATACTATCTACTTGGCAGACTAGTGCAGAAGCACAATATGAAAAATATGATCTAAACCAAGCATTTCATTAAGCAAAGACATTTGTTACTGGCTTTTCAGTATGGGCCATTAACCTTCAGGGACGCTACTTTCCCTGCAATGAAGTTACTATTTTAACACCATTCACTATTTTATGCAGTAAAATATGTAACTACAAAATTTTATGGTAAATACTATAGGGACTTTGAAAGGGGAGTCTTGAGAGAAGTGTTGTGTCAATAATGATTTGTTCGTCACAGTAGTAATAATATAAACATATTGTTCATCACCATCCAGACCTTATCTTCCTATTTAGAATTATCTACAGAGAATAATATTGGGTAGGTATTCGTGCACAGAACCTCCATGTGATGATGCCTTGTTGGTAGTGTGAAGATACTAGAGGCAGAGACACAAAACCTATTTTAGGTGCCCAGAATGGGCAATAGAATTTCCCTTAATTTTTCCAAATGAATTTGCAGATACGTTTTGAAGCTCCTAGATACATGACATAGATTTGAACATATTTTAAAATAATTTACTTTGTATTTTTGTGATGGTCTTAAGAAAATCCTGCTGATACAAATTAATAATAAGATTCCTAGCAAAAGTATTTTATCACTGTTATTGCAGATGTACAGGTCTTTCTTCAGGATATTTTTGACTAAACTTAATATTCATAAAAAGAAGTAGAAATAGTCCTGACATAGATGCCTTTTGTTTACCTGCATTTCATACAGCAGGCCAGGTTACACCTTTCAATGAGGCGAGTTTGTTTTCATCACTTCAGTGACGTGATTTGTGGGAATTGCATGGGCCTGACAATTTTTTACCCTCTTCCCATCTGATACAGAGCTACTGTTCAAAAATTCTGACAATCGCTGCAACAATTTGGTGCTCAAAGCTATATGGAGGACACAGCAGTGCTGGAGCATTTTCACAGTTATTGAGCTATTGACCTTTGAGGGAAATGTTTCAATGCTGTTGCAGTTCTTGTGCCCAGGTGACAGATATATCACATAGGCATGGCTAGAGATTCAGCAGACCAGGTAATTTCAATAGATACATTTCCAGTAACTGACAATGAATGAAGAAGCTATTAATTTAATTACATTTGTCTACAAAATGTGAAAGTCACATGGTGAAGGTTTTTAACTTCTGATGATGGTTGTCATTCCTGTAGCAGTCTTCTCTTCTAAGGTTTGCTTAAAGAAACTGATAGCATACAATTGGAGTTGGATGTGACTCACTCTTTGTTATGTTCCACTTGCTGACGAGGGTGTATGTATTGTCACATCTTTCCATATGTTTGCCATCAATTCCCCACCATGAGGTCCAACAGGCTGCAGCTCCACTGTCTTTCTTAAACTCCCTTTATTTTATATTGAGCCACACAAGATAGAGAATATAACACTGTTGTCTGGAGAGCTTTTTTTTCCTTCCTAATTAAATTTCAAACTCTATTTTTAGCATTTGTGTTCAGTTTTGTCACACTTGCAAAGCATGCCAACTGCCCCAGTGAGCTGCAGCCTCCTGGCAGCTGAGGTATCCATGTTTGGTCATGCACCCTAAAGTTTTTGGCAGTAACATTTTTCACATGCTAAAGGAGGATATTCAACTGTGATTTGTGCCAGAGAGGGTCTCACTGTGTGCTTGATAATTAGAACCTGGCATGGTGATTGTAGGAGTGCACAGAGCCTCAGAGGCCCGAGCAAGGATGCCTTCCCTGTTAAATTGTAATGCATGTAAGACAACGTTTGGCAGATAGTGATGAACCTCCAAAGAGCACCAGGCTGATTCAAAGTACTTCCTACTGAAACAGAAAAGTACACACAAACCAGAGGGTCTCCCTGGGCTGAATATGGCAAGGATTTACCTTCTGCTGAGGGTCTCTCCCCAGGCATTGTGTGTAGTGAGGAGGCTGCTGGCTCTTGAAAGGAAAACACCAAAATTAATAGCAACAGCAGCCAGAGAAGCAGATTTTCTTACAAAACAGAAATCTTTTCTCTTCTGTCCCCCAGGAGGTCATGGAGTGGCTACAAGTGCTTAGGCTTAATCAGAAAGACTCTTTTGGTATCCTCGCTGTAAGTAAATGCACCTGTAGCGTTAGCAGGTGGATGGGGATTGCAAAAGAAAAAATCAGGTTTAGTGTCAGAGCACAGTTCTGGAGTGAGAGACTGATTTCCACTGGGCTGGTGTCTGTTGAGTCAATAAAGTTGTTTTGAGTTCTCCCTGCTGTCTGTGAGATCACAATTTCTTGTAAATGTTTTTACTAATCAGTTTGGCACAATCCTAAGATTTCCTGTGTCTTTCTTTCATGCTCGGAATACTCAGTTCATGACCTGTTTGTTAAAAAGAATGGAAATTGGAATTTTCAGGAATAGATGTCTTGCTTAGTGAGTAAAAAACCTATTATGATTTCTATTTCATTTATCTGCTATGACCTTTTCCTCTGATATAGTATTATGGCTAGATCCCAGAAATCAAATTTCTGAAGGGTGAGTTTGATCTTTAGGTATAAAATTATTTTGAGGCCCTTTTGCAGTTTCTCATATGTACTGTTTTTGCCACCGCAACCTCATAATTTATTTACATAAAGCATGTAGGTCTCTATGACTGATTTTAACACCAGAGACAGAAAATTAGCAATATGCTAAGCCTGAGCAACCCAGTGGTACTGTGTACCATTTTCCTTTGTTTTGGAAACCTTTAATATTGTTGGATGTATTAAAAACCTTCTTTAATAGAGGCAAGTTACTCTCAATGGATTAAAAATCTTCCTAAATAGAGGCAAATGACTCTCAATGGTTGAGTTAATAGTGCACTCAAAAAGTTGGTGTGAAATCAACAGGAAAATTTCTGTGGGGTGAGGATATCCCTCCCTATTTTTCAGTCTCTTGGCTTTTGTGTAGGCCAACCATTAATGTTTTGACCATAGGCCCCATGCACTGTTAATATTCCTGCGGTGGGAAGCCTGCCAGTGTAAGTCAGCTGCAGATCTGCTGCAGTGTGTACCTGCTATAATCAAAATTACTAGGATGAAAAACTGAGCATGGGAAGCTTGTGATTCTGTTGACCCTTTCAAAAAATGCAATATATAGCATCCCTGAGAAATCATGAGAAGTAATCAGAGGAATGTGTTACAAATCTGGTATTCAACTTCAGACCATCATTTGACTGTGTGGTACACTGGTTTAGATTGAAGACCCTGGTATTAATAGCAGACTGTTTTAAAACCTTGGAGATTTTTTTACTGGCTTTTCAGGGAAATCCTGAAAATTTATTGGAAAGTAAATGAAATATAAATAATTAGAATAAAAAAATGGATCGGTCTTGTGACATAGCAGAATGTTTTCATTCTTAGCTACTATTTTCAATGCATTTTTCACAGAATAAAAGAATATTTAGGGTTAGAAGGGACCTCTGGAGATCATCAAGTCTGAACTTTTCCCTGAAATATACTTGGAGGTAAAACTGAGCATATGTATTTTTTGTTAAGAAGTAAATATGTCTGGAGAAAATGTGTTTTGATGTTGGGTTTTCCTGATATTTTGAAATGACAGGAGCATATAAATACTGTTTTTAATTAGTTGAGATCACAGAATTAACTAGGTTGGAGATCTGTGAGACCATTGAGTCTAACCTATGATCTAACACCACTTTGTCAACTAGACCATAGCACTGAGTGCCACATCCAGTCTTTTCTAAAACACCTCCAGGGACAGTGACTCCACCACCTTCCTGGGCAGCCCACTCCAATGCCCAATCACTCTCTGTGAAGAACTTCTTCCAACCTAAACCTCCCCTGGCCCAGCTTAAGTCTGTGTCCTCTTGTCCTGTCTCTGATTCCCTGGGAGAAGAGGCCAACCCCCACCTGGCTACAGCCTCCTTTCAGGTGGTTGTAGAGTGATATGGTCTCCCCTGAGCCTCCTCTTCTCCAGGCTAAACAAGCCCAGCTCCCTCAGCTGCCACTCACAGGACTTGTGTTCCAGACCCTTCACCAACTTTACTGCCCTTCTCTGGACACATTTCAACATCTCAACATCCTTTCTAAATTGTGGGGGCCCTGAGCTGGACACAGCACACAAGGTGTGGCCTCACTGGTGCTGAGTGCAGGAAAGGAATCACATCCCTAGTCCTGCTGGCCATACTGTTTCTGATCCAACCCAGGATGCCACTGGCCTTCTTGGCCACCTGGGCACACATTAGCTCGTACTCAGCCTGCTGTCAATGAGATAATGTGCATTGAAATATTCTTGTGAGTGAGTTAAGTACAAAATATTCCCCTGAGATAACACGCTGGAGAAATAAGCTTGTAGGATCTGACTTAGAAAGGCACAGGATGGTATGTATTGCAGTTTTTGTGGGGTACCCACTTAAAATACACTTCACAAAAGGAAACTTGTGAATTCAGTGGGAGACATCTCATGTAACTGGGAGGAAATGTGTGGGAGAAGGGTGTGGCTGGCTCCACTTGCTTCAGAAGAACCAAGAGCCCTGTGGATTTTTCTCTTCAGGTGTCCCAGATACAAAGCACCTTACAGACATGAAACACAGGATGGATGACCCTGAGGGACACAGATTCAGGTAATTGAAATTTCTTGTGGATCATGACTAATTAGGGACTTAAGATACCAAACACAAGTGCTGGCATCCTTGTTGGGCCATGCAGTTACTCCTTATGATAGCAAAATTCTAAGCTTCAAATGCCACCCCAAGTCAAGAACTGTAAGGCTCTGCATGAGTAGAGCCTGTGGTTAGGCAAGAGGCTTCCTGTTCAACCAAACTATGCCATAGTTGTTGACAACAAATATTCGGTATCTTTCTCTGATGTATTAACGGCTAGGAGGCTAATGAACTGTGTGTTTGATTTATTGCTGCACTTTGTATTTTTAGATTTCTGAGTTTTTTCCCCTCTCTCCCAGAGTTCCACAGGTTGCTCTTCCCATGTTAGTCAGAAAAAGTGTACAGACAGACTTGTTAGTTTAACACTCAATGTGAGCAGTAATTCTAGCATGAGGAGCTTAATGTATTACAATAATTCATTTTAATAACATGTTTATTCGGTCATGACAACAACTATAAACATAAGTACCATTCAGCTCTTTGCTGATATATGAACTTGCTAACATCAAATCTTTACCAGAATCACATATTCTTACAGGTGTCCCAGACACAACATTAACTTTATTAAGCAAAAGTTCACAAACAGTAAAAATGTCCTCTGTTTCACATTGCAGCATTCCTTAAGCATGTACGTACAAGTTTGGAGTAACTTCTCCAAATCTATGTGTCATTAACTTCCTTAGCTGTTTTAACAACCATAGAGATGATTCTTTTTTGCCTGCAGCAAAACCTTTTGTCCTTGAGCAATCTACAATTAGTATCACTCTCAGCAGACATGAAAGTTCATTTCTGAAATGAAAGTGGTGATGAAACACAATACAATATTATCTGCTCATAGCTTGCCTACACACTGTGCCCTCATTATAAATCTTTCAGTTATAATACACTCTCCTAAGAACAATATATCTCCCTTATATCAGTTCTTTATCTGTATTACCTCTCTTTGAAGATCTTAAAATGGTTGGCCTGCAGCAATGGAGATATTATACTTAGGGTGGAGTGTGTTTACAGTCAGTTCTTTTCCTTTTTAATATTTACACAGTATTTCTTAAGGTTGCTACAGTTTTAATCATGTACATTGACATATGTTTTCTGAAATGTTCACAGTGCAGTATTTTGTGGCCTAACCAAACTTTGTAAATGTCATTAAAAATAAACTTTTTTTTTTAATATAAAAATAGAATACTTTATGTGTTTACACCAGCAAACCCAGTTTTATCCTATTCTAAACAAACTATACAGTAGTATGCACAGAATTCCACAGGAACAGAAATGACATGTGATGTTTGCCCTACAGTTATAGTACTCTTCCCTAATGAATAGAAGTTTTATTTACTATCTCTTTTCAAAATTGCTTCTCTGGTCATAACTTAGCATTAAGAGTAGATAATTCACTGGGTTGTGTGATCCAAGAAGAGAGTAAAAAGAAGGCCTAAAGCCATTTCTTTAGGTTGTGGGGGGCAAAACTTTAGAGAAGCCCAGATAAATGACATCTGTACACCTCTACTTGTCCACTGTTGTAGTCACTCCATCATAGAAGGCCACTAGGTTGGCCAGGAAGGATTTGCCCTTGGAGAAACTGTGCTGGTGTCTTGAATCCTGGTGAAGGATCACCCTGTCCTTTCTGTGCCTTCTAGGAGGATCTGTTCCATGACCTTCCCAGGCACAGAGGTGAGGCTGACAGGTTGGTAGTTCCCAGGGTTGTTCTCTGTTCTCTTCTTTAAGATAGGTACACTGTTCCCATTTTTCCAGTCACCTGGGACTTTCCCTGACTGCTGTGACTTTTTGAATATCATAGAGAGCAGCTTGGCAACTGCATCAGCCAGTTCCTTCAGGACTCTGGGATACATTTCATCAGGTCCCATAGACTTGTGCACATTCAGGTTCCCTGGGTGGTTATGAACCTGGTCTTTGCTTACAGTGGGATGGGCTTTGCTCTCCCAGTCCTCATCCTGTTGTCCATCCTTTCAAGAGGTGTGGGAAGAAATGTTGCCATTGAAGACTGAGGAAAGAAAGTTAAGCAACTTAGACTTCTCTTCATCCACCAGCACTGTTTGACAGAGGGGAAACACCTTCTTTGGCCTTACTTGTCTGATTAATGTACCAGTAGAAGCCCGTTCTGTTATTCTTTGCATCCCTTGACGGGTTCACTTCCAGTTTGTCTTGGCCTTCCTCACCCTCTCCTTACTCAATCATACTTTTCTATACTTATTTTACTGCACACCATTTCTTGATTTTGATTTCTGTTAAGACACCATAAGGCTGGCTATCTTGGCTGCCTAGGTTCTTAGAAACCTTGTTGATGTAGTTCAAAAATCCAAAGTTTTCCCCATGTGGGATGAAAACACATTTTAAACTCTTGTAACTCTCATTGCATTTCTTGGCCTTTTGTGTGAAAACCATTTCTGCACTGCTCGTTATCCTAAAATACATGCACAGTAACAGTCCTTCCAGCCATACTGATTGATGTTCTACTTTCATGGCATTTGTTCTTGGGTCTGAGCACACATTAATGACAGTTTGTGGGAACTAACTCTGAATGGTAGCACACCACATTTCCATTTGGTAAATTGATGGCGTTCTCCACATACTTGGAAATTACTGTGATGGTTTATGGAATCCTGTATCCTTAAACAATACAATATTGTGTCCTTGTACTAGTGCAACTTGGGCAACAACATAAACATGTGCAACAGTGTTCTCACGAAGACCGGGCAGTAAAAACTAGTGGACAAAATGTTTTGCTTTTTGTTCATACAACTAAGAATGGATTTTCCTTAATTTCAGACATACCCGTCATGTGTCAACATCCACATCTGTGTTGTCTTGTGACGACAGAAGAGAAGGATAAGGAGCAATGCACTTGACATTGACATAAGTAGCATTGACATGAACATAGTGTTCCCCAATAAAAGTGGAGAAGATTGTTGATATTTTTGAAACAAGTTCAGAAAATGCTGGACGCATCTCAGGTTTCGGATGCCAGCACTTCAGCATGACTTCATACCTGCCATTCAAATAGAAGAACCGTTCAGTTATGAAATCACATTAAAAAAACCCCAACTCTCTCTTTCCTCCCAGAGTCTCAGTTACTATAGTACCAGAATCATCAGCATTTGCAGAAGCCTTTGCAAACTATTTACTTACAGTGGATCCGGGCAGTATTCAGGTTGCAGCAGCCTTCTTCCTTGTAGTAAGTAAACAGTTATATCAAAAGAATTTACATCAGGATAAGGTGGTGCCCCTCGTGTCATAAGTTCCCATAACAATACACCAAAGGACCACTAAGAAAACAAATAAATAAATAAAAAGTTAAAGGGTTGGAGGGCTTTACATTCCTGTTTTAGAAGATGGTTTGACAGATTTAAGCATTCAACGGCATGGATTTTCCCTTTGAAAAGTTGTTTTACTGCATTCAGCTTTCTTTTAAGTGGGCTAATAAATGCTGTAGGGACTTGAGAAGCCACTTAAATAAGAGCCAGAGAATCTCAACTAAGTAAATGAAAGAAAATAAAAGCCTATAGGTCTGCCACTTTGCTGGTATAAATTGGCAGACTTCTTTTGAGGTTAATGGAGCGCTGCCAGCTTACATGAACTGATGATCTGACTAATTCTGTGTAAATATGTGCTGAAGACAATATACATGGTGAAAATTCTATGCATCATAGGTCAATCTGAATCTGGATTGAACAGAGAGCTAAAATACAAAGCAATACAGCCAACTGACTTCATTATAAAATTTTTTTCTTCATAAATGGTCAAGTAAAACTTGAGATTGCTGTAGGCAGCCAGTAATTATTTATAAAGCAAATAAAGTATTTTGGAGAACTATTAACTTTTACAAGTCTCCAAGTTAACCTGTTCTGTCAAGCTTTCCAGAGCCCCTCTTACAGCATGGTTCTTGGCTTCTTGGAATGTCCTTAGTTTCCCTTGGAACAGGGTTAAACCTCTAATTCTTTCCTGAGCAGTAAGATATAATCAGGTCAACAACTTCTTGCTTAGTGATTGGGACAAATACACTTTCTGGATGTAGAAAGACTCTTTTATTCTTATGTGAACAAAAGCCAGATTCAAATATCAGTTTTCATTTGGAGTTGTTCCATTAATTAAATATCAGAAAGATGCCTCAGGCAATATAAAAGAAATAAATAAGTGATACAAGTATGTTTGTACATTACCACATCTGACTTTGTTGTAAACTTCTGAGTTTGTAAACTTTCTAAAGCCATCCATTTCACTGGCAGTTTAGCTCCTGTTTTATTGTGCACACTGTAGTACTCTTTATCATAGACATCTCTAGCAAGACCAAAATCAGCAACCTTGACAGTGAATTTTTCATCCAACCTAGAGAAATGACAAAAGGTATTATTTGCAACTGAGTGGGCAAGATTTACTGTGTTGGTGGATTATAATGACTGACTGGCATTTTTGAGACTGTGACTTTGGATGGCAATACTTTATTTGGCATCTATGAACTAATGTAACACTGAAACAAAAGCGCAGCAAAGTATATTTGACACCCATTTAACACAGTGAATGAACTCAGGAAATTACTGATATTCTTTTGATAATACAATTTGAATTACATTTATTTTAAAACAATTGCTATGTATAAAAGTATTTTTACTAATAGCCTATACATCCTGATTGAGTTCTACATAATTTCTTCCACAGCTGTTTTTCCTTCTGTATCCTTAAAACCTGTTCATTTTTATTTCCAAGTTAATGCATCACCTTTCCTACTTACTCTTAGTTTTCCTACTTACTCTTAGTTTAGATCCATCATTATCTCAGTGACTGCCTTTATGTAATAATGTTGTTGTGTACTAAGGATGAGTTTGGTGTCTGTTCTGGGGGAAAATTATGGCATAACAAAAGTTCTGTTGGGATTACAACTTCAGCCATACCAGAAGACCTCCTTAGCTTTGCTTCTCCTAAGCTTGGTATTTGTCCTGATAAGTGGTATCATTGTTATAAACAGACATAGTGTGGGTGTGGGCATTTTCAAGCCTATCAATCTTTAAATGTACAGACCTAGTCACAGCAAGCACTTCCTTTTGGGCTTTACAGCATCCCACAGACACAGAATGGGTGTGGTTGGAAGGGGCCCCTGAAGATCATTTAGCTCACCACTATCTCCCCTGCTCAAAGCACGGTATGCTACTACAAGTTGCTCAGAACCATGACTAGGTGGGTTTTGAATATTTGAAAGGATAAGGACTCCACTACCTCTCTGGCAGCCTGGGCCAGTCATCCATACAATAAAAGTATTACTATGTTTAAATGCAATTTTCTCTATTTCAGTTTGTGCCCACTGTCTCTTGGCCTGTCCTTGGACACCACTTAGAAGAATCTGGCTTCCTCTTCTTTAATCCACCATATCAGTTATACATATGGATAAGATCCCCTTGAACTTTCTCTAGGCTAAATGATCCTGTCTCTCTCAGTGTCTACACGTGACATTTCCCTGTCTTGAATTTATGAGGTTTCTGTCTGGACAACTCTGGTCTGCTGAAGTCAGTGCATGGGACAGAACCATCTGCTGTATTTACTGATGTTGTAACTTAATCTGATGAAGGGAGTAGGAGGGAACTTTGATGGGTCAACAGGAAATGTCCTGTTTATGCCATAGCAGATTCCTGCACCTCTTCCAGGATAGCGGGATAGAGTTAAGAGTCCCTGAGGGCTACATTTGCTTGCTGGCTTTCTTTCTGATAGACATCACTAGTGTAGCAGGGCCTGTACTGAGTGCTGGATTGCACATGGCCACTGGGGAAAATGGGTCTTATGGCAGCAGCTCTCCAGGCTCTGAAGTGCTGATTCCTATAGAAGTACAAAAGCAGTCATTCAGTGGTCACATGAGACACCCTGAGAACTGTTCCTTCCTCACTCAAGGAAGAGACAGTAGGCCAAGGGAAATGTCCTGTTGCCACCATTTAGACTTTGATTAGATAAACTAGGTCTTTTGTTCAGTAACCCAATGCATTTCTTCTTAGGAAATCTGAAAATCTGCTTGTGGCTTTTTTCATCCCTTAAAAAAAAACAATACCTGCAATAAAATAAATCTTTTTCAGAGTCTGTTCAGCTGCACAGGTGTGCACCCTTAAAAAAAGAATAAGACATCTGATGTCACAGGTTAATGACCTTTTTGCAGCCAGAATTCCAGTTTATGATGTGCTAAAAATAAACTTTAATGTTTAAGGCTGTGCCTCATTAATTCACAACAGTGATAAATCAGCATAATCATATTGGCAACTCCTGTATCAGTTTGTCTTTGTGGGAACTGAACTGTCTGGCTTCCCAGACACTAGTAAGATTCTCTGAATGTTAATTTGTGTGCCTAGTTGAGCCAAAGTAAGCTCATACTCATGTAATGAAAGACTATTTTCAAGAGGTCTCACTGGTGTTTCTTTGTGTTCCTGTTTTTCTCACAAAGTTCCCCTGTGTTCCTCTCCCTTCTGGTTAGGTGTGTCAGCAGAGACATGCTGCTTCTGAAGAGGCCGGGTGGAAGCACAGCAAGTTGAGGCAACAGCAGTTTAACTTCCCTTAGGAGATGCCTTTTAAACTCTAACCAATGATTTTGAGAGGCTACACTTTCACCTCAGCTTTCTTATTTCTCACACTCAAAAAAAGCTTATGTGTAAGAAATGAGCCCTTAGCAAGATGAGTAGCTCATCAGTATGCAAGGCAAACATCAGTATAATTGCAGAGCAATGAAAAAACCACCATCTTTTTACTAAAAAAATAGCAGAATCCTGGAAACTTCAGTTTATCTCATCTCATATCATATCATCTCATCTCACTGTTTTACACAGAAGAGTGTGGTAATGTGGCTGAAAGTAGATGTTTGTACTTACATACAGTTTCTTGCTGCCAAATCTCTATGGACAAACTTTTTACTTGCAAGGTATTTCATTCCTTTTGCAACCTGAAGGCCAAATCCAATTAAATCTTTTACTGTTGGATTCTGTAAAATACAAACATTTATGATAAAATGAATGCAGAGGCTTATGGAGTGGACTGCTTTATGCTGTGACTCTTTAGGTTTTACACACCTCTCCTGCCACCAGAATGATCAAGAAAGGTTGGTGCTTGTGTGAAACTGGTTTAAGTTTAGGTCAGCTTCTTACCCCAGTGAGAAATCACACCATAAGAAAACAAAAGAGCTGACAGTCTCCAAAAGAGTAGAGTTTGCAGCATAAGCAGCATAACCTGGCCTGACAAGTGCAACAGTATGCTGGAACTTCAGCATTACAGATGATACACAAAATTCACATTAGGACTTAGGAGTGATAGCATATAACTCAGTAGAAGGTACAAACTGTGAACTTGGAGCTCATCAGCTGGAGATGACCAAGAGAAGAGAAAGTCCTATTTGGGACAAAATATGTGCATCAGTATGATGTCATGAAAATGGCAAATGAGACCTTAGCAGTTACCAGAGGAAGATTTTTGGCAATGATTGTTAACTCTTTCTTCTTGACTACATGGTGAAATGATACTCAAAATGTTAAATATCAAAATAAATATAAACATAAACCTGTAAATATTTTATGGCAATCATATGACTTGTAATAGTAAGGATCCTACAGATTTTTGTGGTTTTGACATTGCTCCTTATAATTTTCTTCTGTGGAACAATCTGATTCAACTGTGGTCATTATTCCATTTATTTCAGGAAGGACTGTGGCACTATATACAGACAAGGACCCTGGTGCTTGTAGAATGAAAGAAGCTCAAATGGGAGCAGGTCCCAGCCTCAGAAAGCTTAACTCTTCCAAAAATTTGTTGAAATGATTTTTTTTTAAATTGTACTGGCTATTGCTGATTGCAATAAAAGCAAGGACAAAATCCTATTGGCTCAGAAGTCACTTTATATTGTCCTAACACTGTGAAATAGGTGAAATACTACATGTAAAGTGGGCTTACATGAAGAGGTAAGATCTGTGGTCTCCTACTTGAGAGAAAGCAGTGAGGCACATTTGAGGAATCTACAGTCTTTCAATGGAAATGGGGAAGATTGCTGATAAGAGAGTATGCCTAGTTTGTAAAACAGCTCCTGTTTTTCTTTCTTAAGATAAGAAGAAAAAATATTGATAATAAACGTAGTGTGACACTAGCTGGACACAGAGTTTCCTTACCTAGGAGTTGGAAGAGCAGATGCTGATGACTGGTACAGCTGTGCTAAAGTCAACAGATGGTGTGCCACTTTAACCAGCAGATGATTGGGCCCATGGACATAGATCTCATGAACACATTTGTTTATAAAGAGGCTTATGGATGGGAAATGAGAAATACTTATTGGTGATAATTTCTGGGAAACATTCTAGAGAGGAATTTGAGGGGGAGGGGAAGGAGTGGCACTGCTGTGGCTGGGCTCGATGCCAGACTAAGCAAGTGCTAAAGGTTAAGGTGTAGTTACAGCAGCAAGTTGCAGACGTAATGTAATTATGAGAGCTTTTAAGTGTTGGAGCAGGGCGTGGCCAGACTTGCATTACCTTTTATGCCTCACCAGGTACTTACATGAGTCTCATTCCTAATGAAGTTTCGAAGATCTCCATGTTTCATGTATGGAAGAACAACTAATGGGGATCCTTCATTGGGCAAACAGATTCCCAGGAGTGACAGAACATTGGGATGAGTGAAATCTTTCATGATTATTCCTTCTTTCAGAAACTGAGCTACTTCTTCCAGGTCTGTAATCCCTGAGAAATCCAGTAATAAAAGGAGTTAATTAAAAGAAACAGAAACAAACTAGGGTTCATTTCTCTACAGCATGTCGTTGCACAACAAAGTGATAATGAGAGACTACAAATATGCTCTCCACTTCCCACATTACAATGAGGTTATGTGCATTGGTTTTCCTACAATGACCAAATACAGCCTGTTGGTAATTTTAATTCTGTTTCTCCATTTCTTATTTTGAATGACTTAAAATTGAATAACAACACTTGAGTAAAGTCCTTAATAAATGTTATTATATTATCTTCCTGTTTTTTCAGCAGCTTTGCCCACTCTTCAGCAATTTAACTTCTAAACCCAAATCTTCAGTACTCAGTAGAAAAAAGAAATGACACTACCTTTCCCTTATTTTCCAGAGTTTTTTTTCTTTGTAGAGGAAATATATGGACATCTCATTTGATGTAAAAAATATATGCCAATGTGTTGTGGTAATTTGGAGTAACTGGAATTGCTTCAAAGAGAAATCTGATTTAGCTGCAACTAAGAATCTTTGTTTGTGAATGTATGCTTCACTGGAATTTACTGGTTCACCCCAGTTATCTTTGGAATTAATAGTAACATCTCACAATTAAACATGTAACTCACTATTCAGTGACTTCACAGCACAATGAATTTTCCTGCTATCGTTATCCAGCAATGTCCCATGGTACACACAGCCAAAATGTCCTGAATAAAAAAAATGAGCAATATTGGCTTTAAGAAGTAAAGTTAGCTTTCTGGTATTTTCCACTGGGTAGCAATTATACTGTAAGAAAGTGATCACACTCCATTTCTATCCAATTCCCAGCACTTGTAATATATACTTCCTAACTAACATATTAAAATAAATGGAATCGGACCATTACATAAAACCACCATTCATAAAATCACCATTACATAAAACCACCACTATATAAAACCACCATTACATAAAATGAAAACTCTACTTGCAGCATAATTGGTATTTCTTGACCTAAATGGGGAGTATAAGTAATGACAAGGCTGGCGCCACAAATATTTCGTGTTCTTGTAATGACTAAGCACATGAAACCCATGTCAGCCCATTCCCATCATCTTCTCCTGTGACATGGGTGTCAAAGGACGACACCTGGAAGGCACGGGGAGCAGTTAGGAGCTGACATGACCACTGGATTGGTGGTTCCCAGTGATATGCAAGCCCATGCTAAGTGGCCCACTGGACTGTACAAACTTCATGCATCTGATGGAAAGGACAACCACTCTGGGATTACAGTTTCTCAGGTCTTGCTATTCCATGGAAAATGTTGAATGTTAAAAGTGATGTGTGGGCTGTGGATGGTTTGGGAGTTGCTCTACTGATCACAGACTGATGACACCACTTGGCAGTTTTTTCTATGGCCTAGTTCCAAGTATAAAATATAACTAAAAGAAGAGGAACAAAATTTGCCTTCTTTCTCATGGTCTAAGCAGTAGAATGAACTGCCAGGGATAGAGAAATCCTGTGCTTTCCTGCCAAGCAAATGATGTTGTCTACCAAAACTTACTATGAGAAGTCAGGTTTACCAATTTAGGAAACAGTGAAGTTTGAGCACCAGGTTTACACATTAATTTCTCCACATCAAATTATGAACATGCTGTTGTGGCTTCCTTCACAGATGAACTATTTACTGGACACTTTTAAAATACTAATATTTGCAGTTAGAAAGCATAATTTTTTTTTTCTTAAGTGTGAGCTCTACAGAGGACAAGACAATCTGATTAATTTTACTACATTCCAGTCATAAGCTCTGGTCAGACCTCAAGTTGGCTTTGCTTTTGGCTTGACGTAAAATTAATCCAAAGTTTGTTTTATAAAAGCAACTAAAATCCCATCAGACTTGGATTGCTTGGAGCCTGGGCAGAAATCCTAAAGCTTGGATTGGGTGTGTCTAAAATATTTTGGGGTTTGGCCCATTTCTGGTTAGAAGGGAGAAAATTTAAAACGTTAATTATCTTGGTGTTATTCCAGATATTTTTCGACATTAAAAAAACTGGAAATTACTTGGAGTTTTCCAAAACAAAAAAGAAAAGAAAAAGGCCCACCCTTGCTTTGGGGATGATGAAGTGTAATACATAGACGTGAAACACACTGACTGTTTGATTTGTGGCTCTTGTCCTGCAGAAGAGGCATTAAGAATATAATTTATAGCCAATTTTTTATCAGTATTCTGATACTCAACAAGAGACCTCTCATGCATGATCTGTAGAAATACTGAAATACAGTTTGTACTTTGGTTACTAATAGGTACTCAATCATACAGAGTTTAAAAATGTCCCTAACAGAAATACTGGCTTGGGCTGTGAAAGGTAAAGGCAACTTGCTTATGAAGATGTAGAAGAATAGGAGTGATGAGAGAAATTTAGAGAAATAGGAGATTTGCTAAATCAGGGACAAAACTAAGGGGAAGTGAATCAAGAGCTACATATTTCTGCAGCTGGCATGAGAGGAATGAGGTGATAGGAAGAGCATTTGCTGGGAGGAAACAAGCAGCAAATTCCTCAGAGCTGGTGGAAACTTGAGTAGGGAAAAGGGGTGTGGGCATTTCACCTGGGCTATGGGGACTTTTACTGTATATACTAATGACTGCGGGAGTCTCCTGTGCCATGCAGCAATCCTGACAGATAATAGGCTCTAAGTTTGAGGTCACTTGTGTTCCTGCCTCAGCATCCCCTGCCATTCCGGGTGCCTTAGGTTCACATAATATCCTGTGGCAGATTCATTCCCATACAACAGCCTCATGGATCAGAAGCCCTGGCTGAGCTTTCTGTAGCCTGGAAAAGGGTGAGAGTGAGGCAGCTGGAGGGGGACCAGCAAGTCCATGAGTTCTAAAGAGCCTCATTAGTTGGCAGACTCCTTCCTTCTGATGGCGTCTTCTCCAACTGATTAGATGCACTGACTTCAAAGGAAAGCCCCTTCATTACCCTCTTGATTCAGTCCATGGCATGCAATGCTGTAAGAGCTAAAAAGCTTGAAAAAAATCTCTGTAGAGACACCTTATTCAGAATGGTTTATAACAAATGGGTGTGCAAAAAGAGGAGCAGTTTGCAGTGTAAGAATTGCAGTACTCACCTCTTCCTATTACTTCACTGAAGTGAACGATCAGACTGTCGGCACCAATAACCACGTGCTGCACTTCTTTGACCAGGTCAGGATTTAAGGCACTGATGTCTATGTGGACATTACTTTGGAGAAGTGGACTGGCTAAATCTGAGTCTCCACTAGACAGAATCGGGGAGAGGTCAGAGTGAGGATACTGGGCAGGTCTGCATGATCCATTCTGAGACATGCTTGGAAACTGATCTGCAAAATGAACAGAAACTGTTATAATTCTTTCAAACTTCTCCTTGAAAAATGAAGAGTTTTATTGCATTGGTAAGAAAGGTTTGATTTTATCAGTTTGGAAGTGGCTTGGCTTTACGGAAGTTCTGGTCAAAAAGGGAAAATGAAAATATGCATTGGTAATCTGCCAACCTCCAGGAAAACCATGTCACTAGAAACTTATGCTTGTCTCAGCTCTACTTTTATGAAAGTAAATGGCAAAACTTCCACTTTTCTGAGGGGATGAAATGAAGCCTTGTCACTTCTTGCCAGATAGAGGTTATATCATTTCTAGCAAATGGGAGTAACAAGATTAAAACAGAAAAATGACAGCAATATGGGAGGAGGAGGAGGTAGGGAACAATTAAAAACATGAAGCTTTTTATTATTGTCATGTTCTAATTTGGTAGGGAACTTTACACTTCACGAAGGCTTCCAAAGTGCTGGTGACTAGCTGTATTTATCCAATGGTAAATATTCAACCAGGGAAATGCCTAGAGGTGATTCATTTCCTGTAACTGCTGAAGATATTACAGTTGGTGCTACTCATGAAAATAACATGAGCCATCTGATATAGCAGAAACTAAAATATTTCAGTAAATCTAGGAGTATCTCTTTGAGATTTTTTTTATCAACAGCATGTTGTTCAGGTATTTAAAACTGGTTTTGTTTAAAACCTTTTTCCTAGCATTTTGTGTGACTGAATGAAATAACTCTGTTTAGTTTATACCAATTTCAGTTTGAAATGATTTCAGTGGAGTTGATGAGCTGAATTTAGTCTAGGGTCAAAAACAAAAAAAAAAAAAAGGGAGCAAATCTACCCCCAGAAATTGTCAGGTATCTTATTACAAAAAGTAAAATAAATTGTACAGACATACTTTATTTAATTCTGCATAAAACTTGTGATATTTTTATAAAGTGTTTTTATCACTCTGGGTGCTGAGAAATACTCTGTTATTTTATCTAGGAGCAAAAATACCAACTCTTACAACTTACAAATAAATTTATTTCTAACTATTATTAAATATTAAATATCTATTTAATAAACACAGTAAAATAATCTAGCCATGACTGCAAAATAATATTAACAGCTGCAAAATGTAAACCTGCATGTTTTCTAATGTTTCTTTTATTTCATCCTTTGATAATACTGACATGGACATTGCTACAGGAACATTAGATAAATGCACACCCTTCTTGGATGCACTCTCCACTGTGCTATGCCAGTACACAGTGGCTGCAGGACCACTGTGGATTTACCTTCCACCAAGGATCTTTGCATAGTTTGTCTCATGTACCACTTTCCCTTCTAACCAGTAGCACAGACTTTTCTTTCCCTTTGGAAATTTTTCAATCAAAAAACTTCTGGTACGAGCTGGTGGCAGTAATTAAAGAATAATACGGGAAGCTGGGAACAGGCCTGTGTCTCAGATAGCTCTGTGACTGGGGCTTGCAAAGGTGGACTAAAGATTTGGAGTTATTTCTATTGCATTGTATACAGCAGCACCTGAAATAGTACAAGACTATGTCTATACCAAGACTAACAATTATCTGTGATATCTCACATACTATAATGTGGTAACTTGTAAAAGATAAAGGCTCTTTAATGGTAATCACAGAACATGGTCTCCACACGTGTTAAAGAAGCTTAGCATGGTATGATAAGTGTAGCAGACTACTCTTATGAAGAATATCCACTTTAAAATCATATTATACAGCACAAAAATATATTTGGTGTAGGATTATTCTTCCCTGAGACTGGCATAACAGTGCACATGGAGATCCATTCAATTTGTCACAATCTTCATATCCTTTTAGCTTAATTTTTAAAATTAACATTTCTGCATTATACAATATCCCATATTACAGGAGGGGCATTAACAGACAAAAGAATATCAGTTTAGAAAACTCCATGTCCCATGTCAGGCCAACAGAACTGCTTTATTATAATTGTAGGAAGTCACTGGGACACACTAAACCTGAAGCCACTTGATGTTATTAAAATCAAGCCTTTTCTGAGGGGATTCGTGCATGATGTGATGGATCTTATGACAGCACAGAATCACTATATACACTAGCTCCTAAGAATTTGTGGAGCATACTTATAGAGAGTTTTTGCTAATTGTATTTTATTTATTCCTTCAGCCTGAGTAAAAGTAAAAATCCTAAGCACTTTAATCTTGGGAAGCACCTGAGAAGCTCAGTTAAAATAGCAAGCCTGTGAACACATGAGAGTCCCAAAAATGCAGACACAGACAAATCAGATGAGAAACTGAAATTAGGATACTGATCAAAATAGATATCCTCTGAAGACATATGAAAATCAAGATGTGTAAAATATCCTCCATACTGATTCCTATTAGAGGCATACCTTCTAGAAAAGTTGATCTGTAGTCTACAGATTCGCTTGAAACCATTTCTGTTGTTGGACTTACACTCCTTGCACTCACCAGCCTGTCCAGGTGAGGAGTGTGCACTCTGCCATCATAACGAACTAGGTCACTTCCCAGATCTGAAGGGGGAGGAGAAAGCAGTATTAGAAAACCCTCATGTTTTTGTTATGCCACTATTCACTTATCTATTTATTTAAATTTAGATGTTCTGCTCTGCTGGGAAGAGGGTAAAGTTGTTGCTGTGGCAGATATGCA
Organism: Vidua macroura; assembly: GCF_024509145.1. Lineage (NCBI taxonomy): Eukaryota > Metazoa > Chordata > Aves > Passeriformes > Viduidae > Vidua > Vidua macroura. Next base: position 49,403,021 of record NC_071575.1, on the reverse strand, counting down.
GGACTTGAACTTGAGCTATTTTTAGAGTGCAAGATTTTCTGAAAAAAAATCTTGTGTTGAAGACCCACTCTTAGCTATACTGGAAGATCAGAGACTACTTTGAAGACTCTAGGGCCAGCTTCATGGTCTAACTGTGACAGTGCATCAGGACAAGACTTGGTTATACACTAGCTCTTCTCCTCCTCCCACCTTACATAGTGTGGCAGCTCCCACTGGAAGGAAACCCAGACACAGGGGCCAGAGAAGAACCAGAGTCTGACAAAGTTCTTGATTTGGGGTAAAAAAAGACCAGGAGACTGCAGCGCACTGTGTCTTGCACAACTCAGGCACAGCCTAGAGGAATACAGGGCAACTGGATGAAGCTGAAGTACTTGTGATTCCATGCATGTCATTTACTCATCCCCTCTTCCAAAGCTGATTAGGGAAAAGAAGTTACTAAGTTTTCCTAATAGCTCAGAGTTCCTCAGAAATCCTTCTGCTTAAGGCATAATGTGGCCCTTCACCCAGTTCAGGCTCTTGCCAAGCACCAAAATGCAACTAAATGGTGGGACTTGATTGTGAAACCTCTGCTGACAGGTTACAACAGGGCAATGCAAGGCAGTTAAGCAAAGCATAAAATTATGTCAGTTTTTAAAACCTAAGATAATAATGGAATTAGTTGATGGAATTGACTATGATGGACCTTTGATTTGTTTCTTCTTCCTTCTCCAGAAGAAAACCACCAAAAAAATAAAAATTAAGATTGATGTTGAAAGAATTCCAGCAATTAGTCCCGTGAAATTCTGATCTTGCCGGATCAGCACTTTTCCGATAACTGTTGACAAAACTTCTTGCTTCCACTGGAATAACAAAGAAAAAAATAGTGCAATGATTTCCAAAGACAAGTAAGAACTAGATTATTAGTACTAAAGTATGAGCTGATATGTCTCATATGCATTAAATCTTGATTTTGTGATGCTGTACTGTAATAAGACCCTGTGAGTGGAGAAGTTGTTATATTGGTGTACATGAAAACAGAGCTACATGTTTATGACTAGTTTCTCACCTTCAAGAGCTCTGGTAATGTTTATGACTAGTTTCTCACCTTCAAGAGAAGAGAAGGTTACTACCACCTCTGGTAGTAACACAGCTCTGTATTTGACACACGGCACACACAGTATGCAGTCACATGCACTCTGGATAACAGGGTTCCACTGTAACCAGATGCTAATTCAAAATGTATAATTCATACTTTTACTCATATAGTGCATGGAATGGGCCTATGCTATATGGGCTGACATGTACATTAAAAAAAATAGCCCAACTGTCTTTAATGTGTGTCCTTCTGGCATAAATATGCTGTAACATCAAACTCACTCTCTTGTTGACAGCATGCTTGCATTTTAGTTCCCAAGGTCACGTGAGCCTGTCCCTTGCCAGATTCTAGCTTGCTAACAGTTTAAAGAAACAAAACTAAACAAAAAAACCAACCCCAAAAACCAACAACCAAACAAGCACCAAGGAGCTAACAGGGAAAAACTGTTTTAGGTCACACAGCACTAGCTCAGTCAGTTGGAATGCATTTGGCCATCTTTTCTCTTCCTCCTGTGGAATTCATCCCTCTGGGTACTGTAATGATGGATTTGCCTGTCAAAAGAGCAAATTTTCTTCTTCACTGGGCAGACTACAATTTCTGAGTCTCCTTGCCAGTAAACAAGTAGAAACCTTGTTTAACCCCTTTATGTTTTGTTCTTTTCTGTGCATGAAACATGTCACACATATCTGTTTCTTAGAAGCTAAGAAAATATCACAGAGTAGAACTAATTTAATGCAATGTTAGTCCTACTTGGATGTGTAAAAATACAATATATTAATTGAATGCAACCTGTGCACAAGTATTATATGAAACTAGGCACTTAGAAATCTGGGAGACCTACACCAAAAGGAAGAGCTGCATCTAATTTTATAGTTTGCCTGATATATCCAAGAAAATGAATACTTTAAAAAAGGAATTTATATTAAAATAAATTACTAGTTACCATGATAATAAGTCAAATTAATTATTACTATTTACTTAGATTGCAGTAGCACATAGGAATATCATTCACAGACCAGGATCCTGTGAGATTAATGTCTTAAAGACATTGAAAAAATAGATGTCCCTGCTTCAAAGAGCTTACACAGACTTTGATCCTAACCCCACTTACATGACCAGCAAAGTCTCCACTGTTTTCAGAGAATCAGAGTGCAGTTTCACAGTTTAAAGGTAATCCCATTCCAATTTCTCTTTTTTTATCTTTAAAAAAATACAAATGTATTGAAAGATTTATGTCTTATTCTATAAATCAGTATGTCTATAATTTAAATTTGCAGTAGCACACTGAATGACTCTAATGAGACCACCTTTAAAGCAATGACTCAATCATTTGTCCTAAGTGTCTTCTTCTTACAAAAAGAACTGAAACAAAATTATAAAATGCAGACAAAAAAAATTATTCGGGAAAGATTTGATCCTCTTGACTGCAGGAGTTGTTGAAAAAAGGGCTTGTGAGTTCCAAACTAAAAGTACTCCATTATAGCTTCTCATTGTTCCCCACATGTTTCCTCTTGTGTTTGGATTAATAACTATAATTTTATTTCTGTGCTTAGTTCAGGTCCTACTTTGTGCCTAAGGCTCCAGAAAGTCTCTGTACAAACAGGTAATAACAACAGCGACGAACATATTTATTTTAAAATAGCTGTTATTATTTGAATTTCCATCCCAAACAAACAGGGACAGAGATATCTCTGTAAGCACAGGCTTAGGCTTAAATTTTATTTAGGCTTAAAGTTTATTGATTCAATAGTGACACTGTGAATAATAATAAAAATGGCATTAATATCTCATGTGCGGTGTAGTTGCCTCACCTCTATATTTAGCTCACTGTTGGATTTCAGGAGATCACTGGGAACCGTACACAGAATAGATTCTGACTGCAGGAGAAGGTTTTCGCAGCTTTTGTTTCCAACTTTTAGGACCTCGCCTTTAACAGCTTCTGAATCAATATAATTTCCCTTGGAAAAAAAAATCAATTTCATATTACATAAACATCTCATAAAAGTGAAGTAGTTACAAGCCTGGAAAATATTTTTAATGAAAAATAAATTGTGAAATAAAAGACTAATGAGAATTCACACTGTTCTGTCAATATGCATGTATAGGCTTATTTCATGTAAATGTGACTTTGGCAGAGGAGCCAGTGTAGGATGGTAACATTACAGATAAAATCTGCTGTCACTCATACAGCTCATACAGACTTCTGAAATTTTAAATGTCTGAGGGATTAATCCTGTTGGTCCTGTTTAGATTTTTGCATAATTTGTTCAAGAAAGGACACATTATGTAATGCTGTTGTTTACACAAAACTGGCATTATATTATCCACAAGCTAAAGGCATCTCAAACATTTTGTTTTGCAAGTGGTTATGGTAGCAGAAATGAAGCTTTCAAAAAGAAGTAATTAATTAAAATAATACACAAGTCTGTTAAAATCATATTCCACAGACCAAAAAGGAAAAACCTTGGTAAAGATGAAGCATGAAAAGCACACTTCTTACCCAGAAAACCTGCTCTTACATCCCAGACTTGGATGAAAAATTATTGCTTCTGTTATTGTGACGGCAGAATCCAAAGGCCAAGTTTAGGATCTTTTGTGCTCAGGAGCACATCTCTATTTAAGAGCTGCCCTAGCCCATGTACAGCCCAGTTCAAGATGAAAGAAGAGGCATTTTAAGTGGGATTGAAGGGGAGAAAGGAGTATGGAACTAATAGAGGCTATTTATATGGGCTGGATCTGGGAGTTTTCCATGAGAAGGGGGGAAGGCATCACAGCTGACACCACTGTGAAGACATGTATATTGGAAAGAAAACAAGAACCCCATTCTGAGGGGCAAAAAATAATCTTACTTTGGCATATGTTTTAGATCTGCTTCAGAATGAGACTGAGCCCTGGGAAAATGGTAATAAACGTATAGGAGAGCCAGCTTAATGTCGTACTTTAATGGCAAACCCACACCCCAGGTAAATGATTTTTAATTGCTGGCCATAAAAGTCCATTTTGCACTCTATCTTCTGTCTAGTCAAAGCCATTATGTTTGGTGTTAAGCAATAAAATATTCCTGGGCCAGGGAGCATATGAATGCTTATTGCTTTTTCGTTTGGAGACTTGCGGCAGATTGTGAGCCATTCCTGTTCAAATCTTTCCTCTGAATGATGCACCTCAAAAGACTTGAATTTAATTCTTCCATCTTCAGGATAAATATATTATCCTGGAGAGTGTGGTTGAGTGGTCTCTTCTTCTACACCAAAGCCTAGAATTTTTTCTCCACCAAAACTGATGGAAAAATGGAAAAAAAAAATCATACTTGTATTTCCTAAGGTGGTCTTTAGCCAGTTATAAAGATGGTAGCTTTTACTTATAACTACGACCATTACGTTACCATTAATATAGTATAGATTCAAATATATTCACTATGATATCTAAATATATTAAGAGTTTCAAAACGCTTTCAACAGTGGTTTTGCTCTTCTCGGGACAACAGAATTTGCCTACAATTTTAAGAAAAGGAGGAAACTGGCTCCTGTGAGAACTGGAAAAAAATATTTCCACTTTTCAAATGCGTATTACACCCTTCTTGGTGAGTAAGGCCCTTGAATGCAAGCTGGAGAAGTTAATCTTCAAGCTGTACTGGGTAGCTGTTGCAACCCAATTTGATAGCACAGCCACCTCACAACTTTTAGAGGGATGGGAATAACTTAGGTAAAACTAAAAGCAGCAGCAGAACAGTAAACAAACTAAGGTGTGGAAATTCTGAGACTGGTGGCAGAAGCATTTTTGAGGCTCCTAAGCAAAGTGAGCAGGTTGACTTGGGAAGGAATTACTGCAGTTGCAGAGGTTTCTCTTCAGCTTGCTCAAAAATACCACAATTTCCATATTGCTCTCTTTTGGACCAGGTTTTGAGAGTAGCAATTTCCTATGCGATGTGAAAGAAGATTGACAATAGAGTGACCTATAAAGAGGCAAGAAGATTTCCTTACCATTGTCTCATAAAGAGTTACACTGACTTAAGAATAGAGTAGGCAGTATAGTAAGTCTTGTCCTACTCTGAGTTTTAAGACCGAAGTGCTAGAGCACATCCAAGATCTCAGATGTGCATGCCAGTTGTTACACATTGAATTACAACTGTACTATGCATTTCTCTAGTGGAAGATTTATATTTGTAAATATACTTTAGTTTCTGGTGGCCCAAGCCTAGGCCTTCTCTAGAGCAATGCAGAGTCCCTGCACCATATTAGTGCACAATCACAACCCCAGAACAGAACAGGCCTCTGGGCTAACAGAAGAAAGATGCTTTTCTTATTTATTTGTTGCTTAGGTGTTTTTTGTTTTGTTTTTGCTTTTTTTTGTTTTGTTTTGTTTATTTGTTTTTGGGTGTTTTTGTTTGTTTGGGTTTTTTTTTTTTTTTTTTTTTTTGGTGTGTGTTTTTGGGGGGGAGTTTGTTTTTTTTTTTTTCCACAGCTAGGATGCTCTCGAGTGTCAGCAGCCCAGCTTGCAGGTCTGGATCAGTGGCTTCTGGAGGAGGCAGCAAGTGGACTCTTATCTTTTTCAGCAGACTCGGCAGTGAAACACCAGAATTTCTCCCGCCCTGACAGCTTCCCATGTTGGCAGGAGATGGGAGCCCTTCTGAAGTGGTGTCTTCATGGTGTTGAAGCAGAGTTGTCTGGTACCATTCTGTCATGACCCCTTTGACTGAGGCATGGTGGGCACCAAGAGACTTCAAAGAGCCACATAGCTGGCAGAGGAAGACAGTGATGATGTGGGATGTTGGGAGGCTGGCACTGAAGACAAGGAGGACTGGCATTTGTGGCACACAGTGCCCTGACTGTGTTTTAAATAGAAAACCTAATGTTTTCTTGTGTATAACATTTTCTTACAAAAACATCTTGTGGTCATCAGTGGAAACCAAACAGAACATTTCAATTGGTACCCACTGTCATTTGACAAAAGCCAAATATGTCACACTAGATTAGTTAGATTGAAAAACTTGTGATAAAAGCTCCCTGCGCCCCTCTGAAACTAATTAAGAAAGAGATAAAAGAACTTTGGTTTGGTAGAACAGACTGTTCACTGAAGCAAGCTGCCATTTAATTTCATGCTGAGCTTGCTTAATTACTCCACAAAATATGATCATGAGGGATGAGGCATGTAAACTTGTGTGTGTGTATTTTTGAATGTGGGTACGGGTGAGGGAAAAGTGTTGCCAATATGGCTTGTAATGCTCTTTTGGCTCCTGACTAAAATTTATGAAAAATTGTCTCAGAGTTTTGATAGAAGCACCCCACTATAACTAATTCTATTTAGAGGAAGATGCTAAATTGATGCCTGTTCATGCTTTGTTCTAGTAGACCACCTTTCACTAATGCTGTTCTCCAGCTGGTTGTCAGGAAATAACCAGGACATTAGGGTTAGGGAGACATCTGCCTTGGGTGCCATCACCACAGGTCAGTACTACAAAATTGTGACTTTGGTCAGTTCTCACTTTGACAATCCTCAGTCAGCCTTTCTTATCTAATCTTTTTTTCCCAGCAATAAACAGCACCAGAGACTTCGTCAGGGAGAATAAAAGAGTAAGCAAAGTAGAGAGTTAAAAATCCAACTAATTTTTGACCCTCTGTGTCTCTGAAAATTATAGAGCAAGTCCTCATGGATGCACTTCCAGGCAGAGGAAGCACAAGAACACAATTGGGAACAGTCAGCACAGGTTTCCCAAGAGTGTATTTTGCCTGCCCAACCTTCTAGGTGGACAGGACTGGCTCTCTAGATGAAAGGAGAGCATTGGACAAGCAGGCCTTGGTTTTAGCAAGTTTTGCAACACAATCTCCCCGGACAATGAAAAAAACTTAGGATGGTATGGACTGGATGGATGATATATACAATGAGTGAAAAACAGATTGGACAGAGATCAAATCTTTATTTGTCAATGGCTGATAGTGGAACCAATACTGCTTAAAATCTTTTGACAGCTTGGGCAAAGATATAGGATGCACTGTCTTTGAGCTTTCAGATGATATCAGATTTAATAAAATGACTGATATGCTGGACCATAATGTGAAATTAGGCAGCAGGATGCCACTTCAGTGATGAAGGCTCAGCACACATTTTAGCAGCAGCAAAGCCAGTAGATTGAAGGTGATTGTTTTGCTCTGGTTAGTACTTGTGGAGCTGAATTGTGAGAATTGTGTCAAGTTTTGAACCCCACAGAAAGAGAGGTACTACAAACTGGATGAAATACAGAAGAGGGTTACTGAGCTAGGAGGGGAGCTCAACGTAAGATAGACAATGCAAGGCTAGTGGAGCTGAGTGTTTTAAAGATGTAGAATCTCCATTCTTGGAGATTTTCAAAACTCATCTACACAAAGCCATAGGCAGCCTGACCTAATTTTTAATTTAGCCCTGTTTTGAACAATGGGGTTAGATTATGAAGACCTCCAGAGGTTCCTTCCAATCTACATTATTCTGAAATTTTTCCCAAATTAGTCCTCTTTCCAACTGGTTGATATGCATGACTTGGAAAATACTGGAAAACACTGCTGTCATTGCACAGAGGCACTGAGCCATGCAGCAGCTATATATTCCCAGATCTGCTGACCTGCACACCAGAACTCTTTTTAGCGTATCTCCATAACTGAGCAAGAGCTTTGTTCTGCATTGAGGAAGAAGTGATTGTATGGCTAAGAGCTCCAAGCAGAAAAAATGATGTAAAAAGTAAAAATCAGACCAATTATTCTTTGGCATTTGCCTAACACACTTTGCAGAGATGGATTAATATGCAGAGTTTGACTGGAACTCAACATGGCTGACAGGAACTCTGAACTAATCCTTCTGATGTCTTGCAGCCCAGAAGTTGGCCCACTGGACCATGTTGGATTCAAAGACTTTAGGACTTTAAGATTTCTTCATTGCAATAGGGGAAAGGTTTTGGCTTACAGAGCTATGCAGGAGTGACAAAAAGAAACTACCTAAGCATTAAGACTGATTATTTTCCATAAACATTTTTATCAATTATATTTTATATAAATGATAGATATCTATGTAAATAACATATAAATGCCAATAAATTTTCATAAATTTACATATTCAATGTAAACTAGAAATATCCATATTTATACCTTTTCTATTTAATACTCTGAAAAAAACTAGACTTCAAGAAATTGAACTCTCACAAAATGGATTTAACTTTCTCCACAGCACTGTAGTAGAGAGTGACCTGTGCTATTGAGGACCCCAAATTCCTAAGAGATGCTTCTCAGTGATATGCAGGCTACCCTCAGTGCACTTTGAAGAGGCATTCAGCATCAACTTTGCATTTTTCATGGATCTATAAATATTTAGGCTACAGCAGTGACTGATCCTCATGAGTGACTTTGTGCACAGGCCAGAGTTTCCCTCAGCTCAAGAGAACTGAAGAAGCCAGACCACATCTTTTGTGAGGAAGGACACATAACCATGTGACAGTAAGAGCCAGGGCTCGCGTACAGACCACATACTTCATGTTCTGGGCTGCTGGCCATGTTTAATCCTGAACATGGTGGTGCAGCTTACTGCAGTCAGAAGCTGATGCAGTGTGGTCCTCCCATGAGAACAAGGAAAACCCCTCTCCCACTTCACCTGATGACAACAACCACCCTGGTACACATATCTTTGTTTTCAGCTCTTCGTCTTTTAAATGGTGACAACCAGGCTCGGGTGAATGCAGTACTGAACACAGTGCTCTCTCTGCCCTCGCTTCCTTGGGGCTTCCTTTATTTCATCAAAATGTCTGTTCCAAGCTGTGCTGCTGATGTGCACTTACAAATAACTGAAAAACTTATTTCAGCATTTCTTACCTTAATTTCCAGAACATTTTGGTTGCCTCTTGAGATGAACACTGTCTTTTCAAAATGCTTAAATACAGGATTATTTACGTAATCAAAATCAAAGTACAGGGAGCTGACACCATCAAAAATAAAGAACACTTTGGTCACAAAGGGTGGTTGGAGATTGAAATCTTTCAGTGAAGGTGTTGTACAGCAGATTATCTCTGAGCTAGAGCGGTGGCTACACGCCTATAAGAAAAAAAAAAGAGGTAATTGCAGTATGTACATGCAGAGGAAGTCACTGATTAAAGCAACTTTCTTTAACAATACACATATATCATGAAAATAAACACCAAGGGTCTTGTTCTTCTTTAACCGAAGCAAAATCCTGATCAGCGCTACACAGCGTTTAGCTGGGAGAAAAGTATAAAAACTTCATGTCAATGGTGTTTGCACTCTTGTTGAGGAAATGTTCAAGTAAACAAGCTTCCTGGCCTGATTGTTCACAGCACTTTTAAAGTAAATATTTTGCAGATAATTAACGGAAAATGATTTCTAAAGCCAAGGACCATCAGGAGGCTAGCCTGGTGTACTAGCAGCCATAGTTCAGGTTACCCAGCCTGTCACAGTGACTGCAACATGGATTTCTCTTTCTTTTTCACTACCAAAGCAATAGTAAGGGACCAGAGGACAAGGTAAAAGCCAACAATACTAACTGGAACAGTGGAAAGCAGAAGTAAAGCACTGTTCACCCACAGTGCAGCTAAGTTGCTATGTTTCCAGAAAGGCACTGTGGACTCTGTGAGAAAGGGCTTTAGAGCCAAAGCTACTGTGGATTCTGGGTCACAAAAGCTCAGCAAAGTGTATCTTGTCTTCTTTCTAAAAGTGTATACTTAAGGTCCCAGATGTGTGGCACTTGGTACATAGTCATGTAAGCTCCTGCTGAGAGTGTTGCCTGTGGGACATGACTTGCACTGTATCTCGGACCAGCAGGGATAAGATGTTTCCCCCCACTGTAGTGCAGGAGTTACCTGACAACAGGCACGAAGCCACACCTGCCACTACTCCTGATGACAGCCTGCAATGGGGAAAAGCTGCTGGTGCACCCCATGATCATGGGGATCATGATCATGAAGACCCTCCAGAGGATGCTCTGTGCTATGGGGATGTACAAAATGCAGGACTCGTCTGAATTGCCTTTGCAGTTGACAGAGGGACAATGGTTCATCTAGAGTGGGTTTCATCTAATCCACTTTAGACAACAATCTAATCTTTAATTAGATTAATGGTGCTCTAGAAGAGTCAATTTTGTCTAGACTGTGAAGGTTTCTACAGGAGTACTTTGCTTATGATGTCAGCAGCACATCTACAAACACCAGTGGGAGGCACAGTGCATGCTGGACTGCTCCACACAAACTGCAGAGTGGCTTGTTTGTATTGTGTACCCCCTTCCTGTGCCTGCCTTTCATGCTGCCTACCAAAGATATGGTTGAAAGACTTCTGGCACAAACAGAGTTGCTTCAGCTCCACAGAAGTATTTCTCTTCCAACTCTACAAACCTTCGGTAAGTAGTAGTCCCTTGTGCACTGTGCCCTGAGAGCAGATCAAACTTTTTCTTTTTTTACATATATAAAGGAGCGTATCTAATGTGTGTCCCAGAAAGAAGGGGGCTAAGCACCTCGTCATGATAAATCTTGCATTTGTTCTACAAGAGATTTCCTTGGAAGATCAACAATGCTCTTGAATACCTTTGTGCATCCAGAGAAGGCCAAAATACATATTTTTCTGTTTTGTTATTCAAAATAAATTTGTTCTCATTATCAAATGCTGCCTGAAGGAGCTTTGAAATTAGCTTAAATTAATGCAATGTAATTTTGCTGTTTCAAATCAGTGATATAACCACTCAGGCTGTATCAGCTTATATAGCCACATTAGCTTGAAAACTGGGATTAAATTAGTTATCTGCAAATCAGGGCTTATTGTTATCACCACAGCAATTCATGTTTCTGTGAATAATATTGTGAAATCTTGAATCTGCCAAGGGAAACATTTTCAACAATCTGAGCATTACAGTTTTAGAGCTCCTACATATCTGTGAGCTATGAGTTCAGCACGCAGTTAAATAACTTGGTGGAGCTCTCTGTGATGCTAATGGGACTTGCACCTGTGTATCTAACAGCCCATTTATATTCCTAGCAGAAATTCAGAAATACTTTTTTAACCTCCATGTCAACAAGGTAAACTGTGGGACACAAGGCAGATTTTTGGTCCATCTGCTTACAGTATCAGATAGTTCTTTTGAATACACTGTTATGCACAACTGACCATATCTCAGGCTTTGTTCTATCACATAGATCTAGAAATTAATTTCAATTAGTATGGAAATAATAAGATGCATCATTAGTATAATGGATGATCAAGCCATACTTTCCCATGATGTATGAATATTCATTAAGATATCTATCATATAGTGTCAATTCTTAAAAAGGATTACTAAAATATATGTAATTATAAACCCAAGTATGTCCCAAGTAATCATTATATTTATTTGATTAATGTAAATTTATTAGACTCTTTATCTACTGTAGAGGAGTGATGTCCATTAAATGAATAGCAGTGGTATTCATAACTTTGTTTGTGGCTATCTATTAGAATCAGATACTTTACTTTATCAGACTGGTCTCTGAAGCAGAAGCTTTCAGAAAATGATAAAAATCTAATAATACTCTTTGGAGGGGATGCAATGTGACTGATTGGTAAGGTCAAGAAAAATCTTATTTGCAATGCCCTTATTGGTACATGATTTGACATGACATTTTTACCTTGAAATTGGTTTTAGCAATTGAAGAATATGATGGTTTAGTTTTCAAGAAATATTGGATTGAGGATCTCCAAGAAAACCCCCCTAATTCAATCTATTGCCTTCTCAATTAAGATACTGCCTATCACCCAGCACCTTTAACTTTTATTTAATTAAACTTTAAAGTACATTCACTTTAAAAGCTAAGCCTACATTTTTCTTGTGACAATAATCTACATCTGAAGACAAAGAGGAAGAAAAAATATGAAAATTATGGAGCATTTCACAAGCATAAGTAAATGCTATACCCCAAAGGGAATAATAATCCATTGCACAATGCATATGACTCATCACTTAAGGTATGTATTCTTCTTCCATTTGTAAAATATGACCCTTGAGGCAATTAATTCAAACCTGACCTACAGAACCTGAACTTCAGTGCCCAATTCAATTCTTTTTCATCTGATAGAACAACAGGAAAAGTATGAGGGAGGATCTCTGAGTTCCAGAGGTCTCCCAGCAGCTGACCCAGATTAGAGAGGGGCAGTTGGATGTGCATTACAGGATCTGCAGCTGTCAAAAAGGAGAAAAGGGCCAATTTGTTCTTTCATAAAAAGTAAACTTTTGGAGTTCCAGTGGAGAATGAAAGATGAATGAAGTTAAAGACAGACTTGGAGACTCTCCAACCATCCTTGCCAAAGGATGATTTCTCAATAGAAAGAGAAGAAAATACAGGTCCAGCATGAAGAGAAGCCCATTCAGAAGATTTTTCTGTGTAAAACAGTGACACTCAAGCAGCATATCCTGAGGGTTTTTCAGCAAATTCATTGCCTTTTGCTGCCATTTCGGGTGGTTCAATGAATGATCCTGATGGATTGGTAGCCTTTTTATTTTAGTTTTCTTCTTGGATTAAGGCATGAGAGATGATACTTCTAGTCTATCAGATCATCACACCAGAAGGTAGAGTAAAATGTGTTTTGCTCTTGGGTCTGAGAGCAAGCCCTTTGCACAACATGATCAATACTGACTGGGAGTCCAAATTCCTCCCTGGGCTTGGAATGGTCAATGTACCTTTTAACACTGCCTCCCTGGCACCCTGGTGATTTCACACAGTGGCTTTCTCCTGACATACCCTGCTGTACCCTTTTCTTGCCAGGAGATGTGCATGAGCTACAGATTTGGCATAGAAAGAAAGATGAATTTTCCCCTTTGTGGGGAAACTCTTCACTGGGCTTCTGTGGCAGTTTTGTGCCATGGAGTCAAGAGAGATAGAGGATCCAAGCCTAGATGCCTTCGGATAGGGAATCATGAATATCTTCAATAATCACACACTCAGTACCCACACTTTACAGGGAATTTGTTTCATCATTATTTAATACTTCTAAGGTAGACACTCACTGCTGAATTCGAGGCATCCTGATGAATATGAGTATGGATTGCTTACAGACTTGTAAATATTGAACAAACTTTACAGCACCTTAAAATTCTCCTGTGAAATGGCACCTGCCAGCGAGAAATTACAAAATGCTGAAGAACATTCCAAAGACTACTTACTGAAGAGATAATTGAAAGTCTGTGGAAAGAGAAGAGCTTGCATAACTACAGGGTCAGTTGTTGAAGATCACGTATTAAAAAATGCTTCTTAGTTTTGCAGCCTTGCGTATCTTGGGACATTCATTGTTAGAAGAGATTAGGCAGTGGGAATATATATTGAAATTAGATAATAGATGGAATATTAAAAATACTACAAGAAAGGATCCCAAATGACCACTTGTTCACTTTGGGAGAATCAATGCAAACTACAGGCTTTCAAAGAAAACAACCATTATTCCCAAGCGCTTCAGGTGCAGAAGAATCATCTAGCATGATTTACAGCACAGGTTCCCGACGAAACACTACTCCAAAACTGTGCCTTGGGTTTTTTTTTACAGGCACAGTGAAAGAAGGGAACGAGCTGCTTCCCTGCTTGTGTATCTCACATAGGAACTGGATACGTGAACAGAAGTGAGGTTTCTGTATTCTTATGCATTCTCTAGAGCTCTTGGGAATTTATGCAGCACTGCCTAAATTCCTACTTTTTTTCCCTAGTCAGAACAAATGATCAAAAGACCTCATGAAATAGAAATTAAAAAGAAACACATTGCAATTATTGAAACATATGGTTCAATAAATTTTTTTCACTCATTGAAATAAATTCAAAGACGGCAAAATGTATTATTTTGGCAGTATTAACATAAAATGTAATATAAACACAAGTGTGAACACAGTACTGAACAATTTTAAGGAAATTTAAAGAAATATGAAAAGAATACTGTAAAATGGAAACAAGGTGTTTTTTGCTCTATAGAAGAAAAAATTTCAGATACTAAACTACAAACATGAAAGCTGAAATGCTCAACTTAAATGTTTCTTCTACAGGGGGCTGGCATATTATGCCCAAAATTTTCAGTCTCAGTGTAACTGCACTTTTTATAGGAAGTTCTTCCAGAAAAACTTTTGTATCAGCTGTACCACTCATCTCTTACCACTGGGATGGAAAGAGGCAGAGAAAAGCAGATGCCCCAGGGCATGTCTGCTGACCCTGCTCCCCGAGAGTTTGGGATGCAGAGCATCCCCAACAGCTCCTGCTGTTTACAGAAATGACCCTCCACCCACATTGTGACTCCATCAGGACTCCAGGCCACAATTAAACCTGAGGACGGAGAGCTGACAGGAAAAGGTGAGACCCATTTTAAATTGGGCACCGCCACTTTTAGGCAAATCGAAAAGGGTCTGAGAGGTGGGGGAAAGAATGAGTAGAGCTCTAGGAAACAACATTTATCAGGAGAATTTGGAGTGGTTTGGTTGTTTTAACTGGAAAAGAGAAAGGCTGAATCATAATTTAGTGTGAATATATAAAATTAGCAGGAGAGACTGATAATCTGTTGCTTGTATCCACAGAGGGTTAAACAAGAAGACAAGTAATTAGCCACAGGATTTGGGTTAATTATTAGAAAGAAGTCTTTCCAAACCACTAGGTAAGCAGGTAGAGCAGCTCTCTCTAAAGCTTGTTTAAGCAAGATTGTGAAATTTCTTTCACAAGGAGCTTTAATAACAGCCTAAACAAGTATCTGTTAGGCAGTGGTCTGGGTACATTTGCTCCTGGCACAGGGAAGTGGGCCATGCTTCACTGTTGTGGTCCCTCCCAGCTGTACTTTCCTTTGATGCTCTGGGACGTGTTTCAGTGCTGACTTTGGTTTTCCCAAGAGCAAGAGTTTCTGACTGCTGACAAAAGCAGCTTCTTGGAGAAGGCTAGTGAGAGAAAACTGAAAAGAAAAAGGGATTAAATAACAATTTAAAAAAAATTATTCATTTAGCTATCCTCTCCCAAACTAAGGAAGCAAAAAGATATATAACCTCAGCTATAGCACTTCTTGAGCACTTCTTTGGTCTGTTCAGGAAAACAACCTGTCTTCTCCTTTATAAATGGGATAGTTGTTCTAGATCTCTGCTGAAAATAGTTTATCATTGTTCATTTTAATAATGACTAGATGAAATGTTGGGGGTTTTTGGTATATCTCCCATGCAGAGCGCCCAGAACTTCCAGTGCAGGATGGGTAAGACTACAGCCATAGGCATCCACCACCAGAAATTTCCTCAGTTACACAGTACAATCTTGTTTTGCCACTTATGAATCTTCCCTTTCTACCTGAGAATTAATACTCTTCCTTTAGAAATATGCTAGAGGTAGAGAATAGTGGCAGAATAAATGTCTGCCACAGAGGCAGAGAAGGCAACTGAGTGCCAGAAGCCTTTAATTTCAATAGAGCAAAAATATATTGCTTGGGCAATGTCAAAGTATAAAACACTCTGGATTATAATCCATTTGAGGTTTTATTCCACCTTTTGTGCAGGGAGAATGAACTTGTGTACAGCTGCTCATACACTGGCGCAATTTTTTAGAGATCAGCAGTGGCAGGAGATTTATTTGTTGGCAAATGTCTAACACACTGCACAGTATGAAAAGAAAAAGAATAAAGGAGATAATTCTGACTAAGACCATGTCTTTTTTCAACAGCAGGTTAGAGGCAGGATGAAAGCAAAACACTGCTCAAAGGCAAGCTTGCTCCCCAATATTTGGGAGAAAGAGTAAATTCTATGGTGTTTATTGCCTGGAGCTGCCAGTCACTTTTGACAGTGGATTTTCTTTAAAACTCCAGATCCTTCAAATCTGTTCAGATTCTAAGAAGTCCTAAATATTTGACGAGGTATGCAGTATCAGGGCCGGAAGAGAAGCAATATTGCATATTCCCATAGGGGAATGGAAAAAGCAAACAAATGATCTTTACACAAAGCAAAATCTCAAGACTTGATTTCAGCAACGATCATTTCCTTCAAAATCCTTTGTGCTTAGAAATAATTATGCTCACATTACTAAAAATCTAATAAATTTTGAGTTTGGTACATTTCACTGAAAGATTTTATTTTCTGACTGATGGGTAAAGTGATTTTTTGATAACACTTAACACTGTATTTCATTGGAAAGGAACTGATCTTTAGATTAAAATCTGAACCCATTGAATTACAAGCCACGACTACATGCTGCGGAAATTCAGGTCCTGACACTCATAATATTATACAAATTAGGATCATGAAGAATATGATGACCTTGAAGCTATGAAAGACTGCAAATTTGCAGACATACCATTTAAAATGCTCTGAGCAAACCTAAGTCTAATAGTTAGAATTCAATTCAGGAAACAGTGTATGATGATCATTAGAAATAAGCTGAGAATATGAACAGTAAGTAGCTTGTCATAAAGAGTGTAGGTCAACTGAGCTTCAGTTAGACTAAACAAACCTTACAGGATAAGAAAATGTTGGAGGTACAACACAAATATGTAGACAAAAGCTTACAGAAAGCAGTTTCAGTAAAATTAGATAACAAATGCCATCTTTGCCCTATAAAAATTGAAGCAGATCACATGGTCATATCTGTGTTTATATTTGGACACTGTGTAGTGTCAACTCAGGAACAGAAAAAAAAAAAAAAAAAGAAGACTTACATCTCTGACTGACATCTGCTGTTTCATCAGAGGTACCCAAAGGCAAGAGCCCAAACCCATCTTAAAACTTAGTTGCTGAATTAACAAAGTTAGGACAGATTTCCCCAGCAGAGATTTTGGCAATCACAAATTCTTAAAAATAACACCTACTTTTGATTTTATATATTTACTCTTCCCCTTCCTTTGATATACATCCACAGTCACCACTTGAGTATCGCAGTAGTGCCTGAACCTGTCATGTAATCTGACATATCTATATTGCACTGCTGTGTGTTTAGTCACTGAATTTGTATTGTTAAATAGAAATATATAAATCTTCTTATCAGATACTGTACTAGCCTTATTTCTTTGGAAAAGGTTTATTGGAAAAACAGTTGTTTTATCCTAACCTTAATTTCAAATTTGTTTTGAATTTTTCCTGCACAGTGAAAACAGTCTTTGCAGAAAACACCAAAATATCAGTAGAAGCCCCAAAGTTTCAAGGCAAAAGTTGAAGTATTTTGGCTGATAATTCACAACAATTCACCACACCAAGATGAAAAGATAATATACTGTCTTCTTTGAGACTGACTCACCACAGAGAAGTTCATTCCTAGTTTAGGTACAGTAATCACCATCTGAGGAAAGCACACTGAGTTCAAGTTGATTCCCTGAGCTGTGATTGTACTTCCACCACTAGGAAAATTTACCAAAAGAAGGAAAAAAAAAAGGAAGGAAAAGAAAAAGAGAAGATAAGTAGGATAAATAACTGCTGTGATAATGTAATGTTAATTACAAATTGTATTTTAGAGTAAATGATAACATAAAACCAGAATTATGGATATATATTGGATAAATGCAAATACATAGCTTTGAGCAATGAGACAATTTTTCTGGGAAACAGATTTTACATTTACTATAAAAACTAATCAAAAAAAGAAAAGAAAAATAATTTTTAAAACTGTGATAAGCCAGGGTATAAAACAAATGTGTAAATTTTAAATGAGATCGCTTTTTTTTGTACTTTGTATTTGCTAACTAACTTATTTCACCTATTGTGTTCAATGGTTCTGAAAAAGGTGTCTGTTCTACTGCTGACATTTTTTTGGCAAAGGCAGATGGCTTGGATTAGAGCTACTGAGACCATAAATATGTCACTTGAAAATACACACATACTACCATACATATATATTCATTATGTTTATATAGCACTGGATTTAGACTATTTTAAAATCCATTTGCTCTACTGAGTCCGCTGACTTGTCACATTAGAGGATTTTCCTCAGCAATCAGTGTAATGTCCAGACACAGCACAAGAGACACACTTAGCTGTGCAGTGGCTATCTCGGCAGGACATCACAGGTAGGCTCAGCAGCAGCTGGGAGTGAAATCACAAAGAGAAAAGAGGCACCCTTCCCCCTTCTCCTTCACCTCTGAAAGGAAATGATTTGCCCTCTGCAACTGCACCATAATAGAAACAATTGGCATGGAAGATAGAGATAAAAATGCAATTTCTTTTGATAGATTGCTAAGCAGTATAGCTGTTATTTGTTCATTTGTTGCTTTTCTTATTTCTATAAGAAAATTTTACTCACCTAAGAAAAGATTTGGCTGGATGAATTTTTAAAACAACTGGGTCTTCTCTGTATGTGAAATGGCTGCTTGTGTCTCGAATAGCTTCATCGATTTCCATTCTCACACGATATTCCTGGGGAATCTGCTGTGCTGGAGTGTAGCACTCCACAGTGCTCGCCGATATGCTGGGAGGACTGAAAACAGATTGCTTGTCACCATTATAAAACATGTACTTGACTTAAACACTGTCCTTTACTGAGCCCCAACATTGCCTAAAGATCTGTTTGTAAAAAAATGTCATTGATTTTCCTGCTGGATAATCAAATTGCAACAAGTACACATGACATAAGGTAGAAATTGCAACAGCATGGCTTAAGCTCAAGATTAATCTTAATTCAGTTGACTTGCACCTTGCCTGATGGAAGGTGTTGCCTCTGTACTGGTGACAACCCCATGAGCCCCTGAACCCTGCAAAGGCAGCTTCCAGCCTGGAAAACAAGAGCACACTCCAGGTTTAAGGAGAATGACTTGATCTGCTATAACCAAAAGATAATGCCTCTTTCAAATCCACAGGACTTACTCTGTATTAAAAACCTCAAGTACAAGTGCTCGTGTGGGTTGTACCAGATGCCAAGGGGCAGGCAGAGGGAAAGGAGAAAGAAGAAGGAGAAAATCCAAGAAGAGCTGGCTGAATTCAGCACATTAGCAGAGTCTCTGGGATATTCACCTTTCCCTTGCTATCATGCTTGGCCATGGAAGTCTTCTTCCTTCTACACTGAGCTCAGTGGGTGAGTGGGCACAGGAGGATCCTGAAGTTTGAAGCACATGAAATAGGGCCAGAGGGAGCAGGGCACAAAAGAGACAAGGATGGCAACTGACTGGAGAAGCAAATGTAACTCTTCCAGCTGGTTTCAGTGATTTGGGCCCAAGCACAACCATGGGCCATCCAAGTGAGGTTGTTCTCATAGAATGTAAGAGATAGTCTCCAAATTAGACAAAAGGGGCATTTGCTACAACTTCTGAAGCTTTCCAGGAAGGTGGGGTTCACCATAAAGCATAGTGATTCATTCATCTGTATCTGGAAGCTTTTAAACATCTCTTAAAGGAAAAAAAAAAAACAAACCTTGCTCTAGCTGCCCTCAGAAATGGGGAAAGCTGCCTGTTTAGCTAAAGAAACACCTGCCTTGAGAAACTGGTTAAGACCTGCATAGAAGTCTCCATACAACTTGGCTAGTGAGAAAGAGGCGTGCTGGAGATGCTTATTGGGTAAGTCTCAGCTATTGTTCAATACCTAGAGGTCCACCTGACCAACATCTGTATCTGAGCTGGCTGTCGTCCCACCCCCATAGTAGATGTCTCAAATGAATAATTCCCAAAATGTTTATATATTTCTCCATTAGTTGACCAGTTGAGACGAAACACCAAGAAATGCAACCCTAACTATCAAGGAACAGAAATTATGAAAATCTTTTTAGTGATCAGAGTTGAATATCTTAAATCCTTTTTCTTGATTTAGTCAGACTTGGCTGATTTGATCAAGAGCATACAATAAATCATTTAGCAGTAAAGAATAAATTTCATCCCTCCTGACACTGAGTCGTTCGTTAACTAATAGGCTACTGTTTCCCCACGGTCTCCACAAGTGTGAAGTTTTACCACTGTGACTTCCCATAATCATTTATGATGCTCAAATTTCAGAGGAATTGCTGGATGTCCTGTTTCTGTAACACAGTGGGCCAGATTCTGCCTTGTCCGCAAAGGTGACAATTCTGGAATTGCCCTGCTGTTCCTAAGCACAGAACCAAGTAGGATTTGTGCCATGGTAGAATGGCTACCAAATTCAGAACTCATCTGCCATAGCAGAGAATCTGTGCTTGGTATTTAACATTTATATACAGCTGTTATATAGTTATTATTTAGCATAGTTATAGTTATTATATCTAATAATAACTATAACTATATAATAATATATAGTTATTATATATAATGCTATACAGGCATTTCCACACAGAACACATCAAAGATTTGTGACTGAGCTCCTACTGGATCCAGTACAGAGTCACAAGAAATTCTGGCTTAAACCTCCAAAACAGTTTTCGAAATACCAGGAAAATATGATGCTGCCAAACTGATGCTGCCTCCGTTCTGTAGGCTGTTCTCTGATACCAGTGCAGAAACAGTGCTCCTCTGCATGGGATAGACATGGTTAGGTTTCCCTAGTCAGGTTTCCACCCAACCAGGCAGGAGGAAATGGTAACTTGTGCCCACTGGCTGTTCACTGGCAGCTGCTGCATGAACAGCAGCTCTTGCTAATACAAGAGAGAGGGCTGACTGTGTGGGAATCAGGGTGACAAAAATGATGGGAAATAAGCAGTTTCTTGTCCATTAGAAGCTGATTTGACACTTCTCTATGCAACCTTTTAATAAGGTTAATGAAGACATTACAGAATAAACAAGACTTCCAGAGGACTGTAGTCCCTTCTAGAAATCTTTCAAGTATCCTAAACTCAGAGTACTTACTGCTTTTTGTAAAAATTCTCCAATAAGTGACACAAGGAGAGGGAAGAAAATGTTTGAGTTTCGTTTTTTAACTCTAAGGCTTTTGATCAAAACATTTCAGTATTAAAGGCATTGTGTTTTAGTTAGTACATTACCTTTTCAAAGTGCATGGCTGCTCCCCAACAAAAATCCTCATGGATTTCCCACTGTCTAGGTATTTTCCAGCTACAGTCAGCAATGTTCCTCCAGATTTGGGGCCATAGGTGGGAGATATATTTGTTATTACAGGATTCTAAGGGAAGGTAATAATAAAACCAGCGGATTATAAAATTATTTTCAAAACGTAAAGAGGAGGACTTAAAATTTTTGTTAACATTTCCATGAAGTAACAATAAAGCCAACATGAATACAGAATTTACCATGCTGGACTGGACTCATGAGGAGTCCCTAACAGTTAATATTGAAGCTAATTTTGACTATAAAAGTTTAATCTAGTGCTTACCACGTATGAAAATGTATTGAATAGTGTTTTGCCATGTCCAACAGAGACACTACTGGATATATTAAATCTTGGACTTTTTGCAGCAGGAACTGTGCATTCCAGCCTTTAGAAAAAAAGGAAAAATGGGATTACATTTTTTTCTGATTGATTTTTTCATATTAAAATAGAACCACTTCAAACTCATAATAACGGGGAATCCATACTAAACAGATCATCAATCTATGCACAACACGGACATTTCAGAAATAATAGCTAAAAGAACTGTAGCCCTCTTCCTTAATAATAAATACAAATGCTGTGGACTTTATAATACTTGGCCACAGAAAATAATTTTAGTATATCATATACATTTCAGAAAAAAGAAGCATGACAGAAAAAACAAATACCTCAATTCAATGGCTAATGGGTTTTTAAAAAAAATTCCTTTAATATCAAATTTTGGCAGACAATAGCATTAGAAAAAATAAATAATATACACAAGTTTGTTGTAAAAAAATTAAATATTACCAAAAATTAAACTTGAGCTTCTGCAGCACCATGTGTCAATGTATTATATTACATTCACATGGTCTCATACATAATCTAGTCTTCTTTAATCATCTTGTTTCCATTGAGACTCTTCAGAACAGCAGTTAGGAGAGTGCTCAACACTTCTGGAACACTTGCTGGAGTATCTGCACTGCTATGTATGTGAACAGCAAAGCTGTGCCACGATTTGTGAATTGCTTTGGTAGTAGAGAGAGGATATTCACTGAACTTGTATTTCTGCAAGATAACAGTCACAGTAACCTGTGTCTTAAACTTAACCATTATGCCTGTGTCTCCGATACTTATTTCTGAGGAGGAGGAGGAGAGGTGCAGTTGAGGGTCATAAGCTTCTGGATGACTAAATACACCCTCTCACACTTCTCTCCAGCAGCTTTACAGATCAGGAAGACAGAGGTGACATGACTTAGCCTAGCAGGATCCTGGCCAAAGGAACTGCCCCCTTTTCAAACCTTTGAATAGATTCATTCTTGCCAGCTTCCACAGATGTTGAACAGCATTTCACAGACAGATTAGAAAAACTACTGCAGGAGCTATTGGCATAAACTAGATTTATTTCATCTCCATTTTGAGCATTGTTTTTCTTGGTTAGTTGATTAAATCATTGGATTTTTTCAAATTTGAAATTTCAGAATCAGAGATGAATGATACTTATAGGCTGAATGTTTGTATTTGCAAAAAAATCCATACACAAAAAGAACATTTGTATAAATGGAAATTAATATTTTAGGTTTCTTACCTATTTTTGTTGCTAGATTTTGCTTCTAGAGGACAAATTTGTCCTCCAATATGGACTACAGTATTTTTTAATTCAAATCTATTATTTTTGCTGAATCCAAAGTCCCATCCACACAGTGTCAATTTTGTCCCGCCTTCTATGGGAGCGCTGCTTGGGAGAATCTGTTAAAAAAATATTGTGTTAGTTGAATCAGGTTTTCTTGAACTTCACTTGGAGCTAAAGAATGGGCAAAGGAATAATTTTAGAAAAGCACTTCTTTTGGTAGACTATGTTCTAGCATTCATCTTAATTGTTCTTCACCTTTCATTTGTCACATTTTGAGCTTTCTATGACAGTAGCAATAAATAACAAAACCTATACTAGAAAGCTTTGAAAGATAGTGTTTAGGGGCACCGAACAAGCTGTGCATTGTAATAGTCTTTTAAATCCTGCAGTTCTGGTCTTTCACATCTTATTTCTGGTGTGTTAAACATACAATATACTTATTTTGTTAGAAGCTGAATGCTGAACACAAAAGAGCCCCCAAATGACCGTTTTTTGCCAGCTTGATGAAAGTTGGGTTCAGAGTGAAGTATCTTCAAAGACACCATAATCCAATATCGCGTTGACTGTAATAAAGTTAACATGACTTCTGCTATTCTTTCCTTAAACATTTTACATTTGGTCACCTCTAATTCCAAGTTAAAAATAAACTGCCCCTCAGAAACACAGAGACAATCTACAAAGGAAATACTTTTTTTTTTTTTTTTTTTTTGTGTGTGTGTGTGTATTGTAAATTGCCCTGTAAAATATAACAATGGTGGGAAAAATGCAGGAACACTATAGAAATCTTACAAAACTCAGTAAAAGTACCAGTTAGTACTGTCAGTTAAAAAAAACCCAAAACCCACCAAAAAGAAAAGATATTAGTTCAGGAATTATGAGGACTTTCAACAATACTGCACAATTTTGCAAACATACCAGTACCACTAGACAAACAAAAAAGAATGAAAGGAATGAGAGAGTGAATTTATACTTGTGATTGTAGTGCCTAAGTATCTTAAACTTAATGCTTTAGTGATAATAATTTTGTCCCTAAAATGCAATACAGCTGTGTCCTTCAAAGGACCCGGCTTAATTTTCAAGCTGAAAGGAAAGTGTTTGAGTGATACTTGGCTATTATTTCATCTGGAAATCCAGTAAGACAGCACATTTCTTTTCAACTCTCTTGTAGCTATACTTCAAGACTCTCACAAATGAACTATTGTAGATAGAAAGGCAGTTGAAGAATACTTCAAAAGAATTATACCATATATTATATATGGGGACATTTACTGCCCTCATTAGAAACCAGACAAAGGGTCTGACTTAAAATGCACCGAAGCCAGGAGGAACCTTTTCTGTTTTAAAGAGCTTTGAATGCTGATTCAATGAGAAAAGAGGGAACCTATGCAGGAACAGCACTTTTGTACAAATCGTAAAAAAGGAGTGATACTGACACGGCCCCCTGACACACAACTGCAGCTATAAGCTTGGAGCCATTCTGTGCCCACAAAATCTGTGCTATTCCCAAGTTTAACTTTTCTTTGTTTCTTTGGAGTTTTCTTCTTCAAAATCTGGATTTGACTTCAGATTCTAGTTTTCCACTCTGGTCAATATCTCAGCACATTATCTATTTTTGAAATAACAAAACCCTAGCAGAAAATGAAATTGCTCTGTGGGAGTACAGGATGTCCTAATGTTTTGTACAATACATTGACATGTGGCATTTGAAGAGTTTGAAATATAATCCACAAGTTAGCAAAATAAGGGCTTCACAAAGCCGTACGGAATAAAAACTGAAGGTACCAAACACGTTTTTAGTAATCATACATGGCAAAAGAGACTTGTCATGGCAACCCATGTGCCTTAATTGAGGGGTAGCAAGTATTTAGTACATTCTGTCAACACATTTAGGAGGCAACACCTCTAAGTAGATAGCAAAAAAGAAATAAAGAAAATCTTAAAGTTTTGTTTTTAACTTCTGCCAAATTCCCCCGTTTTTATTCAAGATTTATTTTTGTTCCATTTGTTCTGTATGATGAAATGTCTGAAAATCAAATGCGGTTTTCCAGACCTTTTCTTGGGAGTGTTGACAAGAATGGACAGTGAACCTCCTGGTCTTTGAACTGAGGTATATGTAGGTCTCTTCTGTGTACTTACATTGCTCTGGTAGTAACAGAAAACAATCAAACCAGTTATAAATGCTATGAAATGCAAGATTAAAAAAAATATTATGTTACCTCCACTGATAACATGGAGCAAGTCCACTGCAAAGCCTGTCATTCTGCTGCTCTCTGAACTTTTGGATAAGGGATAAAGTTAACTTTTTGTTTTTGGAAAACTTTAAAGCATTGTGTTTTCTTTTTATTTATGTTGATAGCTAATATCCACTTATATACTTAATACATTTTTGGAAGAAAATACCTATTTATTTAAGTTTCACTGGCTCATTCATTTTAATTCAAAGACAAGAACATGTACAACCACATGTGAAATTTCCAGCAAAGCCTCCAACCTAAACAGACAGCAGAAGGCCTGATGTTCTTGATACGTCTGATACAAAAGCCAGCTAAAATGACTCACTTTAAAAACAACAACAAACCATGTCAGATTTTTAACCACAACAAAGAATTAGAAGGGAGACCAATTTATTTCTTTTTTTACACCCTTCACCTTTTAGCGTGACCTGAACACCATGCGCAGATGCCTGCAATTTGTTCCAGCACCAAGTGATCTCCGAGGGGACTCCCTCCTGGCTTCTCTCTAGAACTGCTCATCCAGGCTGATGAAACTCCTCATTGTTGGCAGTGGATGGGAGCAGACTGGGAGCTGGGCTGTGGAAGGGATGTGTCCCAGTGTCTGCCCTACTATGCTGTCTATGTCTGGGCAGACTGTACCTCTCCAACCCACAGCTCCAAGGGAAAGTGCTTAAAGCAGACAAAGGATCTGCAGGACTCCATAGGAAAACACTGGGCTTCTTCTCTGCCATCCCCCCTGAGAGGAAAAAAAAATTTTTTTCCCATTGTACACCAGTCTGTGTAATAACCTGGGAAAACGTCATTGAACACTTAGTTAGCTAACATCCACCGGACCAGACCCTCAGGGAGCAATCTGTTTCCCTCAGGTTAAAGTGATCATATGACATATCTCAAGCAATCTGTCCCTCTGAAAGCTGCAAAATATTAGGAGAGGTTTGGACTGAATTTCAGATACTATGAAAAGCAGGTCATCCTCCGTTTGTTAGGAACAAAACTAGCTTGTTTCTTACATTTTATGCATGTGAGTTTGAAGACAGATCAGAAGATGATGAATAATCTGTTTTATATTTTTTTTCAGTAATCATGTTAAATGTCATGGTCCAGTAGAGCATGAAATTTGTCTTAACAGCTAGCAATCCAATGGATTTAAGTACCCGGCTGCATTTTTTTTCCTTACAAACCTTCTGGAAGCAACTTCTGCCAACATCGGCATGTAGTAATTCGAGATTCACTTTAAGATCCATCAGTGTCACAGATCCATATTCATTACAGGGGCAGACTGGACTTGTGCTGAGCAGGCTGGGCTGAGCCACATGGGGAAGGGGAGCACCTACCCAGCCCCATGTCCAAGGTGTGCTCCCCTCCCAGCACTTCACAGGGACTGTGGCTGTGGGGGACACGGCTCTTGGTCTAAGTGCCTGTGCATGGGCTCCATGCTCTTGGTTCTTAAAACTGGTGAGTGAACACATTCAAAACTGAAATTAAAGAGGACTACATGAGTTCAGATCCTTTGAAAAACAGAAACTAAGCAGTTCAGAGCCTGAGAAATATTTTTTGAACTATGGAAATATACAGCCACTGCTGGAAAGTTTGCAAATTAAAAAACATTAATGGTGCTTGAGCTCTAGAAAAGATGAAAAAAACTGTGCGGGATAGGTACCTTGGGCCTGCAGAGGTACAGAAAAATATGTAAGAGTTAATTCTCACTGCATACCCTTGAATTGGTGATTCAGTCTCATACAGACTAAGGCTGGAAAGGATTATTTCACCATCTAATATAACCATTTTGAAATAAATGTGTTTTTGTATAAAGGAGAAGTAAACTGTTCACATTCTGCATTAGCAAGTTTTGTGCATTTCCTCTGCCCTTAGTAAATGGACATATAAGGCAGGCAAACTGCCCCTCCCCCTTCCATCTTCCATCCATTTTGGGTTTCATTCCTATAACTCTTCGTTGTTTTTTCACTGAATTTTGCCTGTGATAATCATACATTTTGTGTCTGAAAGGTGAACATGGAAAAAAACAACGCTGTAAACATGTGTTTCTATACTTCTTTCTAGATTAATAGCAGTTTTGTCTAAAACATTGAAACTTGAAAATATTGTTGTACATGAAATCATATGCCTGGATGAAAGAAATACATTATTTATTTAAAACCCACTTTTTTCTCCCTTTCTAAGAGTTTGGCATATCAAACTTTCATGTCTGTTTATAAGTTGTATTCTAATAAAGGAAAATGTATTTTTAACTACACAATGTAGTTTAAATGCACTAACACAAGTGATTGTGTTAGTAAATGCTACAAGAAAGTTTTATGGTTTTCCTTCCCTTTGATTTCTAGTCTATCAACTGCCCGACAAACCTCTGCCTTAACAGTCATGTCACACTTCACACCGGAAGATCTGGTCCCACGTACAGTATAAATCCCGCATTAACCATAGCTGAATTAAAACTGGACTGTGCCAGTGCAGCTCTCTGCTCATCCGTGCCTTCTTGTTCTCACACCCCCTTGATGAGCTCTGACTGGCTGGCAGCAGCCTCTGGCTGCCCCTGTCCTGGGGGTGCAGCTACAGGCTTGCTCCTCATTGGTGCCAAGTGGACCTACAGGAACAAGGAGCCAGGGAAGGATATTAAGGAAAAACAACTTCTCCAGGAGCTTGGGTAGAGGAAAGAAGGGATTTTTCTCACAAAGAAACACCAGGCTTTCCTCCAGCATTGGAGCCAGCATGGGGATGGATGAAGAATGGGAGCCAGAGACCTCCTGTGCTGGATCAGGCTGTGGTGGCTCTGGACAGAAGTGCTTTCCTCCACTTTTGTCTCTGAGAGAAGCCTAAGACGAGGGATGCTCCTTTCTGTGACTGGCTTTCCTCTCAGACCCCTGCCAGGCTGGCTCAGACCCATCAGAAGTGCTTTGTAGAGCCAAGGATCTCCCAAGGCTGGTAAGGATGATCAGACAAACCTGTCCATCCATGAGCATCTCAGCCCACACTACTCAGGGAGACCATGTGCATTCAGTCAGAGGATTCATGGACATTAAGGCTGAGGGGAAGTTGAGGAAAGCTGACAATTTATCATGATTACATGAATACAAAATGTTTACAGAGTGCAGACTGTTCCTCCCTAAAGAGATAAATGTGAGAAATCCACCACTTTACCTCATAAACCCTAGGCAAGCAGGTGTCCTGGGTCCAGGTGCTGCTGGGGCACTCAGAAGACCTGAGGCACTGCTGGCTGCACCAGCCACACTGCATGAAGGCTGGTGCCAGCAGGCACTGGCTGCAGGACCTGAAGTGATGGCAGCCTGGCCCCTTCAGAGGGATCTTTGTTATCTGTCAATGGAGAGACATGATGCATACATCCTTTTAATACATGCACTAAGTGGCAAGGAGAATCTCTATTTATGCATAGCATGCTGGTGCTACTCAGATTTCAGATGTGCAAGCCACAGATCGACTTCTCTTTAGTTCAGTAATTATAGGATCTTATAAGTAATTTAACTGACATGATTTTAAATTCGCTTGGGAGAAACCCTAAAGGCATCTTAATGTTATATACAGTTACTACCAGCATCTGGTGTTTACAGCAAGATAGCATTTTTTGCTGATGGAGAAAGAAAACAGCAGTGTGCTCCTCCCAGTTCTGTATCTCAGTGTGTCTTGGTTTATACAGTGTATCTCAGTATGCCTTAGTTTATACATTTGTAAAAATAGGCATGATGGCTATTTCAGCTTTGGTGAAGCTGTATTAACATCTGTGGCACACTTACAGCATGTGACTGCCCATGTACTTGTTTATTAACACCTATCATCAAAAACCCCATACTTTACCTAAAATACAAGTTAAAATTTATATTACTTAAAATATCAGGATAGTTATGAAATAGTCACTCCAAACATGTAAGAATTATTTTTGGTCAAAATATTAAAATCAATATATAATTACATTACTGTATAAGTGCCTCATATTCCTTTATACTTCAGGACCTTCCTTAAATTTATTTTGTACATATGCTGAAGATCACTCTTATAAATAACTCATACATTTCTAGTAAATGATTTATAACAATCTTTATGGCTGATGTATTTCTGTAAGTCCTTATAGAACTCAAGGGGTCAAATTATTGCTTACGATTATGGTTTAGGATTATCCATAATATTATCTGCTGATGTTTTAAACCTATTCTTCAATGCATATCTACTTATGACAACAGCATATTTATGATTGCTCCTCATCTTTTATTAACTCTTTGTAGACTACATGCTGAAATAATTTTCAAGCCTTACTGACTTACAGTTTTAAAGACATGAGTGTAACTCTTGCACACACAACCGTCCTTAAAAAGTTACAATGCTATGACACAAACCAAGAATAGCCAGGAAACTGAGCACCATTCTTTTCTTAAGTCATTGTGTGTTTTGTCTTTGCAAGCACTTGAATTAGGGACAGATTTTCAGCCTTAAAATTTGCATTTCCTGGCTTTTGCTGGTTTATATCACCAGCTCTTACATTATTTAAACATTTCTCAATATTAGTCTGCCAGTTTGTTTAGCAGGGGAAAATAATGTATCTTGGAGGAAACTTGCATCCCCAGTGTTCTGAGGGAATGGCAGGGCCATGAAGATGCAGTGCAGAAAGCAGCAGTGTGAACAGCTGCTCTTACTGATAGCTGCTGCTCTGAAGGCAGGTTTACACAGGGCACAGGAGGATTAGATTATGAACCACTCACCTTTTTCCCAGTCACTACCAGGGTATAGCCATCATCTGCTAATGAATTCTTGACAACAACCTGGGGAGAGATGGGGTGGGAGTCTAGCTGAAAGCTGACATGTGGAGTTGTGGATTCTGAACGGGAAACCACTATCTAAGAAAGAAAGAAATTTTGAAAATCAGCAGGCAGTATGTAACCCAAATGCATGCTGCTCAGCTATCTCATGTTCTCTGCTTGCATTAATTACTTTGCATTACATTGCATAATATTTTGCATAATGTTCCATCATAATCTGATTTAAATGCTATAAAATCTACTTTATTTAATACAGCAAAATCATGGGTGTTGGAGGATCCTCAAAATACACCATATTTATTAAAATATGCAGGAGTCACTGCATGTTTCCTAGCCCTTCAATTTCAGGTATTTATATGTCACCATAAAAAATGAAGATAGGTCATTTTAGACAGTCCTATACATTTAAGAATGAAGAATTTTATTTACAATATCTATTTAAAAGAATCTTAAAACTCCAGGTCTTCAAAAGTCAAAAACATTTCCTTCTATTTTCACTTTGGTCCTTCAGTTTGAAAAGCAAACTTTACCCTGTGTCAACAGCCTCTGGTCTTGCTGCACGTGGGGCAGTTAGATTGCAAAGCTATGTCAGGCACTGCAGGTCACCGCTGTGGGCACTCCTCAGAGCCACAAGTACCCAGAGCTCAACACCCAGAGCAGCCCAGATGGCTGTTGCTCTGACAAGCTCCTGGCAAGGTTTGGCTGGGCACCCTGAGCTCTGGCTCCTGTTGATTTCTGTGTGAGCCGGATTGAGCATTCAAAGCACTTCTTAAATTACAGGGAACGGTGGAGGCTCCTTTTAGGAGATGCTCCAAAACAGGAGCCTAATTTAGTCATCCTGAAGCCCCTTTGCTAAAACCTTCCCCCTCTCTCTCTCTCTCAATTTAAGGAGATCTTAGGGAGATTAGTCACACTAGTATGAAATTCCCTCACTACTCATCTCTCTGCATCTTGAGTTACCTAAATTCTTCTGAGAATCTGGGCCCATTCCTGCAAACACACGCCTAACTTTACTACTGTAACTTTGTTGACTTTAACGGGATGAGTCATGGCTGTTAAGCAGAGGCATAAAGCATCTGCAGATCGGGCTGGTTATTTGATAGCAAGATTTTATAGGCTTGGGCCTGTTGGGCCCGCAATCCAGAAGGATGTGCGCCCAAATGTGATAGCATCAGGCAACAAAGGCAGAGGATTGCTTACATGAGAGAAGCTCATGTTCATGTTTCAAAAGCTGTATCATGTGTAGTTTACTTAAGGAATTTAGATAATCAACATTTGCTGAGAAGTTAGGATTCAATGAGGTTCATTATTTAAAAAGATTGAAGCCATTCTGGAAATAACTTGTATGTCAAACGTTTCATTTTTTACTATAATGAAGCTTTTCTTCTGACTCCGAAGGCAGAATCAGAACAGCTAGGACATTGACTTACACAATTTCACTGGCTTTTCACACTGCCAAGGGCTTTCAACAAGATGGCTGACTCCAAAACTAGACTTAGAGATGCTGTAATTATAGCTGCTGTTTTGATGTAATTCAAGACTTAAATAAAATATATGAGCAGTTAATTCATGCTGATAACTGCTTCACATCCCAGAGGTATTTATAGTTTGGGGTTGCAAGAGGCTTTTTTTTCTTTAAAAATGAAACTGGCTTTGTTACGGGCTTTGCTATGGATTTATTTCACAGCACAGAAAGTACAGATTTTAGAAATCAATAAAGTATGATCGTTTCTGGTGACACAGAAGTATGGTCTCTGACTCAGTGTAATAGGGCATGAGCTCTGTTTTTCTATTCAGGACAATGAAAAATAGAATGGACTGGAAAGCTGCATGAAAAAGCTTGATTAATGTTGGCATTATGGGGAGAGGTAGCACCACAGCTGCAAATACCTTTTTAGTTGATCATTAGCCGTGTCTCATCTCGAATACCCACTGCTATAAAATGCTAAGAATTCTTTTCCATCATTAATCCAGGCTTCCTCTTATTGCCAAGCATTCTTTCTGATTGAGCCACAGTGTTAACTCTTTAAACACATCTGCATTCCAACCACAGAGCAATACATGAAAATTTGGATTCATCTCTACAATCTTGGAAAAATTACTCGGTACTTTAAACACTGACTGACCTTTATTTTACTGAGGTTGATAGTCAAATCACCTGCTCAAAGCCCAAGTGACTAGACTTTGACCTCATGACATACAGGGAGCTCGGATTACACTTCCTAGCTCATGGAATAGAAGTTTAGATTTTGCTTAGAACTAATCTACCAGCCTACAGTGCTGCTATAACAGACACTAGATGTAAAAATGTTCTTTTTGGTCCATACAACTGTGTGATTTTTGCACACATCAGCCCAGTCCTTGAAATTCTATCTTACCCTTATCCAACATAATCCTGAAAAAAAAAGCAATTTGAAGAAAGCTTCTACAGCAGGAGGAAGAGGCTACTTAGGACTCCAATGTCGTTCTCATAAAGCTCTGATTTTTATAGCTTGGAACTGAGCTGGTATGTGTGCAGCATAAATTTCATCTGTCATGGACACACCAACACACAGGGACCACTACCATGAAAATGGTTCGGTACTGCAGGAGAATTTCCCTCTGCAAAGACTATAAAATCCTGGGGGTTTTGAGGGTCTTTTTGTTTGTGGGGGGAGAGTGGGTATTGGATTTTTTTTGTTTTATTTTAATTTCAGTAATTAATTTATTAACCATGCATTTCTCCAGAGTATAAGAGAAATGAAAGCTTATTTCCATGCCTCCACTCAAGCAATTAGGAGTGAGGAAGGTCTAGCACCGATAATTAACCAAAGGAGAACAAATAGACATTTGTAGTAAATGGTCAGGGAGTCAGTAAGAAGTCACCAGATGTATTCCACAAGCTGTCTGTGCTGGGGTCCATACTGTTCAATACATCCATAAATGAGTTAGAAAAGTGGTTGAGCAGTCCAGTTATAAAGTTTTGTGATGATCCGAAGGTATTCAAGGTGGTTAGGATAAGGACAGACTATGAAGGACAGCAAAAGAAAAGGATTTTACAAGACGCATGTCAAGGCAATAAAATGGCAGCTGAACTACAACAAAGAAAATTAATTTAAAGCAGTATATGTTAGATAGTTATCTAACTGTTTAGCAGCAGCCAAAACCAACCTAATAAAAACTTAGAAATTATTAGAAAAGGATTAGAGAACAAAACAGAAAACACCCTGATATCATAGAAATTCATGGTTTGCCTGAAACTTAAAATCTCTGTGCAGTTCTACTTGCCTTCTGGCAAAAAAGAGCATGTTAAAAAAGGGAAAATCTCAGAGAAAAGTAAAAGAGACGATCAAAAGGCTGTAATGAACATGTAATGGTACATGTGGAATCTATATGAAAATGAAATAGAAAATCATGAGTGGGTAGAGACCAACCATATACTCTCTTCTACAACTTCCCAAAAGGGGGCTGTAGCTAGCTTGGGGTTGGTCTCTTCTCCCAAATAACAAGTTATAGGAAAAAAAGAAATGGCCTCAAGTTGCACCAGGGGAGGTTTAGATTATATTTTACAGAACATTTCTTCACTAAAAGGGCTGTCAAGCAGTGGAACAGGCTGCCCAGAGAAGTGGTTGAGTCTCTGGTGACTCAAAAAGACATGTAGAAGTGACACTTAAGGGCATTATTTAGTTGTGGATTCGGCAGTGTTAGGTTAATAGTTGGACTCAATGATACTAGAGGTGTTTCCAGTCCTACATGATTCTATTATTCCATGATTTAATTATAATAAAAATTCTAAACACCACCAAAAGACAAAAACAAGACTTGGGTTCAAGGGAAACAAAAGAATATGACATCCTAGCAATATCTGATGACCCATGGTACTCCCTGCCAAAGGATGAGAATGCAAGAGAAATGCATATTCAAAGGGAAACTCCACAGGTACATGAAAAGAGCTAAACAGACAAAAATCAATAGCTCAGGAAATTCCCAGAAAAGAAAATAGTTGGAGACTTGAAGCAAAAGGTAGCGATGTGTGTCTGGGTCACTAGGCATTCACTGGTCAATACCACTGGAGACAGAGCACTGAACTAGATGGACCCTTCATTTAAATGTGTGGCTGTTCTGATATCTTTTGAGAATCATGTTCAATAGCAGTAACTACGACAAACACAATATTTATTTCTCTCCATTTAGAAGAAAACAATTTTCTTCCAGCATAGCTCAGACTACTTCCATGAAATACTTCTATGAAGATAACAGCCAACAGTTAATTAATTAATGAATATATTGATGTATTCTTTATACTGGAAGTCAGTGATCACTTAGGTCCATGAACATTAAAATTATTAATTTAAATATTATTTCATTGCCATCAGCTAGTATTAATGTTAAACATGAAGACTTGAGTCTAGGTTTGTCTGTAATATGGCAAATTAAGACTGTAATAACTTGAGTTAAAAATCAGCATGCAACAGCTTATTTTAAAAATCATTCTGATGCTCAGTTCTGCTAGTCAGCAGGATTGAATTACAAATGTTACTGTCTACATGTTGAAATATCTTTGCAAAAATGAGAGGCCTTCTAAAAGGAATCCAGTCTAAGTATCATATTGTTATTTTTTCCCTAGATGTCTGGCAGGTGTATGCCATTATCCAGCAGAGATAGGCTCAGGGTTAACTATATTGTGCAGTGCCTCAAATGCCCTGGGATATGCAGCCTAGCCTTGCAAAGGGCACATATGTAGCTCTCTAAATGCTGTATATCATTCTAATCCATGAAGAATATAATGGATCTCTTCTGAAGAGTGTAAGCTTTTCTACTCAAACTGAATATTAAAACATATGTGCTCTCAAACCAGTTATTCAGCACCAGGTGTTAATTTTAATTTGGCTACATGGATTTTGCATTATGC
Source organism: Vidua macroura (assembly GCF_024509145.1). Taxonomy (NCBI): domain Eukaryota; kingdom Metazoa; phylum Chordata; class Aves; order Passeriformes; family Viduidae; genus Vidua; species Vidua macroura. The sequence continues at coordinate 49,368,508 of NC_071575.1, read as the reverse complement.
AGTGTTTGATACCTTTTTTTCCCCTGGGAGAATCAAGATACATTCTTTACCACAGAAAAACTTGCTATCATAAATGCCAAAAGCTGAGCTACCAATATGAAAATGCTACTTTATCAAGAGTTTGCCACAGTTTTCTCTTGGCTTAAAGATGGAAGGATTGCAGCTACTCACATTCCTACAAATGCTTGTGTGCACAGTTTGAATTTAGCAGCCTTAAACAGGTCAGACTGCCAGTATTGAAAAGCCAGATGAATTGCTGGGCCACTGAGATAGGACAACAGTGGGCACTGAGGACAGCCTTTGCAATGACTCCATGGGCATCCCATCACTCTTTCCTTCTCCAGGCTCTGTAGGGTTTAAAGTCCATGCTCATATATTTCTTGACCTTCTTGCACTTGCTTCAACTGCAATATGGCTTGCCACTTGCACAGGTGGGTTTTATCACAATGGCATTTGCCTAGAGGGACAGGAACTGGATCAAGAGGAATTTGATAAATTCAAAGGTGCATGTGGCTTCTAGTACACTACAGTATAAACTGGATTTGGCTGAGCATAGTGAAAGATGCAAAGCTCTGAATTTCATTGCTCTGTGTCAACTCATTTTGCTGACAGGCACCATGGCTCTGAGTCTTGATTCCTGGAGTGGTGAGGTCTTGCTGCTTTGCTGTTTGCAAGAGGCGAGCAATGTTGAAGACTTGGCTCTCTTGCTGAATTCTGGGACAAATTTTCCCAATCCTTGAATGCAGTTACAAATAAAAAGCAGATGTGATGGTTTTTTTCACTGATTTCTGTAGCACACATTATGTTCCCTGGCATGTAGTCTATGAAAACAGCTACAACACATGCTAAGTTCTCTCTTTTTGGGGAAATGAGATGTGTTAAAGTTTGGTTGTGGTGTTTGTTTTTAATCATAAGTATTCCTGGGAAATGAGTGTGTTTATCAAGTGTTCTGTCTACTTGGATGTGAAAGACAACAAATTTGTGCTTAGTGTGTGAGAATTTCCCAAACCACTGATTTTTGAGTGCCCCATTCCTATACCTCATCAGACAGAATCAAAGGCAACAAAAGAAATGATAAGGCAGCAGGTAAAGGAAAACCCAAAAAGCTCTTTATCATTCAAAGCAGAATAAAATTATGAAAGTCATTGTCACAGCATACCACAGAAGAGAAAACAAAAATAAATTTAAAAAACAGCAATAAAATTGAAGAGAAAGGAGTCCATAAATGACTATTAAGTGACAATACGGGTGCAATTTCCAGCTCAGAGTATCTCTGGGTCACTAAGTGCCAGAATCTGGAGGGCACTGAGAAAGGTATGACTGTGTGCTTTTACTTGCCTCATACCTCTCCCTTATGCATCTTAGCCCCTGCCAGAATTCTGCTCCTTGAACCTTCATTACAACCGCATACAACCTTTCGTAGCAAAAAGTCTGGTTAAAAATACTGGGATATAATGGTTCTAGAATAAGGCTTACATTAATCTGTACTGTTGCATGTCTAACAAGTGCAGAGAACCTCCTGGGAGGATGAGTGGCCTGTTGCCTGGTGTGCAGTACTTCAGCAGGGCCTATCTGTACCATCACACTTTGGTTTTTGTGCCCAAAGCCATTTTCTGTCCAGAATCTGTTCAGACATGACAGCGCATTACCATGGTTTGCTAATGCTTGGCTTTTCAGCTAGAGCTGGCTCACGTTCAGCCAGATGGGACAGGACTGCAGCCAGCAGGTGGCTGATGGCACCTCAAAGAGTCTATATATGCCCATGGGAAGACCCTTTCCTCATCTCCAGAAGCAACAGGATGGATGGATGTCCCACTGAACCATGAAGATGAGAGGGCCCGTGGTGGGGTCCCTCATTTGGCACTACTACTGCCCCACTGTGCACTGAGTTTCCCTGGAAAACTCATCAGAAGGATGAGGTGGCCCTGCAGCCAAAATTGCATCTATTGAGAGTGGTTGCCCATTGTAGCTGCAAAACATACAACAAAAACTTCTCTAGTCCCCTCTTCCTCAAGAAGGTCACCAACAAGCAGTTGTGGTGCTTTTGCTGGGGTGCTATGTTGCTGAGGCCAGCGTCAAGTGTGGGGGCACGTGCACTATTCTGCTTCCAAACATACTCTCAGGCTGAAATCCAGCCTCTGCTATGTCAAGGGCATCGATCTCTTGTTCATGTTATGGCCAGACCAAATGTGAGCTTTTAAGAATAAATCTTGGTAGACGTTCCCACTTCCCAGAGCTACCACAAAGATTTCCCCTTCCTGAAGAACTCATTTCATCATCACTCTAAAAACACTCTCTGAAATAATGCCAGTTTTAGGTAGGAAAAACCCAAAACGCCTTAAAAGCAAAAAAAGATATTTTATCTCAATATATCATGGAGTGGTTTTTTTTTTCACAAAATTATAGTTTTTCACAAACTATAATTTCCCAAAATACTGGCTGGTAATATAAGTGTCTTTTTCCAGTTGTGAAGAGAGTTGTGAATACTCTGTATTCTCAGAGTAGCTTGGTTTGAGCAGAATAAGACTGTTTTACACCAGCTGAAAATCTGATTCCCTCAACTATAGCAGTGTGACTGGGTGCTGTTTTCTAATCAAATAACCACTGTGAAATACCTGATTCACTTTGCACCCAACAGCTGTAGTTACAGTCTGTGTTCCCAGTCACAGTCTGAAAACAAGCACAATAAGAAAGGCTGCAACAGCTGCAACTTCTCAGCAGAGAAAAAAAAAAAGAGAAGGGAAAAAAAAAAAAGTTTGTTGTCAGGCTCCAGCTTAGGAAGGAAGTAAAACCATTTTTCTTTTCTGTCTCATGCATGTCAGCTGTCTTAGAAAAATTATTACTGGTCTGTTTTGTAACAGAAACTCCACAATACTTAGTAAACTACAAACTCCAATCTATTCATGGTCAAATACAGATTTGACATTTCTGAGGCAGCCAAAACATGCTCAGTATGTGAATGGGCTGCAGTACTTTTCAGGAGAGATCTGGAATTCGCCTCGTGGCCCTAATTATCCTCCTTAGAAGAACACATGCATCTTCTGAATTTGGACCATCCAGATTGATTTTATTTTAGTTCCAGATTTTGGCTGAAAAAAAATAAACATTTAGTGAAAGAGGCTATATTTACTTTCCAGTATTAGTGCTTTCCAAAGCTGTTCAAGTGAATAATTCTATTCTATCAAACTAAAAGCAGACAACAACAGGTAAGTATTCCTTGGTTGGATAAAACATACCTGCTTTTGCATTCTGATTATTACTGGTTCTTTAGAAAGCTTTTTTTAAGTAAGTAAAATGTGGGCTATGTTCTGACTTGGCTTATTAGCAATTCTGATGGGTAATGCTGTAAGCTTTGGGGGAATCACTTGTAAAGTTAGGAACTACTGATTGTGATAAATCCGTAAATACATCAAAACCCCAGAATCTGGTAGCCATCACCTACAGAAGGAAAAACATACATCTTAATTCTGTTGAATTTTGCAGCAATGCTGTGCTATAGCCATGAGATAAAGAGATAAAAATAGATGGAGATAGAGTTGGAGACAAGAGGAATGCAGAAAGGTAGAAAGTGATGAGTAGAAGAAAAACAAAAGGAGATGGAAAGATGACAGGAAAGAGGAAAGAAAAAAAAGACAGACACAAGTGGTTGGCTGCTGATCAAGTATAAGCAAGTATAATGGGCATATATGAGAAACATTTTCAAATAAATTTCTCTCAGGTTCAATAGCTTGCTGCTGCACCTATTGGCTTCCACAGCGCAGGCTCGGAGCTTCAACTCAGTTTAAATGCAAGATCACTAAATTTTCAAAAGTACCCCCCTGCTCCCCCCACAAAGTGTTTCATAACAACTAAAAGAAACCCTAAATTAATATAGAAAAAATGTGATTCAAATGTGCATTACTTTCACCAAATTGATGCATACCTGGACACTTCAGGGTGCTGTTGTCAAAGACAGAGCTACTGTATTACTACTGCTTTTAATCTCATGGATGGCTGCTAGTACCGAAATTTATATCAGAAACCAAATTGTCTAAATACATTAAGGTTTGGTATTTCAAAGAAGATACAAGATGAACTGGGTGCTCTTGAAGGGCTGAACTGATTTTCTAAATATAAAAAGCTATACGTATTTTTTTCTTTTGCTTTTAAATATACTTGGCATGATAGTATGTTCTCAAAATATTAACACATTACAACCAGTTTTAAAACAGGTTCCCTGATAGGTAGAATTTTGTAACTAATTTTCTCTGAAAGCATGCCTGTGTCTGAAGTCAGCTTTAATAGCTACAAGTTACAAGGAGATTGCACAGGAAAATTCAGTATTTGGTTGTACAAAGACCTAAAAAAATCAGTGCAAATGACTGTGCAAAAGTGAGATGCATAAGTGAAGAGCTGAGGATTCTTTGTGATATATTCCAACAGATTTGTGAATGAAACAAAAAAGAACATTACATTTCTTTGCTAAAAATATGTGTAAGTCTTTGGGGATATCTTTTTGATGAATTAAGCCATTGTTAGATTATCCTGATTTTTTTACCCATTTTACTTCAGTAATGGTCATATAATAGCTTAATTTTTAATGATCTAAATCTCATTGCTGTTAATAGCTATATTTCCATAGAAACACTACAAATCTACTTTAGTTGGGCATTTCCTAATGAACATGCTTGAAAGAACTCCTAGATCACTATTAGAGAACAAAAAAAAGTAAGAGGACATTAAAATCTGAAAAAAATCAGTGTCTTCTGTATCCTACAGATCTGGTATCCCTTCCAAAATCATTTAAAGACAAAACAAATAAAATTAACCTTTTATTTGGAGGTAGTATCATTAAAGGTAGTCAGTATGCTTATTCTCCTGCTAGCTGCACCCAACCCTCAAAGAAAGAGCTCTGATTTAGTACAATATGAGCCCAATGCTGACTTCCCCCTGTAGCTGAAGCCAGTCTGATTCAATGATGAGAATATTTCTGCTAATGGCCATGTGCAGTTTACACAATAGCCTTTTCTTTTGATCTGTAACTGAACCTGGAATGGGAAATGTATTCTGGAAATATTTAATTGTTCCTTGAGTTGGGCAAACATCTGAATGAAGTGTGTGCTGCAGTATTTGAATGAATAATTTAAAGAACATTATAAATAAAAATAATGCTCCCTTGTGCTTTCTACCAAACCTTCCTAAAAGCTTTGTGACAGCCCAGAAGTAATGCTGGGAGTAAGAGAGTAGTTGTTATTAATTGTATTTTGTAGATAAGGAAATTAGTTCAGAAAGGTTAAACAAATTGCTCATTTCGCTGTGTGAATCACTATCTGCTTCCAAGAACAGAGTGCAGTTTGGGCCCATGCTCAGTGTGTAGCTCTTAGCATTTGCCTTTTGTGCACAGAAGACGAACTGCAGCTTAAATTTACAAAGGTCATCATGGGAAATTAAGATAAAACTGGCAAGGTCGCCATTGAAAGTTTTGTTAATTTTTTTTGGCGGTGGGGAGGGGGGAGGGAAGTGAAACATGATTTTCTCTACTTTTTCATCTGTCCTTTGTGGCAAATCACTTTGAACTCTTTGCCTGTAGAAACATTACAGAATTTGTATTATGCAGCTGGTTCTGTGTCCAGTCTGAGCAGAAGACTGGAGGCATAGGATTCCCTTTATCCAGACAGGGTGCATATACTGAGAACAATATATAACCCTATGCACTGCATGTAGCAAGAAAATGAAGGGAAGGGAGAGAAGAAAGGAAAGGTTTAGTTCTATTAAAGGATACACATGCCCAACTATTTTCTAATGGAAGCTTATGGGAAATGGGAAAACTGGAATGGCACAGCAACCAATGGTCTTCTCATTAACCTTGATGACTCTCTATAGCCTACAGAGCAAGAAGGCTGGAAGGCTGTTGATATTTCAGGGAGTTTCCTAAAAGACAAATAGTACTGGTAAATTGAAATAACACAGCTCCTTGGGTACAAGAAGGATCCAGGCTGAGATGCACATCCAGGCTGACCTCTGGCACCTGGAGGAGCCAAGTTCTCCAAAGAAGTTACTACAGGATGATAGTGCTTGAAGTAAGTTCGGTGAACTCAAAGTATATTGTCTTTGTCTTCTGGTGTTTGATTTTGACTGCCAAGATTTTAAAAGACTGCTGCTTGTATGTGTTATATCTATTTAATTAGTCACCTACAAAGAAGTCATGTAGTATAATCTACCTGTCTAGATTAGTTATGTACTTAATGGAGGGAGATAGACTACTCAGGAGGGTGACTTATCACTTTTTTAAGAAAAACTTGTTTTAGGACAGGAAGAACAGTAATCCAAAAGAACAGAGTGAGATAGGAGTGAGCAGGAGCCTGAAAATCTAATACACATTCAGAGAAACTTGAATGTAGGTGGAGAAGGAGCTAATCTCAATTCTACAGCTTTGAATCATAAGCTATGGGTACACTAGCAAGGAATTTGGTGCCAGAGGAGTGGATCAGTATAGAGAAACAACTAATGCTGAGGCTCCTGCTTCTACATTATAAACTGTCTTGGCATTTTACATTGAATAGATTTAATCTGATCCTCTAGAGTGTAGATACATATGAAGTGTATTTTTGAAGCTGTTTAAATAATCAGTCACTGTTTTAGACCTTTCTGCCCCAGCTGGAGTTGAGGCATATCTGATGTCTATACAAGACCATAATTTCAGTTTAGTCTTCTCTGAAAGAACTCTTGTTTATATGGACCAGAACTGTTCTGTGAACTAAGACAGCTGGAGATCATGGTAGAATTTGCCTCAACCACTGTTTCAAACCACAAACTCCAGGTAAACACTTAAAATACTGAATGTTCTACTAGACACTTTACTTATATTCCAGAAGCTGTATTTTATTTGGTAATTTCAATTTTCTAACGCCCTTTTAAACTGAGGTAATAATTCTCCTGCCATTTCACCATCCTGCTAAACACTAGTATGGCTTTTTATGGTGAAATTACTGTAGTAATATGGTAATATTTACCTGCATGAAGCGGCCCTCTGAAGTTCCCAGGTTAGCAATGGTAAGGTTCCCTTTGGTGAAGACGGATATCGAAGTCAACAGGACACTGTTGAACTGGCCCATGAACAAGTCAACCCTCTGCAGAGGAGTCGTAACTTCTAAGCGATATTCATCATCTTGTGCTCTGCAGTACGAAGCATTTCTTGAAAAAGCCTGTTTGAAAATGAAGTACAGATGAGTACTGTCTTTATGAGTAGCAATAGATCTTTGTCAGAATGAAGTCATTTAGCACAAATGCATTAGACCAAAAGTATTTTAAGATGTTTCAAACTTAATTGCTTCATCAGTTATGATGTTCCATGAGGAAGGCAAAAACTTCTTAATGTTATGGGATTGTTTCTATTAACTTTTAAAATCATGTCTGCAGGAATAAGGCATAGGGTCTTTATTTAACTAGATGATACGTGTATAAGCACATTTATCAGGTATCCTTTTTCATAGTGACTTCTTTAATGCTGCTCCTCCAAAAGTCTGAGAATTCTTGTACCGCAGAGCCTGCCCAGTGACACACCTACTTCTGAAACAGTTTCCTAAAAAAAAAGATTCTCTAACAACAACGTGATTTTTTACATTAAAATAACAATTTCCAATATTCTTCTCCCTCTATTTTCACCACCTTTTTTCAGAGATAAGACACTAAAGTGGAGAAGAAGCCAGAGAAAGAAACAGGAGATAAGTTAGGAAAAATAGGTTTCTGATTGTGTGTTTAAATGAAACTAAGGGAAAGACAGATTTTGATAATTACTCAGATTATTGTACTAATCATCTATGGTTCATGCACTATTTCATCTGATCTCTAGATGTCTTGAATGTACTAAAATAATAGCTGCATTTACAGGATTTTCTCTTTCATTTGAGGAATAGAGATTGCATGTTTTTAAATTTCATTGGAAAAAGTCTTGAACAATGAACTTTAAGTTGTCTCTGAAAAAGAATATAACCTCCTAACAACTCAATAGTAATCTATTAACTGATAATTTCATTATTATTGATATTATCTAATTTGTTTTGGGGACATTATGTATAAGGATAATAATCAGGAATCCCTTAAGTTATCTTTACCCACTTCAAATTTGGAAGTCATGTAGCATGTTCCCACTGTGACATACTTAATGAATAAGCATTTAGGAAGATTATAAAGGATCTTATGGTGGTTCCCTCTTTTGAAATCAGTAGTGAGCTTAACTTCTCCTATTTTTTTAATTGATTTGTTTTTTGTCACAAAACATGTTTTAAAAACATGTTTTAAAAAGATCTTTTAAGAAGCTTGAATGAAACCTTTTCAAGACAGTCAAGAGTCTAGTTACTAAGTCAAATAGATCTGCATCATACCCTTAAAGAGCACGTAGAAGTAAAATTTTATCGTCTTCTTCTCTAGATTTAGATGTCTTTCCTCAAAGTATGAAAAAGAAAGCAATGAATGAAGAATTTTTTGTTGGCCTAACTGGTGAATTCTGGACTGAAACCCAAGGCATTGAAAATATTATCAACGAAATGTTCAACCTAGTAGCTCAGCCCTTTGCTGTTGAATTGTGATGTTTCTGAGCTGAGCCCAGCAACAGCACTGGTGAGTGAGGTTTTCTGTGGTCCCTAGGAGTTGCAGTCAGCAATGGTGCCAGCTTTTCTGAAGGTGCCCTGTCAATTTACTGTAGCATTTGGTGAAAGCCTACATCAGACCAAATGAGCAGTTGACATCTCTGTGCAGTGTCTTAATGATACAGAAAAAGGGCTTCTAAATTAGATGTGGTACAGTGGTGACTTAACAGTTTGGTTATCCACATACTAAAGGTTTTACTGTATTAGTTTTCTTATTAACTGTTAATATACAGTGTATTTTTTTCAGCAGGAATTGAACTAATACTTTGAACTAGGAACATTGAACACGCTTTATTTTTTTTAACCCGGTATTTGACTGGGTTAAATCATCAGTGGGCAAGTTTGGCTTTTCTTTGTTTTGGCCATCAAACAAGCGAAAAGCTGTACTCTGTGGCACTCATATCCTACCCAGTGTAAAAGTATTTCTGAAACATCTGTGCAGATTACTCATACAATGAGTATGAATAGTTCAAGTGCAGAAAGATGTACAGTTTTCATGCTTTTTGAAATAAGGCAGATTTCTGATTTTACCCTCCCCCAACATGGGATCTTTGCTCTTTCCTGTAACTGCTTTTTTCTATAAGCAAAGACTTTGCAGAGAGATGTTTCTGTGCTAAACTTAAAGTACTTCATCCTACATAGTCATTTCAGCACAATTCAAACATCTTAACATGCTGCCTCATGAAACCCTGTTCAAGCTCTTCGGAAAAAGTGGTCAGATTTTCCTATTTACCCTGACACTTTCTTAGATTCTCCAAAGTCAGCTAGTCACAAAGTCAGCTCAGCCTTCCTCACAGATGCCATAATTTTGTCTATCTACTGAAGAACCTGCAGATTGTTACACATATGGTTCTTAAAAAACCTGGCACTTCATGGATTAACCATAATGTAGGGTTGGCTGTTCAAGAAATGGGAAGCCTTTGATCTTTGAGTAGAAATGTAGAGATTAAAAGGTTACTTAGAAAACTAAAGGAAGATTGATAACAGGGAAAACTTTGTGAAACATGCTGCTTTAAATTAACACTTTTAAGTCTGGTTCTCTCTTCCTCCCTCCCTCCCTCCCAGTATACACATAACTATCCATTTGGCTGTCAATGTGGAAAAATAACTGATGTCAGACGATGCACTCTGGATATCATGCCAAGTTCCACTGAGAAATCACACAACTATTGAAATGGACAATTAGAGCATGGGTAAGTGCCTGGGTTCAGCTACATTGCTTCTCTTGTAGGACAAGAGGTGCCAATTGTGCCTGTGATTCACAGAGACGGCTTTGTTCCTGTTAAGCTGGCACAGGTGTGCTGCTGGAATGCAGTGAGGTGTGAGCAAGCCCTGCCTTACAGCTGTGTCCAGAAGGATAGAAGATAGTTAATGTTATCTTATTTGTTCATAAGGGAAGCTGTGGTTTTCTGCAATTTACCACTGATTTGGTCCACAGAAGACAAACATGCCAAAAATGTCTCTAGACATCACTGAGCTGAGCTATCAGGAGCTGTCACTGTTTTGCAGTTAACTGATGGTTTATATGTCATATTCAGTAAGCATAAAAATAAAATATTTCAGACAGAGTTGCATATTTGAAGCCAAAAGTGCAAAGCGGGGAAGGAATTCTTACAAAAACTTGTGAAAAATCTCAGAAAAATACCTGGTTAGGTCAGTGTCAGAAAAATGTTCCAAAAGTCTAGTCTCTGGTCTGAATACTATAAACATGAAAAAAAAAAAAATCCAAATATATTTTGTGAGCTTTTCTCTAATTTGCAGTGACTGCAAATTGGAGAAACATTCCTCCAGGCTCATTCTTCTAGAGCTAGTCAAAACCTGCTCTTAGTTAAGTGCAGTGCTCATATAGAAAGTGATATTATGTATAATATCTTGATATTATGTTTAATGTCTTGAATAAACTGGAGATCAATGACTTAATCACTGCAGAACATTTCATACTGTCTTGTGAGCCACTTGGAGGACAACATTAAAATTAAAATTTAATTTGACAAATTGGAGAAATGGTCTGAAAGTAACTAGGTAATATTTCCTAGTGCCAATCATAAAATAGTGCAGTCATGATGTAAAGCTCAATGAAAGTAGGAATATGCATGAGTTTTATTTCCTGCTGGTTTGTTTATATGACTTTTAACTTGCTGGCTGTCAAGAATCAGAATTCTAAGTATCAACATTTTTTTCTGCTATTGGGAACTCTGGGATTCTCCCTCAAGAGAAGTGGTCACCTACAAGAGCCAACAACATTTCTCCTTTCATAGAACTGAAGAATCCCTTAGGTTGGAAAAGACCCTTGAGGTCTGTGGCATAACATGGAGTAGGGAGAAATAAGCTATTGTTAAATGACCTGGATCCAGATGTCTGCAAATGGCAAAAATCTTTTTCCAAAGAAACTATTGTAGAGTTTCTGAATGAAAAGGTGATTCTACATAACAAATTGGTACCAAGACCATTAAAACCTATGAGAGTGTATAAGTTCCTTGTCTTTTCTTTTGTGGAAGTCAGTGAATTAAGATGAATAATCAAACTACAGTTTTCAGAGTGGGTCCTGTTGGAATCAAACACATAATGGTGAAGAATTTACATGTACAACAGATTCTAAACAGGAAAAGTAACCACGAGGAACACAGAAGAACCTTATCATATTTTCCTCTCTAAATATTTCCATGTATTTTCAGCCAATGTAACTTTGCTGTTCTTGATACACCTTAATTTTCTGGGTAGTTTGCATTATTTATCTTCAGGTGAGAAGTGCATTTGATCACTGCTTCTCTCTGTTGAAAACACAAGAATGCAATTCTGGCCCAAATAATTCAGTGAAGCCAGGTAGTTGTCTGAGGACGAGAATGACTTGATCATCATCATGGTAATTATGATTCTTGTAATCCTAAGGAAGGGAAAAATTAATCATATTGAAGGGCACAATTTTGCCAGTGGAAACCAATTCATGTGCTAAACAGTTCCCATAGGAGCAGAGACACAGTGATTCTGGTTTCTTCTTGACTGATGAACAACACCTTGAGGGTGTGTGGGCGCTGTGAACTCAGTCCAGTGTTCATGCAGGACAGAACATGTCTGGGACAGGGGACTGGGTTCTCTGTTTCTAAGAACTTCTGTTGAGGCAATGAAGCTTTACTCTAAAAGGTAAAAGAGTTTCTTCCTCTTTTTGTTTTAAACAAAGAAATGTTTCTCTCTTCTTCCTTTCCCCTCTTCCAATACTCCTCATGTATTTGAAGGCAATTCGAAGATTTTTACATGGAATACAGAGAAAGCATGTTCCTTTCTCAGAGTAAATTTTTTAAAATAACTCCATCAGTGTAAATTTTACACAATATCATTTCAGTAGCTCTTAATACTTGTTGCTATGACCTACTACTAAAATGAGATGGGGAAATCACTGTACTGAAGCTCCACTTAAGGAAATAGGTAAAAAACCATCTATGTTAAATGTAATTAGTTAATACAAATTAAGATGATTTCATGTTCTTTTGTCAAGATCATTCAAAGAGTTATTTGCTTTTGTCATTGAACAGTACTGCATTAGTTTTCATAATCTGGTTAGTGCATTAGCACTAAGTAAATCCTATTGATTCAGCAGACAAAATGGACCTAAGTAATCTTTGTGTTTTGCTGATTTCCTTTATATTAATTTAGCATTTAACTCAGTATACAGATTATCAAAGAAGAGGTGTTGACTAATTACACATTTTTTAAGAAATAAAGTAATGCATTGGAGAGATTGTGCTGATGAAAGCAGTTTTGCTGTACATTTGTAGTGTCTATTAGGTGCATTTTTCATAGAAGTCCTTACTGACATGAAAGCTGTGTAAAATAGAAAAGCTGGGAATTCCATCTAGACCAGCTATCCAAAGATAATGCTGAGTGTGGAGACCCTTATTCCAGCAAAACATTGCACAACAACTGCATGTCTAGCCAAAACAGTGGTGCAAGACATGTGTGGGATAGAAAGAATTCAAGAAACTAGAAGAAAATCATGCAATCTGCCCTAATTTCCACAGGCTGCGTATAAAAGCAGGTGACATCTGCCTTAAGAAAATTAAGCTGTCGTTATCACTTCCTGCAAGATCATAGCATTTCTTTGTTTTCACATACCCTGTAGACAGTGCAAGTAATAATTTCATGAGGCTTACACTTGGTTTCTGAACCATTTATGCCATGGATCTTCTGCCTCAGCATTATTTTTTTTTTTTTTTTTAATTTACTGTGGGATTTGATTCTGGTTTTACTTGTATGTTTGGAAATGAGGAGTAATTCCAGTCTCATGCAAAAGCTGTCTGAGATCAGAAACCCACATGCCACCTAGAAAGTTTGAGTAACACAGCTCTCTCCTGGATAGTAATTACCTACTGTTGCTTTAGTGAGCAATAATGATGGCCAGATGTGGTCCTGAGTCACAATAAGTAGAGTAAGTAGAAAACTGCTGAGGCAAGGTGGGTGCTGAGTGAGCTGAAAGGCAGATGTCTGCTTTGTCAGGACTTATGTGTCTCTTCATTGTTTGGCAGCAGAACACGAGGAAAATTCATTGCTTGCTTAGATGTGTCAACCACCTGCCAAAGCCGGGTGGGATGAATCCAGGACTTAGATCTGCACACAGCGCACTGCATAATCAGCTTCTCTTTCTCTGGAACTTGGAAATGTGCTTAAAGAAATCCAAGCAGATCTTTCAGAAGGGGCTGAGATGGTCCCATTGCAGAATAGTCATCAGCAGCTTTGAAGTGAACTTAATCTGGGATTAAGGAGTCTTAGAATTCGGTCTGAACCCAGGAAAAGAGGCTCAAATCTGTATATTATACATCTTCAGGTAGTGTCCTTAGTATTATATAACTACTAGTATACATTTTGGACATCTCTTTTTGTGAGGCTGTAGAATTTTTCTAATTTGCAAAGCTACATAGGCTAAGAAAATTATACTTTGTCCAGTTCTAGTCTTTAGATTTATTTAAGGGCCTTCAGAAACTGAGACATAAAAACCACGTGACCAGATATTAATTTTAACAAAATTAAAATTACTTTCTGCCTGAAATGATTTCTGCAATTCCAGAGGAAAGCAGCAGAGTCACTTTTCCACACTAATAACCAATAGGGAAACCTGCCTTCAGTGGAACAATTTGATTAAAAAGTCTGGAAATGGAACATTATTAGTAACTCTGGCTGATAAAGCTATGCCCTTTGCAGAAAATGGCAGTTTAATGGATACTACTTTTTCACAGAGAAATCCAGCTTTCATCAAGAAGATGATAAAACGCCATGCAGCATGGTGAAGCAAGGAAAGACAGGTCACTAACTGGACACCAGGAGAAGGAAAACTGTAGTTTTTGCAGCCATTGGTGACTGAGAGGTTAGCCCCCAAACTCCACAGCTCCTGGGGCTTGGAAGAGTCTGCACAGGTACCTACCACTCAGGGTGGTCTGGTACTTTCTGAAAGAAATCCCTGACCTGCCTTTTTCCTTATCCTGTCCCTCATGTGGGTGTCCATGTGGTCAGTCCCAGAGATGGATCAGCCATTACCTCTGTAGCCAAGTGTTTGCTAAATCTGATTCAGCCTGAGATAACCTTACCCAGCACCACAGCCATGCTCATACCTCACCCCTACACACTCATATTTGTGTCTCTCCCATGCAGTTCAACTGGAGACCAGACTCTCCCTGCAATCCCTTATGCCTGGCTGTTTGCCCCAGTCAGGTTTTCCATGGCCATATGGGTAGGTGGCCATGTACTTAAAGGTGGAGGGGAGCTGGCTGGTGAGAACACCCTGCCTGCCCTCCACTGGGTGCAGGCACAGCAGAGACCCTCAGTACTGCCAGGACTCACAGCAGACATGCAGTGAGAGCAGAACAGGATGCAGCCTATCCCCTTGTTACTAGGGTTTAGCATGTCTTAAAGGGTGCCAGTGCACTCTGCCCATCATTCTGCCCTCCTCATTTATTGTTCTGAGATGTCAGAACCCCACAGAGGAGCTTGCATACAAATGGGAACAGATTTCATGCCCAGGCAGAGTGCTGTATGCCATCTGATATAGCATTTCCAGAGGAATAAAGGACCTGACAAATCTAATGGATTCTGGTATCTGACTTTTAGGGAAAATATTCAGTCACATTCTACTTGCAATATAAAAACATCTCCATGCTGTGAGACTACCTAAGTAATTTACAACAACCCATTTTAATCAGAGATATGTGCTGCTATTTTTAAAACTGACAAAATTTTATGCCAAATGGTGTGGAATATTATAGTTACAGGGCCTCAAAAGAGTTATGTGTCTCTGTTTATTTTATTAAATATTCTTAGACAAAGCCTTAAGATGATAGATCAATAAGTGCCTTTGCGGTTTCCTGATAGAAGGCAGCAATTATTTTCTTCCATTACAATATAAGCATAACCTAATTTTACTCATCTGTCATGTGTGTAATTGTAATAAAGAAGCATCACCATGTGTTTATTTTACCCTCCCTTTATTTTTTTGTTTTGGTGATCTTCTGTTTTCCTTTCGTGTTTTCCAACTGTTTGTGACTTTCATTTAACAGGAATTGTGGCCAGTTTGTCTTGCTTTATGACACTTTCTGGGAGCATGGCGGCAAAAGCCTGTCTGTGACTTCTCTTTTCCTTTAAGAGCTAAGTATTTTAGGCCTTCACCTGAACTTACCTGTAGAAAAAACAAAGACATAAGATCTTTACAGAGCTGAATTTGGACTTCATCATTAGAGGTGTTTTATCATGTAAGTCCATAATGATTAAAGTCAGGTAATCTGGCTTACAATTGTTTATCATATAAGAGATGCAGAAAAGACAAAAAAAAGCCTGTAAGATCCTGATCTGTCTAATGACAACTGAAATGTATAGTTGAGATTGCCAAAGCTAAAATCAACTCATCTTCCTCACTTGAAAAATCCCATTTAATACATGGTAAAGATGCACACTACTGAACTATGTCTGCAAATGAAGTAAGAAGCATTCCTTTCCTCATCTAAGCACACCTCTGCTTTGAGGATACCACACTGGGGCTGATAATGACTAACTGACCAAATAAACTTTGCTTCAAGACTACATCCAGTTTTCTCTTTGTAGTGGGAGATTCCTGAACAGTGATTCAAAACCCCCCACAGCAGCTAGCTCTCAGATATCTTTGTCCTGACTCAAGCAATAAAACCTCCTTACTATTACTCCCAATTTTTCTTTTAATTCAAAGCCAGTTCTGTTTCCATCTTGCTGTCATTTAAGAGTTAGCCAGCTCTTCCCTGAAGGAAATTATTAGGCAGTACTAACTGGTCACAGCTCTGCTGAAGTACGTCCGACATCAATCAGATGCTCCATCGGATTCACTTTTCCTAACCCTGAATTCAGTGAGCCCAGATTTTGGCTTAATATGTATTACACTTAAACACAACTGGAAATGTTTTATTTTGATTTTATGAAGTTTTCCATGAGCACTGGAGTAAGTGAAGCACAGTTTTGTCAGGATTTATATCTTGTGGTTGGTTGACTTTGTTCTTCAACTAAGCTCTGGTGGAGACTATTCCCATGGGTGGGCAATACCTTCCTTGTGACTCCTTCTGATGTTTAGAAAGGTAATCCTAAAATTTCATCAGTTTCCATAGCCTGAGCTTATATGGGACCTGTCTCTGGATTCACACCTGAATTCACATTTTTAAGATTTCTTATTGCTGAGGCTGTAAGGACAACTAACAGAAAGACAGACCTAAAATAGCATGACCATATAAACTTCATTCCTTTAGAAAACAAGGCCAAAACAGAACAAATTTTGCCTAATACATCAAGATGAGTGGAAGTTTTTCTTATTTTTGCTTTAAATCTGAGAAGAAAAATTTGAGGAAGTGTTTTGGATTTGTCATTCAGGTTTATTTTGATCTAATTCTACCTTCAGAAGCCTCAGACGAAACAGTCCTGAGGGACAGCCACTTAAAAAGATGGACTACCTGAAGTCAAACAAAATTATGTACAATTGTCTTATGGGACTTTTTTTGATAACATGAAATAGCTTTCATCAATCAGACTCTAACTGTAAATTATCAGAGAGCATTTCCTTGCAAAGAGTGCTAGAGGCTCATTTTTCTTTTTAATATTGAAGTTAGTGGTATACCATATTCACTGCTGGACTGTTTTCACTGTCCTATGACTTAATTATGCAGTGGTCAGTGACTTTTACTTGCATGAGTGATCTGTGGTTTTATTCTCTTGACATCAAAGAGAAAGATCATCTTGGCTACATTACAAAAAACAAGTTTTGAACTTCGCAACAATAAACTGTGACAAACTCTCAGATTTTATAAAAGCTTTCTTTTAAGTTGAAGGTGACTTACAAAAAGGGGGAAAATGTTTTATGCCCTCATGTACACTTTTACAATGTACAAAGAAGGGCCTAAGAAGAGTTGGGATGTTTGAGAATCTTTTTTTATTAATTATTATTTAATCTCCAGCAGGATCAGGAAAGACCAGATTTGACATTTTTGGGCCAAGCATAAGAAATGACATGCCTTCCTTCTTCTGCCTGCTCCTTCGCTTCCTCCACATTCCAACCCTTCAGGTCTACTTTACACACCAGAGAAAAACAGGTGTACGAAAGATGGTTGGCAAATTCTTGCCAATCTCTTTGGCTAGCTGAAACCTGAAAAACCTCAAAGAACACTTTCTACTGGAGCCTTAATGAGCCCGCTGGAATAAGGCAAAGGAAATGGTACCGCAAAGCTTGAGAGTCTTGATATTTCAGTGTTAAGCAAACAATCAGGACAAAGATTTCTGACTGTCTTTATGCCATTTAAAAGAATCACAAGAAATCATAGAAACATTTTTCCCTTTATCAATTTAATGCAGCAGAAATCAGAGCTCTGATGACATTTCTTCAAAACAGGCAACTATAATAAACATGTCGGCAGTGCAAGACATTCATTCTGATATGCAAAGCAGCAGCAGACTCTGGAAAAGCTTTTGAGACACAAAAGTACTTCCCAGCATGTGAAAAGCGGCAAATTATACTGTCAATATTTTAATGGTACACTTTGCTTTGAAGAGATCACCTTATGAAATGTGCGTATAGGCAAGAGCAGAATGAGATAAGTTAAAGGCCACGAGGTTTAAAGACAGTCATTCACAAATCATATACCCCAGGAACATAGAATAAAATACTTTCAGAGAAGAACACTGGTTCTTGTTAAAAATGAAGTGAAAAAAAAAAATTAAAAAAAAAGAGAAAATATTACTACCTGAAATGAAAAATTAGGATAGCAATAACACAGTGAAGAGAGATAAGGTACTGTGCTGAATGTTTTCTAACTTGTTTTTAGTTTCTGCAAATTGCCTGTCCCCCTCCCACAAAAAAAGGGAATGAAATGCTATGTCTGTTGGGGCTGCTGTATCAGCATCCACTGGCAATACCTGTATCTGTGTTGAACACCTGGAGACTGCTATAAGCACTCATCCCCACATGCCAAGGCTGCTGTGGTTATGCTCAGACCACTCCAGACCCCCTCTGAGTGCATTCCTGCTACTGGGGAGAAGCCACAGGGTCTCTGTAATGGGTTCTTCTCCCCAGACTGCCCTGTCTCACCTCTGGCAGTGGGGAGCAGCTCTTCTCTTTGACAAAACAGACTCTCACCTCCAACCAGGGCATTGCATCAAAATCCTAACCCAATGCCCTGTGCTGAGCAGCTGTGCAGAAGGGGACACTGGTGATACTCGGGGTGAAGAGGGTCTGTGGCTCCCACTCTCACTTTGAGCTGTCCCAGCAATGGAATATGACACATACCAAACACCTCTAAATGCAGGTTGAGCTGTTGATCTGTCCTGACACAGGCCTCATACTGGCTGAGCAGAGCCCCACCACAGAGGCTCTGGCTCTCTGGTAGAAGACAGTGTGCCACCTTTAAGGTCTAAATTTCTTGTCTTGGAGAACAGAAAGTTCCCCAGGTAGGATATTTAGGGGCCTGCTTTGTAAGCAGATCATTGAAAGTTCCATGTTCCAAAGTAACTGTTCTAAGTACCCAATTCCCAGATTCTGTATTTCTTTTACAAGACCTAAAACCAGCACAGGCACTGGCCAGAAGGGAAAGGGGAAATTTTTGTGCTTCCTCTGCTTACTGAATTTCATATGGTTGGAGAGCAGCAACCTCCTGAAGTCATGGTGTACAGAAATGCAACCCTCCCACCCTCATTCTGATACAGATTTCACTGACACTTTCTAGCAGAAAACTGATGTCAGTTGAACTGTTTCTGTACCAAGCATGAGTAACTACATTACAATCTGGCTCTTCATGCCATATTCCAAACCAGCTCTTTCATTTTCTTCTGAGAAGGGCAGTGATTCAGCATTAACATGCTTTTAAGAAAGAGATGTTTTTCAGGGATTCTTCAGTGCACATAAATATGAATGCTTAGTAATACTTTTTTAAAATATTAAAAAAAATAACTACCTAAATAACTACCTAAATTTATCTGTATCATAGTTTCTCAAACAAAAACCTATGTTTTTTAGCCCCATAGGACCTCAGCAATTTTTATACTCAATTTACAGGAACTAATCCTTTTAGGGATAATCAACAGCAATGCTAAGCAATCTGCAATGATCAGGGACTTACATTTTGTAACTGAAACTGAAGGGATGGATACTTGGCAATGGAATAGGCAAAGAGAGAACAAAAGTCCCAAAATGTAACAAATAAATTATCACTTACCCTGTTCAAGCAGTATTTGCTCTCTTTCCCATAAAAGTGTTGGAGGCATTTCATGTTCTGCTTGTCAACAATCTTGTTGAAGAACTCATTGATGGTTCGCACAGAGACGGCGCAGACAGCAGATCGGTTGGTTGGTTCAGAAGAGTCTGGTTTGCTTTGTGCAAAAACACCATAGAGGATATCATCGTTGAGCCCAAGGCCCATTTCGTGTGCTAGAGCTGCACCAGGCTTGCTTACGTAGGCAGCTTGCAAAATGTTGAATACCTCCTTTCGGATGGACCTCTTCCTTCGCTTTTCAGTAAAAATGCACTCAAGAGGCATTTCCATGTAGGAACGCATCTCTGAGTCTAAAGTGCAGAAGCGGATAATTCTAGTGTGAAAAGATTGTGAGTCAAGAGTTTCTCTCTGTACAGTCAAAAAATAGACAAAGTGATCATTTTCAAAGGCATGGACATACCTAATAGGATACGAGTCACGGAACTGAGGGAGGATATCTATATAAGACTGATCTGTGAGAAACTCAAAACCGTCCTGCGTTTCTTTTAATCTTCTAACCGATACTGAATGCAGCACATGGGGAGGTTGAAATGTAGATGTCACAGTATTTCCAACAAAAAAGTTGACAAACCTGTCCTTTTCAGTCACCAAAACTTTGGTTCCTAAAGTGCTAACAACACAATCAGGACAGTTATCTGCTTCTCCATCTGCCTGGGGTGAGTACATGCAGTGCACCTCGCTTTCAATGTCAGCAGGGTTGTCAGGGTGAATGATGTGACGGTGGCAGATGCCTCCGGACACACTACCACAGCTAATGAGTTGATCATCATAATAAGTTTCTAAAAGCAGTGCCATGTTGACGTTATCCTTCCATATGCTGTTAGATAAATTGGCTTTATCTCGGCAGTCTTCACATGGTGCACAGTCAGGGTTCTCCAAAACAGGCCCAGTCTTGTACACAGAAATGTTCTGGAGAGTTTCGTTTAGTACGTAAATCTTATTGACTGCTCCAATATAAATATGATGCTTGTATAAAACTACATTCTGAATTGGTGTGTCTGCAATGAAGTTAGGAAGATCATATTTTACACCAAGATTCATCTCTGATTTTTTAGCTGCTTCTTTGCATTGCCCATGGCTCCTCTGCAGCAAGGCAAACAGGAATACGATAAACCCAGAAGGATATGCAGTAAAAGGCTTCATTGTCAGAGATCTAATCTGTCAAAATATATTTAATGGAAAAACTGGTTATATTTCATATACTAAACCGTCAGTTTATCAGACAACAGAAATCTGTTTCTAGGCTGCATGTAGTAGCTGAACTATTTCAGTTTAAGAAGTGTTGCAGTCTTGCTTAGTGTCATAATAGCTGTACTAGAAACCGCTACAATCACTGTAGGTACCAATTTCACTGCCTTTAGAACAATTCACAGAAGGTTTTTCTTATGATGAATTTCTTAAGACCCCTCGGCATGTTGTAGAGCAGCAAAAGAGAGAGGACTACTTCCACAATGCCATTAAATCAGCTGACTGATACGGTTTAGAACAGGACGGTGTACACACAGCTAAAAGCAAAACTGCCCAGGGAACTTAGGACACAACGGCACACAAAGCAGTTGAAGCACTTCAGTGTGTGGCTATAAGATATTTGTCAAGTTCTCAAGGGGCTGAACGGATTCCTAGCACAGCTGATCAAAAGTAAGAAATAGAAAAGACAAGAAATAATATGAAGATTTGAGCTGAGTGGACTTATATTTTGTTGATTTTTTTTGATTAACCAAGGAAGAGACACTTCTCGACCAGACCAAAGGAAGAAACCCCTCTCTCTCCCTCCCTCCAGCTCCCCAAATCACTGTCTTTCATAAAGGCCCAGTTTGGAAAAAAGAATGTCTCTTTTTCAGCCAGCCCTACTTCTTGGAATAGTTATTCTCCCTAGTGTTGACAAGGCTTTGTAATGTATTATTAGAATATTTTATGCATCATGTGGTGCTTGGCATGTGCAAGCTTTATTTTAGGCCCTGTACCACAGCAGTAAGTCACTCTGGTGAGCCTTTCAACATACAGGCATATCGTTGTATTGTAAACAAAGGGCTATCAAGTGACCTACAGCCATTAACTGATGAAATCAAACCACCTAGCACTTCCCTCTTTTTCTTTTACATCTCCATACAGTCGTTTGATGTGGCTTGAAAAACCAAAGGCAGATGACTTGTGTGATATTTCACCCCCTTGAAAGATCATTGAAATGAACTGTGGTTATGAGCGTTTCAGTGCACTATCCACACTATGCCCTGTCACACCAGATATCTTCTGTCTACATCATGACACAGTTGCAAAGCCAAATTTAGCTTCTTCATGGAGAAAACAATTACGCATTCTAACAGCAATATGATCACATACTTTGGGAAAATCCCTCTAAGTTTGACTATAGTTAGGCAATTGTTGCTAATCAAGAAATGCTTGTGACCATTGAGAGAATTTATAATAGATGATCTTGAAAATTACAAACTGAATAATAGGAATCTGTACCAACTTTTTATTTCATTAGAAAATGAAAATACTACTATAGACCAGAGCTGTTTCAGCTGTGATAAATCTAGTGTTTTCACTAGATTGGTTAAAACAATCCATCAATAATTCTTGTGGTGCTTTATTTCAGCATCCACTGAATTCCTTCTGTGGTTTACCTCTTTAATTACACAAAATAATAGGTTTTGGAAACTAATTGTTCTTCCTCCCTCCTATCTGATAAGAATCATGATTGAGAGCTGGGGATAAAAATCAGAAACACAGGCAAGTATTAGCTGGCAAAACCAAGTCACACTTCTAGTATTGAGACATAAAGATCTTCCTTCAAATCAGTAATATTTTTCTGATATTAATTAGTGATAACAGAATTCTGGAAACAAATCTAGCCTGGATTTGAAAGAAAAAGAAAAAAGAGCAAGGATATTGCTATAATTAGAAAATAGTCCCAGTACACGAACTGCTGACTACCATATTTTATACGGCAGGAAACTGTCTTCTCATCCTCTGTAACATCTTGCTATCATGAATTTTTTCCTACTCTGTGCTGGGATGAAACCAAGAGCTTTCAAAGTTTGTGTAAAACACCCAGAATTCACACATGATCCAAGAACAATCACGTTCACATCCTGCCTGGCCAGTGTCAAGTGAAGGTCCCAGCACTGGGAGAAGTGGGGCAGACTGTCTGCCTCTTTTCAACCAGCATTTCCACCCAAGAAACTGCCGAAACTGATACATTCCTGCAGATTCACTCCTGATGAGTCAACGTGTTCTGACAAATACTAGATTAAGCAGAAAATTCCAAAAGTGCGCTATTTTTGACACACTTACTGCAGTAAACAATAGATATATTGTTTACTGCAGTAAGTTTAAACCCACTTAACAGAGGCAGCCTTGCAGTGGAGAGACAATACAATGGGTGGGACAAGAGTTGCATGAGGATGAGGCTGACTGACCACCAACACAGGCAAAAAAGATCAAAGGAAGGTCACTTGACAGGCACCTTATTTGTTGCACTATACTCTGTTCTTGTTTTAATGTTCCCAAATAGATCTCCCAGCCAATAGGTCCCTCAGTTTCCAGTTTACAATCCTCCCTATTCTTCCAGTGTCTGAAAAAGAGGATCCCTAGTTGTCCAACAACCAGCACCAGTGTGCACTGCAGGGCTGTTTAGAGCCATAAATACTACCTGACATATTTCACTCCAAGAATATTTTGGGATATTTTGTGAGGCCAGTATCCTCAGACAGTCTGCTCTGCCTACACTCAGTAAAATACCACTGATTTCAACCTATGCTCTGAAGACCAAAAATTCCACCTTAGACTCCTTTAGCAAGTGAAGCTGGAATGGAAAATTTAACAGTAAGAAAAAAGGTGGGGTTCAGTATGATGTAAAGGATGCCAGGAATAATAGGTACTTTATTTTACCACTACAGGAAGGAAAATATGTGCAATAAATGAAAACCAAGTCATCTTTTCTCTTCTATTTGAGTCTCATCATAGTGCTTTCCTTTGTATACTTTTGAGATGTTACAAGCATCCTCCAAGAGAGTAATCTGCTGATTCCAACCTATGGGAATCTCCGGCTCAAATTTATGGGCAGCTCTCTAGGGGAGATGGTTCTCCACAGCCCATGTCTTCAGCATACTGTGAATCTTCTCTCAAGGCGCCTGACACTAGAAGGAACATGCCCTGTGGTGAGCTTAGGGAGAACGTAGTAATCACATGAAGAATAATATGTACTTCACTTTCCTTACATCATATAAACTCTGCTGCTTCTTTCTCAGAGTCTCATGACATTTGGTGCTTCTTTTCATCTGCATCTGGCCCAGGTTCTTTCTCTATTCCTACATGGCAAGCTCCAGCACAGAGCTGCTCTTTTGTAAACTTCAGACCAGCTCACTGCAAATACACTTCACCTGAATACATCCTAGAGAAGCAGAGAAGTTTTGGTGAATTAAAAATACAATCTTTCCTCTCTTCAAAGGTTCAACAGCTCTCTGTAGCATACACTCAAATGTAATTTGTTGAACTTAAAGAGTTTTGATGAATTAGAACCAAAATACTTGTGCTATAGCTACAGGTCAAAGAACTGGCTGCTGTCTATCAGTTGCAGAAGGAAAACAAGGAAACCGTTTGTTTCTCTGCTTGGTTTGAATGATGGGTGCTGTTGAATCTTTTGTGACCTTCCTGTGACACGTGTGTGTGTCCTTCGTATTTCTACAGACTTTTAAGTTTTGGCCTGTGATAGCCATCAGTGAGCAATAGCTGTTATGGGTTATTCCTTTTGTAAGAGATGAGCCACTGTCATGATGTGCTCATTTTCCATCCCTCATCAGATAGTAGCCAGTAAAACTGATATGAGAATAGATTTTGGTTAACCATTGCAAATGGTTGGTAATGATGTGTCATATTAGTGTAAGTGCTATGACTGATGCTTTCATGTTTTTGTACCCTTAACAGTTTCCCAGTGGCAATCTTCTTTGTACAAGTTTCATTCCCTCTAATTATGATTTGGGTGATAATTCGTAAATACTGAACATCATGTCTCTCCTTTGCTCTGTTTGCAACTGTACTGACAAGTCAGGCCAGGCCTTATTGTGGAATACGTTCAAGCTCGCATATACAAGGAAACCAGAAAACACAGCTATGCTTGTTTGCCTTTCCCTCATTTCAGAAACTTGGGTCCCATTTTGTTTCTAATCACAAGCACTCCATGGGTCTGCACAAGCTCAGACAACATGCTGACACAAAAACATTTTGTTTGTTGTTTGGTGCATCTCATTTTTCCTTGCTTTATTAGAGAAAAGGAAATGTCAGGGTCCTCTACCCCACAGACAAAGTGTTTGTACAAGAACATATTTAGTCCTAAAATAGGTAATTTCAGGTTAGCTAACAGCAGAGCCATGTTAATTCATGTTTCAAAAACTCTATTGTCAGCAAATGGTAGCCTTTTCCCTTCTGTAAAGCTGACAGTATGGTTTTATACCTTTTCCAGTGGTGAGTACATCTTGTTACTTTGGTCTCTCACAGAGTTGAGGTGGCAAATTTATATAGAATAACCCTACTGACTACACCTCCTGAAACTTCAGTTTGCTTTGCTGTTTTGGACTAAAATCTGTGCCAGTGCAGGACCTGATTCCCTGTGGTTCAGAGGCTATGCCATGGAGAACATCATAATTTAAGAGGACCGGGAAAATGAGAGTGAGTAATAACAGCTCCATTCATCCAACCTTAATCAGTTGTTGCAAATCTGTCACAGCACTGGCATCAGCTTCAACAGATAAAGCTCACAATGGATGTGTCTTCCTCAGACTTTTCAATTAACCAATTGCATCTGTACACAAGTTTGAATATATCTAAAACACTTAGTGAGGGCAACCTGTTTTCTAAGTTTAGAGGTAAAAGTAAAAGGTTTTAAATCTGAACTTAGTTACCTTAAGACAACAGAGAGACAACAATTTCAACAAAGAAATTGAGTAAGTCAGCAACAAACATACAAATTATCTCTGAGTTGAACTCAAATGGCTAATCTGAATTAAAATTCATGTTCCCTTGTCTTCACTGCTATTTCACTCTAGGTTAGGTCACTCATCCTGACTAGGGTGACAACATTATTTTTCCTACAGCATGGCATGCACTCTAGCACAATTCAGTTTTCCAGTGTATAGAGTTAAATAACTTATTATCAGTGATTTAGATTATAAAGTCATTCATAGCAGAGTTGGGAGGTTCCTATTTTCTATTTCTATTCCCAGAGGTGTGTGTGCATGCTGATGGCTGATGGGGAAGAATTGTTGGGCAGAGCACAGTCTAGGCAATTGCTGGAGGATCTACCATTAACTAAATCCTCTACATGCACAGTGCAGTCATGTGTGTCAGAAGAAATGGCTTTCATTAGCAGGTTCAACTGATCTGTAAGCCTTTCCTTACAATATTCAAACACATTAAAAATTTTTAAATTATCCCTGCATAAAACACACTCTTTAATATACACAGTCCATTACTGGGTCTAATATACCATTATAATTCACAGCAGTTATCAAAAGAAGCATTTTTTGTTGTGTAGCACATTTATTAAAGGCTTTAAATCACAAGAACACTAACCTAGCCTTTGCAGTGGAGAAAATGCTATTCTTATACTCATTTGGCATTTTTGGAGGTGTCCTGCAGTGCAGTAGAGTATTTTATTTGAATTGCTTCAGAACTTAACATCCTAAAGCCAACTCATGTCATGGGTCTCTAGAACAACTGGGTTTATTTAATCATTTTTCGTTGTGATGGGCTACCCTACTGGTTCTTTTGTAATGAACCTCAGCAAACACTCACTGATATATTACAAATGAGTGGAACTGATCAAGAGCTACATATTGCTCAAAAGATTAATTTAATAGGTGGAATACAGCATTTCTTGCAATTGAGATAAATTTCTCATGTGAGAAAATAGTACTCATTTTAAGGGCTGAGGAATCAATTCCACAAAGAACATGGATTAGAAATTCAGAATATACACAGAATAACTGAAAACCAGAGAAATATGCCAAGTAAGGTAGAACTGTCACTGTTTCTTCATGCTTATATTTGCAGTTAGATTTGGATCTTTAAATAGAAGAGGACAGCTTTCCACATCTGGATGATAAGGATGGAAGGATTTAAAAAAAAAACCTATTGTATTGTTTAGCAATAACAGGAAAATAGAAAGCAAACTTTTGTTCCATTCTGTTCATCTGAAATGCAAGTCAGCAATTGTGGAACTTCAGTAAGAAAATAACTGTGATGTTATTGTGGCTCTTTACCACTACAATTGAAGTAAAATAAACCCCGTTCTAGCATAGACTTAAGCTTGGTATCTGCAGCAAATAATTCAGCCTGATGACTAACATGAACATCTTAGTCCAAAGGTTCAGTACAAGTAGAAGAAGAGCTATGTCTGTGTGAGTAGAGTAACATGCTATGCTTGATACAGTACATGTCATGACTAACACAAGGCAATACTGGTCTTCTGGGTCAGGATAGTGCATACAGAGTTATTTGGGGGTCACTTCAAATTTTTCATGTTTGAACAGACTAATTAATCTCTTATCTATTTTCATTACATATGCAAAGCAAAGACCTTTATCAAAATCCAGTGAGTTGAGATAAATGCAGACACACCCTGGTGGACTGAGGAAATCAGACAAGCTTGCGTAAAAGATCCAATTCTTTGTTTCTGGTGTCACAGAAACACCTTATAGTAGGAGAAAGCAACACAGTTGCATTTCTGAGTTGATCTTGTTGATCAACTTTTTTTGCATGAGTCTGAGCATTTTGTGGTTGTCTGTACTGAATGGGGACAGTGTGATTTCCTTGGAACATAGTTCCTCCTTTTGTAAAGGTCAAGTTGGCAAACCTGGCTGCAAGCACAGTTTTAGCTCAATTCCCTCAACTAGTCTCAGCACTTAGACTTGCTACTTTATGTTTCATAATTATAACAGCTATCTACCTGAATTCTTGTACTGAAATGCAGAGCATAGTTTGGAAGCCTTTCCTGTCTTATAAAGCTAACAGCCTTCATACTGTGATAATTAAAGGAATGGCATGGGTCATAAAAATGAAAAAGATTAAAAGGCAGATAGTCATGAGTAACCAATACAGCAAACTGATTTGATCTAAATGTTCTAATACCAATTATGAATTATCTTGATGCAGGACATTTCCTGCAGTTTAATTGTCATTTGCTGCTAATGGTTCTTAGGAGTCCCTGAGATAATAACTCTTCACAGCCGAACATTAATCTCTTAAAAAAAAAAGTTCTGTATGTCAATAGATACAGATGGTAAAGTATATTATATATGATAGCTATATCAAAATAGTGATGATAAGGTATGTTTTATTAGAATGGTACCAATGGATCTACATGTCCACCAAATTATCAAGTCTTCTTTTAATGTCATAGTAAATATAATAATATCAGCAACTAAAACCCAAGAAGTCCCTGAATTCTTCCAAGGTGTGGTACAAATACCTAGGATACTAAGCAAATTGTGCTGGCTCTGTTCTTTCCTCTGAAAGAGCTAGCGGGACGGTGTCAGGCAGCGGCTTTCTGCTCGGTGGGCACACATAAAGCATGCCACTGTGTGCCATAACTTCACTCTTCTCAGTTAATGTGTCTCCAAGAGCCACAAGGCAAATTAGCAACCAAACTTACGGTCAAGGATTTCCAAAAGGTTGCTGATGCCTTGCTTGATACACAGCTTGTCAAGCTGAGATGTCACGGTCAAACCCTGTAGGGTCCCAGCAAGATCAGCACATCTGTATGACTGAGCTGGGCTCACATATTTGGAGAACTGGCCCAGAGGCTGGAATGAGACCCTTAGTTCTCCTTTACTCAGCTTGCTGGGTGTGGCTTATCCAGGGAAAAGGAAAACCAAGAAAAAGCTCTGCTTGTGGACCTGTATCAGCACTGTACAGAGGACTTTAAGTTGCCTCCAAGCCATCTCCTTACATCTAGGAACTTTTGTGGGGGGAACTGTTCTGGCCTGGCACAGTCCATTGGGTTGATACTGTGTTGGGCTGATACTGTGCTTTGTCTGCATGTATACTTAGTGCTGGAAAGCAGACTGCACTCCTTCCATGCTCAAGCTGGCTCCACAATATATAACCATGATTGTGTAATGCTGTGTTTGAGATAATCAGCCCTGCCAAACACAAACCACTTCTATGAAAAGCTTTGGGGGTCTTTGCCCCAAGTGAAAATGTAGTGTAAATACTCAAAACAGCTACAAACAAAACTGAACTGACTGTGTTTATAAATTTGCTAGTGAAAGCAATGGGGTCTTTATTTATGCCTCAGCTTCATACATTATCTGATACCAAAGCTAATAACCTGATGGTCTACTTAGCTTCATAGCGGCTTTTTGATAATCAAATAGGAACAATATCAAGAATAGTGTTCATTTCCCATCTGTGTTTGGTTAGGAGGTTATGACCTTTTCTTTTTAATGCTGACCTTGCTTTTGTCACTGTAAGTTTATGTTATTGCAGTGCACTTTAACTGATGCCCTACTTTCACTCAGTTTAGAAGGGGAGTTAATGACAACTCATTGGCATGACCGCTGCCTTGCTGCGAACCTGTGATTCATGATCGCCTTCCAAGGACTTACAGAATTGGCATTCATAAATCCCGAAATGGCCTGGGACCAGCCTATCTGACATCCTGGCTCTCACCAGAGGCAAGAGTGTCACAGCTGCAATCAGGAGAGTGGCTGATCTGTAGCAGACTCAGCTCCCTTTTTTTTGGCAGATGTCCCTCAGCAAGGGTCCATCAGCCACAGTTTTTATTTTGAAATATTGTGTTGACCTTCAGAAGATGCTGAAAAGCTCAACAGTTTGAAGAAGGAGTTCAGGGATGGCTGAGCAGTCTGAGATTTTCATGCTAATAGGATCTTTTTTTGTGTGTTTGTTTCTGAAAGGATTTTTCGTCTGGGTCATTTACTTTCTTTCAGCCTGTCCTCTCCCCTCATTTGAAGAGACCTGGGAGGCTAAAATGTGCAACAGTTGCTCTTCAGAGGTTCTCATTTATACTGGGCCCAGAATGAGGTTTTGGACTTGTTCAGACCCTGGAATGCTTCCTTTGGAAATCTGGAGCCAGATAAGGAGTCTGTGAGATAAGCAAAGAGGCTGTTTCCAAGCTTCAGAGGGTATTTACCTTTCTCATAGAGGTGAAATGAGGATAATGATTCCATTCTTACAGAACACCTCCAAAACACAGAAGGCTTAGTGCTGGTGTTTACTACAGCCATAGCACAGAAAGGCTGAGTTATAGGATGGTACCCTCCATAAAGGGGTTGATTTAGCACCATGGTCCTCATCCCGGCATGAACAGGCTGGCCAAAGGTCTAAACCTGGGACCTGGGATTGGCTCTGCTGCTTTTGCCCCCTGCCCTCTCTCTGCAGTCCCTGCCTGCACTCTCCTGCCCTTTAGCCATGAGATCCAGCAATCCACCACGCCATGGCCATTCCTCACTCTCCTCCTCCTCTTCCTGTCCTGGTGGTAAGATGCAGAGGGTGGAATGTGAGTCCTCCTAGGCAAAGCTGTCCTGATGCTTTGGAGCCAAGCCAGCTGGGAGGAAGACAGGGGACAGCGTGTGGTGCTGGAGGCTGCCTGTCAGCAGCAGGACCTGTGCCTGGCTCCATCCTGTCTGGGCACTGCAAAGGAGCTTGGCTGGGAGCTGCAACCCAGCCAGGACTGAGAGTCTCTTATTGCTCTCTCTGTCTTCTCTTCCACAGCTCCAGCTCAGGTGAGATCCAGGGAATATTCAGCACAAAATGCAGACACTGATTAATCTAAGCACCTGAGAGCTTTGTGGCCAGTGAGTGTTAGCTTTTTAGATCCTTTTGTTGGGCTTGTGCCCTGAACTCACTCTAAACCCCATTGTAGATGCCAAAGCAGCCTGGATTTTCCCCATAATATTAAGCTTGGTCTGTTTATCCAAAAGGAAAATAAAATGGCAGTGTTAAAATTGGAAATTGGTCAGTAAATGCATGTTTTTAATTTAGGACTTCACAGTGAAATAATTGCTCCTGAGCATGTTGTTTTACTAAACAGTTGATATTTAATTCAGTATTTTGGGTACTGAACAAAGGTCACTGTCATTTAGCATGAACATTTTCTTTTACATCCCTTCTCCTACTAAAAATACTCAAATTAAATTGTATTACTTAATAGCACTGTGTATGTTGTGTTGAGACAAAAAATATGGACTGTGATTAATAATTACTCACTTAAGCATTTTAAATTTGAACAAGATACAGATGTTAGGGGTGAGGATGGACAGATCTCAACTCTTACACACCTGGCTTTCACACAAAAGTTTGGTTTTGGACCTAAGCTAGGTCAGGATAAGCTACATTCCTTCACTGTGAAGCCATCATCTTTTCCAAGACTTGACTCCTCAATCTCTATGCAATTATTACTCTCATTGATTCCTGTGATAGTTGAGCTGACTAAGGACTAGAGAACAGGGTGCTTAAGACAGGCTGAAAGACAGAGTATCAGTGGCAATGACAGAATCTCAATACTACCTCATTTAAAATGAGCAATAGATGATAGAGGGTAAATACTGAGATGTAGAAGACGTAACAGGAATGATAGGTGCAGAAGAGTAAATCTTTAAAATCTTATATATTGTTAATGAAGATAATAATTACTCTTTTCAGAAAGACTTTCCTTTTCAGAAAGGAATTAACCAACACTGCATTTCTAAGTAACTAGCTAATGGACACAGGCATTATCTTTCCATAAGTCTTTGAAATCCCTATAAACCATGAGTAGACAAATATTTGACTGATGGGCTTTTACCCCTGTTAATAGCATGTGATAGTAGTCTCAGTAAATAACATAACTTTAGATTTCCCTCTTGCAGCTGGGGAAGGGGTACTTTCTTATTTTTAAGCCACCTCTTATTGCTCCTTTCTGCTTCCTGAAAGGGTCTTTATACTGTGAAAACAATTCACTGGTTGTTACCTTATTTTTCTGCCCTGCAGGGGATTTTGGGTGCACAGACTCTGCTCAGATAAGTAGAGACCTCTCCCACTGCAGTCAGGGGAATTTTTAAGCCATTCCTGCTTACCTGCAGGCAGAGGTTGGCCCAGCTTGTGTTTCACCAACAAGAGAATTGTGGCATTATTTGCATAAAATAAGTTATTTCAAAGTATGTTATATGAAAACTTCTCAATTTGAAAACAAACAAAAACACAACTTGGCCATCTTCAGGAAGCAGCAAAGTTGTCTCTGAGCTCTACCACAGCTGATTTTATCATAGCAGCTTACATATGAAGAAAAACAAATACATACTTATTTTTGTAAATGTGTTTTCTGAAGGAAGGAAAGAAAACTCCACAGAAATGGAAAACAGGCCTTCTAAACAAAAATGACCACACAAGGTATTTTTCCTTTTTTTAGCTCTGCATGAAAATCATAGACTTCAGTTCTGCAATCAGAATGTCATTAATGATTTTTGTGATTTCATGTACGCTTGTGCTGACTTTACTTACCTTCTCTCTGGCTCTCGCCTCTCTCAACTTCTATTAGCATGTTCTGCATTCAGAACACTTCCTCTCATGTAGCCTTCCACAGTCACCCAAGAAAAAAAAAGATGACTGTTTTGGTTAGGTCTTTTTGAATAAAACCAGGAGAAGGAGAGAATTATCCCTTTCTCACAAATGGACACGCCTTGCAATCTCTCTCTTTGGTATACATAAGGTCAGGATAAAAAGGACAAAAATCAAATGGAATCCGATATAAATAATAGCTAAATTCTATGGGATTTAATGGAAGATAAAATGTAATGAGATTTTAACATGCAGTTCTGAAGCACAAACAGATTGAATAGTAAACTTCATAGGATAATTCAGAAATTTATAGCAAGGTCTCCATGCTAGATTGAATAGGATTTTCCCATTGTGGAAATTTATGGTGGAGAGCTGACAAGATCTTGAAAATGTCACAGGAGAGGACATGCCCAGAAAAGGAGCTACTTAATCCTCTGAGAAGGGAAAAAGACACAGTGAAATGTTGCCACCATGTCATGTAATCTGGCAATTTGTTTACAAGGCCAGTGTTTGCAGTATCAGGCAAAACAGACATTTGGGAATTTCAGATTCTGACAACAAAAGGCTTAATAGACCCTAAATACTAGGAAATTAAGAAATCCAAGTAAATCATAAAGACACAGTGCATGTCTGGGTCCTCTGTTTTCAACTTTTGCATTGTTTCAATTGAAGGTGACAGAATTTACACCCTGACTTTAACTAAAGGCACCTACATCCTGGCTGGGGAAACACCCGCATTTACTATCTGAAAGTGCTACAAACACACACAGTGATAAAACTCATTATCATGCAGCACTCCATCCTTGAACATGTACAGGAAGGCAAAAGCAAAGCATTCAGTTTTCCTTCATCAAAGTTTTCTTTTTCTTCATCAGAAGAGTTAAACAACAGTTAAGATAGTTTTCAGTCATCTGCTGCAAGCTAAATTGCATCTTCAAACAGGAACAACATTTTCCACTCATCTAAATGGATGGTAAATACATTTTTAGGGTGAAATTTGGATTATTTTCTCTGATGCAGAAGTGCTTTATCATACAGGGAGCTCCACATTGGCTCACTGCTTACTGGACCACATTACTGTTTGCATTCTACCTACTCTTTAAAAGATTATTAATATTGCAATTGTATTTTTTTTTTTTTACTTCAGCTTTGGGCATTTGTAAGAATGATACCAAATACTGAGTATTAAAAAGGAACATTTTCCCTCAGGAAAAATATTGGCCTCTAATCCAAAGAGCAAAAGCAAGAAACCTAAAGAGTCTGAGGAACGGTTTTGCAGGACAGTAATATGCAACATGTAAAATTAGTACCTCCTCTCTAGAAATAGACAGGAAAATTGAATATAATTAAAGTAATTCATTTAAAATTTTCAATGACATCAGGAGAGGGCAATTAATCAACTTTTAACATTAATTCAACTACCACCACCTGTCACTGTCTTCAGCAAAGCTGCCTCACTCTCTTTTATCCTACTTTCTCAGACTTAACAGAATCTGATATATTTGGATAAGAAGACACATGAAAGTATATATAATAATACCCATATAATAACACCCATAACAGATATCAGGATATATAATAGCAATAGATAAAAGGATATATAATTCCCATAACAGAAATCCTCATACAATTTTGAATGTAGAACAGTCTCAAAGATAAGAGTCTGAGTTGCCCCAGCATATATCTAAGACAAATGAAACTTGTGGAGTTATTTCAGTTTGTTTTTTTTCTAGTGATGCTTTGGGACAATCCACAGATCTGGGACTTTTCTCTGGGCCTACTTGGAGTGCTGGGCTTACTTGGAAACTTGCTGCTTTTATCCTCACAGGATCCTCCACAAGGCGGGCGTGTAGGGGGGGAGAAGCAAACCCCAACATCTTAATTAATATCTGTGATGGTCCTAAAATTCTAGTGATTTAGTTTGGGTCAACCAATCCAAAACACACTCTTATTTATGATGCAGCTAAAGACAAAACAATAAAAAGTCATGTATGTCTCTAGGCATTTACATGGCACAATAGACCTCTATCAAGCTTGAAATCTCACTAGGTAGATTAGTTTCAAAACAAAGTAAAAGAAAGGCGAGATTCAGCATCCAGCACAAGCAAACTAAAAATAAGCAAATAAACAAAAGAAACATTAATTAAGAAACATTAAATAAGTAAGTTTGGAATTCAAATTGAAGATGATAATTGTTTTCATCTAACTCATTAAACATACTCAGAAAGGATTTGTTTTCACAAAATTTGGATGAAAAAAGATAGTTCCTGCAGGACTAATGAGAAAAATTTTATGTCAAAAAAGATATATCAACCTTCTGTTAAAGTCAGAGAAGAGGAAATTCATTTTTGAAATACGGTGCACACACAAAACCAGAGCTAAATCCAGTGTCCATGAAGAGTCAGTGGCAAAACTCCCAGGGACAGCCACGAGGCCACAGTTTTGCTCTTACCAGAAAAGTGGCACAACTACAAGAACAGGTAAAAAAAAACCAGTTTCCTAAGACCCACATGTGTCGTTGGAGATCTGAGTGTTTGCAGTGGGTGATAAAGGGATGGAATTCAGCTGAGGGCATGTTCTGCCAGATGTGGGCAGGGGTAGCAGCCAGCAAAGCTGGGGCTGGGTGCGGACATCCCACACCAGGGCCATGTGGCTCGCAGCCCTAACAAATGCTCGGTGTAATCAGTCCATTAGTCCAGGTTTCTCCCAGTCCCAGACAGTTGTTTAAAATGAGCATTATTTGAAGTGAACCAGAAACCTTAACACTATTTCATAAATAACAGTAACTTTACTGCCTAAATTCATGGTGGTCCAGCCTTGTTACTACTGTAGGCAAAATGCCTTTCTGAGTCTCATCTCCTCTACCCTCTGAAGAAGGTTCAGCTATGGCAGGTAGGGTTCAAGGGCATGCCCCAAGGTCACAAATCTACACACTCCAGACACCAAGAGGCAAGAGTATTATATATACTATATTTCTGGTCACCTGCCCATATCTAAACAGCTGAAAACCCTTCAGGTATTACATAGCATCCTACTGTAGTAGGGCTACCACCTGGAGGCCACCAGCTGGCCTGCTCTTTCTAAAGAGAAGCAGAAAGCTTTATGTGACTGTTCAGTCACAACCAAAGCTACTATTCTAGCCATTTTATAAAATAAATTATACATTTGGCAAATTTCATATCCTTATGCTGAAAGAAAATCTGGCTGAAGCAAAAAACTTCCTGTGTGGGAAGCTAACAACTTACATAATATAAAATTGTCAATAAAAATTAATTACTTATAGCTTAAATCTAGATGCCTTTATAAGTGTGTCTCCTCAATTAGCTGAGTCTGCTTGTAGAAGTGTAACTGAGAGGCCCCTGTGCTTCATCATCAACTCCAGAGCCATGCTATTTTGAAAATAAAAGACCTGTATCCTGTCCAAAAAATAAACTCTGGAGGTGACTTGCCGTGTTGCCATTTTGGATTACAAAAAAATACTCAGCCAACACACAGGGGAAGGCTTAATTCCAGCAAACACACACATAAACAGGAAACCTCTCTCCAGTGAGAAGGTATTTTTCCTTTGTACAATGGGGTTCAAAGATGTGTCATCATATAGTTTAAAACAATTACTAAGGAACCTTACCATTTCCAATAGTTTAGGAATAGAGTTGGCTTCCACAGTTGAAAGTCTGTCTGAACTTGCATGGGAAGCACACAAACACTAACAAATATATGCTGGCTTAGGCCAGTGCAGAATTTTTAATCAATAAGCATGTCAAGCTGGGGGACACGGAGGGGAGGGAATCAATTTTCAGAAGGGGAATGGTAACAACTGTAGATTTAATCAAATTGCAGATGCAATCCCTTAGCATTCTCAATATTTTTGAAAGAAAGTAGCTCCATGGCAAAGAATGAATTTCAATAAATGTCACATATTTAGGTTTATTGCTGAACTTTTAAATTTATCAAGCTAGGTCACTGATCCCTCACAGAAATGATAACCATACATGTCAAAAAATATTTTGATACTGTTTAGCTGGATAAATATCAAAATGAAGGAACTGCAGTAAAGGAAAGCAACTTACATAAAAAATTGTTACTTCTGTATGACTACAGGAAAAAAAGATATGCCAGTGTGACTCTTCAATGTGAGGCTAAAGCTGCAATGTACACAACAAAGGGGACAGCGATCAAATACCATGGTGATGGCCATGGTGCGAACACTTGAGCAAAATGAAAATCTTCTGAAAGCATTTGGCAATTTTCCTTCCCCATGCATTTGCAATCAAATTTATCATGAATTCAAACAAGAACCTTTTGCTGCCTTCCATACAAAAGGACAATTGCATGTTAATTTTCTTGGGACAAGCAGAAGAGACTATCAGAGCTGTAGGATGCACAGAAAAAGCAGCATTTCATTCAAGAATTTTAAGCTTGTTAAACTCCTCAGCACTGAAGAAAATCTTCTGTTATTGACAACTGCTTGAAAAATTAAATGTTCTGGAGCACTTGCTTCCCTGGAGACTGGTGTTCCAGGAGGAGAGGCAGAGGAGAGGTTTCACACCATTCTCTGCTACTGTTGCACCACATGCACCCCAGCACCTGGCCTATGTACACAGCCCCTCCTTAAAATACAAGCATTAGAAAATTCTTAAAATTTGAGGGTCATAAGCCCCTCAAATTATTTATTTCCAGTTCTATTTTCCACTCTCATATTTGGTATACTCAATTGCAACTAATTCAATGAAAGTCCATCTGAGCCAAGAGGACTCAGTCACCATCCAGCCACTGAAAAAGATCACAGCGTGACTAAAAAGTCCCAGAACAGATCAAAAACCATGACAATATACTTGGGAACTCTGTTTGCTTCAAAGGAGTTATATCCTGGACTAACGTGGTCTGATAACTTTACCTCTCTTTTCTTTTTCTAATGCTTAAAATTAGAGGAAAAAAATATATTATCTTCTTGTACAACATCATAGTTTTTCCTCAAGGCAAATAGCTTGGCAATTTGCTAGGTTTGTTAATGCTAGAGGAAAGTTAGCACACATACCATGTGTTTGAATGCCTTTAGAAATTAGATTGAAACACTGATTTGATTTCTTAAAAGGTATCTTAAACAAGGCAAGGTTAGAGATTTGGAGAGTAATGAGAATTTGTGTGACTTCAAACAGCTCTACATAAAACAGACCTGATATTCTGGGGGGAAAAAGGTCACCTAATTATTCGTTTCCTGAAGGCCCTGTCTATACTACATTTCCCCTGGGTAAGGAAACTGATTTAAAAATGGCTTCTGCTAACATGTTTGCATCAGTCACTATGTATGAGACAGAGATTTTTTAAGCCACTGCCAAGAAAAACACATCATTTTTGTCAGAGAACAACAGAAACCTCCTCATCTTGGCTATAACAAAAAGATGCCATCCTCAGAGTCCTGCATGGAGCTGTGGTCCTGTCTCCTTGGTGATGGCATGCTGCTTGGGGCAATGTGGCATGACCACCAGTGGTGCGTTGCACAGGTTTAATTACCAAATACAACCTTTGCAATAGGAAGCAAAATCACCAATTGTGGCCACAGCAGATGAGATGCACAGGTTGATGGTTCATCTGAGGTGGCGCCACCAGCTCAAAGGACAGACAGCAAGGGCAGCAACAGGTAGAAAGCCTGGACATAAGGGTTTCACAGGAACCCACCACAAAGGTGGTGTTGCCACCCAAAATCTTAGCAAGGTGTGTTTGAAGTGTCACACACTGCTTGCATTCCTTCTGCTATGCACCAAACAGATCCTTGTAACCCCCTACTGAATTTTGTGTTTCTGTAGTTTCAGAGAATGCTGTTCAGCTACCCTATCCCTTTCTTGTTCAAGAAATGATGTGTAGTACCGAGAGAGCCTAAGCAGGATTTCCC
This sequence comes from Vidua macroura, assembly GCF_024509145.1. Taxonomy (NCBI): domain Eukaryota; kingdom Metazoa; phylum Chordata; class Aves; order Passeriformes; family Viduidae; genus Vidua; species Vidua macroura. Next base: position 49,330,670 of record NC_071575.1, on the reverse strand, counting down.
TTACACTAGATATTTCACAAACACAGATGGAGATGGAGGACCTCTCCTTGCTTTCTGCCTGAAGCAAATAAAGTCTAGACACATGCCCACCACAAAGCAATCGTGGCACAAAGCAGATCACCCAGTGCTCTGTGACTCCCACTGCTGCAGCTCTGCCTCTCTGGCTACCCCAGCACAGCGTGCTGCCGGCATCAGGTTCCCTTTGTGGCTGCGAAGGCAAGACTGCCGCTCTTACACTGCAGCCAGCTGTGCCAGTTAGTCTCTCGAGTTCTGGAAGCCAGATTTGGGAGGCAGCAGGCTTTGAATTTCTCCTCTGAGTTGAAAAATACAGAGCAGATATTTGCAGATCATAGAAGAATAAGAGTAGGTGGGTTGCCCCCTTTGCATTGGACAAGCAATAAGAGGTTACAGGTCATCAGCTAAGTAAGATACTAGAAAACCATAAGAGCAGGAGAATCAGGATGGGAAAGGCAGTAATGGGAAGACAACACTTGCAACTTAGTTTTGCTTTCATGAGCTTTTTATTGAACCTCTGCTGAATTTTGGCTTTCTAGCCGCCTTGCTAGTGAGCTCCCATCCATCTATGGCTGCACTGTCATCTACACTTCAGCAAATAACACGTCTATGAACCCCTCTCTAGCCACAATATGCGCACTTTAGCTTAGCAATAAAGAACTGCTATGCAGTGGTTAACCTCTGAAGAAAAAAAAAAAGGAAAAAAAAAGAAAAAAGGGAAAAGAAAGAAAAGAAAGAAAAGAAAGAAAAGAAAGAAAAGAAAGAAAAGAAAGAAAAGAAAGAGGGGAAACAGAGAAAAAAGGAGAAAATCCTTACAGGAAAATAAAGACAATTCATTCCCTCTCCACCAAAAAGGCACAGAAGTTGACTCTCTCTTCTCCAAATAGCGAGATGAATGTTTTACAAAATATCCCAATTTCCAAAGGATTCAGTTAGTATTAGAAGACAGAAAAAGAATCATACAGTGCTGAAGAAGGATTAGGGCACAAAGAATAAGCAATACAGTCATTCTCCAAGTTACTTTGTTTTCAACATGCAGCTCCTGCCAAAGGCTAGCTTTTTGCTGTCGCAGTGTATGATCTGTAAACATTTAACCAGCTCTCTCAGAAACATGTGAGACCCTTTATCTTGCCTGATTATGAATCCAAACCTCTCAGATCTAAAATACAAAGACAACAAAAAAGAGACACCATCCTCTTTTTGCAGCTGGACAATGAAAAAAGCACCTGTGGGATGAAAGCAAATGAACTATCACACAGGGCATAGGTTCTTCGGGAAAAGCATGCACTGCCACTTGAATAAACCTCCTACAGATTACAAACGCACAGTTTGTTAAACAACACTGGTATTTGATTATTAATGCCTATTGATGTATGTGCAAAACTTCCAATTTCTAAGGACTGCATTCAGTTTTATAAAGCCTAAGACCACGTAATTTAAAGCTGACATGGAAACAGTAGCGGAATGCCATTATATGAGCCCTTTGCGATTTGTTTAGCATTCGAAGCAAATTCTGCTTTTAAAAATGGAATAAAAAAAAAAACAAACAAACCCAAAACAAACCCCAACAATAACAACAGAGAAGGCCATACCGCAAGGAAAACTGTGAACGCCGCGCAACCATAAAGTACACATCCCCAACTTGGGGAATCCCGCAGGCTCACCCTGCGCCTCACGGAAGGCCGTCGGACCGGCCACCACAAACGCGGAGCCACCGTCTTCGAGTCGGAACTTCCAGGCTGCACTGCCGGACGCTGCCCCGCGGCGCGCTCCTGCCGCGCCCGCAGAGCGGGAAGGGGCGGGAGGGGCAGCGGCTCAGGCTGCGGCCAAGGGGCGCTGCCGACAGCATCCCGGGAAGCGCTGCCCGCCCTGCCCTACCCCGCCTGCAGCAGCGGCGTCGCGGGCGTACCCGGGTCCCGGCGCCCCGCGGAGCCCGGCCGGGGCAGGGGCCAGCCGGCAGCCCCGCACCGCTATCACCTGGCCCCGCGGCGCCCGGCCCGCCCCGGGAGAGCAGCGGCGGCTGCCGCGCTCCCGCGAAGTTCCCGGGCGGGGCACAGCGCAGCACCGTGCCGCTGCCCGTCCTCCCCCGCTCCCGGCTCATCTCGCTCCCCGCGTCCCCCCACGGGTGCCGGTCCTTACCGGAGCGGAGCGGGCTGCGCGCCGGCACCACCGCCGGAGGGGCGAGCGCTGCAACCCGGCGGGCTGGGCTGGCTCCGCGGTCCTGGCCCGGCAGCCGGCCCAGCCCGGGCGGGCGGGGCGGAGCGGGGCGCAGCCCGACGCACCTCCGCGGCCCCGCGCCGCTCTGCAGCTCCCCTCCGCCCCGCGGGCTCAGGCTCCCGCCGGCCCAGCCCCAGCCCAGCGCTGCTCTCCCTACCTGGGGGCGGCAGGGGCTGCGCGCCCCGGCGGGCAGGGGCGTCCCTCCCTCCCGCACGGCACCTGGGCTGCGGGGCGGCTCTCCGCGCCCTTCCCTCAGGCGCCTCCGCCGCGCTGGTGGCGGCTCCCAGCGGTAAATCAGCCGGTCCCCGCGCTCCCTCCGCCCCTCCGGCGCGGTCCTGACCTGCCTGTGACTCACCACATCGCAGGAGCCCGGGTGCGCGGTGGGGGGAAGGAGGGAGGGGGGGCCTCCTTCTCTCGCTCCCCCTCCCCTCCTTTCTTCCCCTCGTTCCTCCCGGCCGGGCGCCCCCAGCTCGGGGGCAGGAGGGATGGCTGTCACTCCCCAGACGGGGAAAGCCAGGAGGGGACCCTTGGTGGACCTTATGCTGCACCTCGGCGTTTTCAGGCCATGTGAGTACCAGTGGTGTGCAGGCACAGCCTCCCTCCTCACTCCCAGCCGCAGGGCACCCACCATCAGGTGTCAGTGCCTGACTGATGCTAAAGCCTAACCCTGAGAGGTCAAGATATGGGCTCCCCTAGGCTTGTCCCGAGACCCCCCTAGGCTGTGTAGTAATGAACAAATTTAGCCCATATTGCACTATCATGGTGTCAGTGCTGACTGTGCTTTAAATGTCTATCCACATGTAATTCAAACAAATGACCTCAGTTTATATAGACTATCAAGTAGCTGTCTTCCCCCATATGTGCTTCCTTCCTACAGGGTAGTAAACTGCACAGGTTGGGGTTTTTCCCTCACAAGGTTTGCAAAGCAGATGATGACTTCATCTTTCAGAGGTGCTGAGAAACTGAGTCACTCAGCAATACTGCCTGTGCAATGTACACTTGTGGAGCTGCTGAGAGACTGCAAGTCTCAACACTGGGGCATGCAGCAAAGGATCCATTTTTTTTTCTGGTAACGAGTTTCAGCAGCTACTGATTTAAACCAGATTTTAAGTGAAAGGCTCCATATTCCAATAGAAGTTACTGGAGACATCTATTTTCCCTTTGCTTGCTTCCTTTTTTGGCCCCTACTCTGCTCCCCTTAATCATACCATTTAAACCGATGAACGTTTTTCATGAGTGAAGTACGAGGAACTGTAAGAAACACTGCCCAGTTTCATGATTAACCATGGGAAAAATGTCAGACCTTACATCAAAACATTCTGTAAGGAAAATTAAATATTGTATGTATTTATTTTAGGCCTTGGATGTCACCAGGATGTGTACAAAGCTGTACAACAGAACAAAATGTTTTAAAAAATCAGTTAGGCACCTTTCTGCTAGTCTTCTGCTAGTCTTTCACAATTTATCTATCTCTTCTTTCCTATGGACTTGCTGGCACTGTGATAAAGGCATCTAACCTAGCTATAAGCCGGTTCTGTGCAAAAACAGATGTGTGATTGAGGGCAGCCTGCCCCCGGGCTTCCCCTTGAGAGGAAGTTGTAACTGCAATGAGGTCTCCCCTCAGTCTCTTCTTCTCCAGATCAAGTGACCTCAGCCACTCCTCATACGGCTTCTCCTCAAGACTCTTCACCATCTTCTTGGATGCTCTCTAGTAGATTTATATTTTCCTTATATTGTGGTGTCCAAAACTGCCCCCAGCACTCAAGGTGAGGCTGCCCCAGTGCAGAGCAGAGCGGGACAATCCCCTCCCTTGCCCAGTTAGTGATGCCTGATGCCCCCCAGGACATGGTTGGTCTTCTTGGCTGCCAGGGCACTGCTGACTCAAATTCAGTTTGCCATCAACCAAGAACCCTGGCTTCCTTTACACAGTGCTGGTCTCCAACTTCTTGGTCACCAGTCTGTCCATACATCCAGTGTTGTCCCATTCCAGGTGCCAAATTCAGCACTTGTCTCTGTTAAACTTCATGACTGATGTAATCTCATTTCTTTCAAGTGTCTGGAAATCTGTCCATTTACTTCAATAACCTTTATTTCAATTAATACTCAGCAATAGTTAGAAAAGGAAGAGACAGTACCAGACTGCCCCACCCCCGCCCACGGAAAAGCAAGGCTACAATTAGACTGTACCGCTTGCTGGGCTTCAATTAGTGATCAGTCAGTCATTGTGCACCAGAACAGCCACACCAGATTTGGAAGAATCTGCCTTAAGAGTTTTGAAAGAAAGTGATAAAGAAAAATATTTAAATCCAGAGCTCATCCTAGGGACAGCCCCTCATATTATCTGTTCTTAGCCTGCTCCTGAGTTCACTGTGCACCTGCCTGGGCTGAGCAGCCCAGGCTGTTATCAGACAGCCTGTGCTATTCTAAAACTAACAAATGGATTTCACTAACATAAAAAGGAGAAACAGATGTTTCCTTTCCATTTTGACCATGCTGGTGCCATGTTATTTTAGGTTAGTTTTATGAGACAGTGATACTGCACTGAGGCTTTGATAATCATCTGATACTCCTCATCATGCTTGCAATGGTACGTGTGCACCATGAACAACTTCTCAGAGGCTTGAAGTACCTTTAAGGTGCAGTTATGGGTGAAAAAGAAACCGACTTTCTTAGTCATCATCCTGGTCTCTTTATAGGTTTTCCTAATCTCTCTCTCTTGTCCAAAAGGAGCTGGTCCTCTTCAGTCTGGCATAAGATGGTGTGACACATTTTAGAAAGCTGACGGCACTGGAAAAAACAATTCAAAAGTACGAAGGAGAGTCTTTGAGGGTGATCTGTTCAGTAAGAGAACTGGAACACACCGGGGAGTGTACTGGCACATGCTTTCCAGCCCTGACGTGTTTTGAGATAGGAAGCGGATGAGCAAACTCTATCGCGTTTCCAAGAATACAAACATAGAGTTAGAAAAATGAATTACAAGGCTATGTTGAAGTTAAACTTTCAAGTGTAAACATGAGGAATGAAAACACAGGATGATTTCTGTGCATTGGCAGTAGTGCATCTCAACACACTAAAGCGTCCACTTCAGTTTTATGGGTTTCATTGTGACTTCTGTTCAGAACCTGAGAAATTATTTATCATAACTACAGGTAGCAAAATGAAGTTTATAGACTTACATATCCAATTTATACTTAATATAAATTTAAAAAAATATATTTAAATACCTCTGCAAATCTGGATCTAACCACATTTTCTAAAAGTGCAGAATCAAACACGAATCTATTGTGCGTTGCTGCAGAACCACACTCTGCTACATGGCACCACAGCTATATGGTACCATCAGAGGATTTACTCTTTGTCCTCTGCTGCAGTCATTCACACCTTTGGGAGCAAATATAAAATGCAAATGTCATTGTGAGGCTCCAGAGACGTCTGACTTAGTAGAGCTTACTCACGAGTAAATGATTTCAGAAGGAGCAAGACAGCGGAAAGGAATTAATTTAATGCTTAAGAACACACAAGACAAAGATCTCTAGAGCTGAGCTTCGTAGTGGTGGGTATCAGGTACCTTCCTGTCACAGAACCCTGCAACAGGGACTCAGAATAGCTGAGTCTGAGTCTCTCTGGAGGTTGATAAACAAAATAAGAGCCTTAGGTGAACCCACCCAGCTCAGCTGCCTGACAGACCAGTGATCCAAGGGAAAAATTATAGTGCGACAGCCTGCTGGGGTAATGTGTAACTGTATTTCCTGTAGACCCTTATTCACTGGAAGGCAGCCTGGCTGCAAATGCCAGGGGCAGCTCAGGGAAGGGGCTGTGCCTGAGGCACATTTTCCTGTGACTACTTTGTACCTTCAAGTCACTGACACAATCTATCTTTCACTGTCTTTCCTGGGCTCAAAAAGCAGACAGTGGGCAGGGAGACAGTGTTGACTGGGGGTTGGGCTTTGGAGAAAAAATGCCCATGGTGTTGTTTGCCTCTCTGGAAACCGAGCTAAATATCACAATTGCTACTTAGATCTGTAGATTCCAAAGATTTGATCATCACTGCATTTTATGGCATTTATTGTCTAGCCATTTATTAACTAAGCCTATAGCTTCTGAAAACTAAATAGGTACTTTCTGTTTGTTTGTAAGAGGGTCAACACTGGAAGAAATTTCAGCCAGTGACTGGTGGTTGCAAAAGTCCCTTGCAAAGCCAGGAATAGAAGTCTGCAGTTAGAAGTCCTAATCTGTAACCCCTAAGCTACCCTCGGCAGTTCTCCATTTGTATGGAAACACAGATCCTAACCAAAGGTGCTTCCACCTATTGCACTGTGTGACTTTTGAGCAAAGGGAAGTTTTTTGTTTAACTTGATGAGGTTTTCCTCCTTGTTTGTCTTTCTGCTTGTAAATGAACACCACAACTGGGCCATTCTAAAATCCAAATGGTGAATGCTTCAAGTGTAATTCTTGATAATGGAGGAAAATGTTTATGGGGTTAGTGCATCTGAAGTCTGGAATGCCACGGCTCTGTGTCCTTTTTGTGCCAGTCCCAAAGCCTTGGCGATCACATGGGAAACTGGTACATGAAGTTCAGGAATCCAGCAAAAATTAATCACTCAAAAGAACAAAGACTAGTTTACAGATAGATTAGCTCTTCAAATCCATCTGCTATGCAGTAATGTGAGTGCTAGTGCTGCAAAAGGATGAGGTCAGAAACCCAGGAGGAGGGTGGGCTCATGGCTTAACTGTAGGGGACATCTCAGCCTCCAGAAGGCAGGAGAGGAGATGGTATGGATCTCACTGCTCCCCACCTGAACCTTGCCTCCTTTCCTAGTGGTGTTGAAATACATTAAACCCCTGAATGAGTACCTCTGAACATACAAATACAAGAAATCATTTAGGGATGGAAAGCTGAATAGTCTTTGTGTTCACATCCCTGAAAATGACAGAAGTGCAGTAGCCCTTGGTGCATTCACTGAGCTCACACTGCAGCAGCAAAGGCTTTCCAGCACATGCTGTAGAGAACTTGGCTAATATAGCTCAGCATAAACTGCTTCAGGCAAAGTTAGAGTGACAAAATCCAAACCCCGTACCATATATATGCCACTTTGGAACAGTAGATTTGTTTGCATAACTGAAAACAAACCTGATGATACTCAGAATTAAAATATTCACAAAGAAATTGCTAGTATAATATTCATAAGTTCACTGCTATTGCACACTTAGTTAAAATGCATAACTGTTTCTTGACATTGTTTTTAGTATATTTTAAATGAATTCCACCACCCCTTTATTTTAACTGCAGACCTGTTGCTTTTGTTTAGTAGTGAAATCACTCTGATTTTTATATTTCCAGGATTAGTTTTGGACTAGCTGCTAGAAAGTTTCCTAAAGTCTTTCAAGTCTGATTCCTCTAATGCAGGTGCAGCCTTTCTCCACCCCCCTCCCCTTCAGTTTGCTGTTTGTATTTAAAAAGGGCATAGCATCCAGATCATTGAAAATAGAAAATCTGCCTATTTAAAAGCACAGGAACAAATCCTGCCTCCAGCTATGTGTGCACCTGGTGAGCAGGGGAAGGGTGTGACTATGCTAACATGCGTGTGAGCATGCATGAGCAAACACAGTTCTGATTCAGCCTACTTTTGGAGGACATAAGCTTCACTAGAGGTAATCAGATGCCTAAAATTAAGCACTTGCCTAAGTTAGGTGACGCTGAGTGCCACAGGCATTTGCAGCCTGGCTTTTGCATTTGTGCTCATCCTTGCAGGTCATGACACAGCTCTGCAGTTGCCATTTGCACAAGTAATACTCTTGGTGAACTCCTGTGCACTGAAAAAGAACCATCACCTTCGGATTTCTCCTTTGTCTGAAAGCATCTCAGAATGCTACTGCTTAAGGAAATGCTGCTCTAAGGACTATCTCCAAGGAGTGGAACAGAGATTTTGAGGAGAAAAAGCCCCTTTACTTTCTGCTCTTACTTGTATTTATAGCACTTTGCCTGTTTTCAAATTAACTCAAAAGATTTTTTCCTCAATAATTTTTTTCCCAGCAGGTGTGAGAGAGGAAAGCACTTTAAAACCAGAAACCACCTTTGTAAAACTTGCATAAAATGCCAGAGAATACAGAAAAAAATGAGATCCTGTATCGATCTATATTTTCTTGGCATAACATTAACCATGTGTCAAGAGGAAAGAAAGGAGAGGCATTTCAGAATGGTTTGGTAATGAAATCAATTGCATACACAACTGTTTGCAGACTTGGGAACTTGTGTCCTAGCTCTCTGTAACTACCAAAGTGGAGGTCTTTGGCAAAACCTCAGACTGATGTAGTTTATAGTGGCAAATTGCCTGACATGCTTAGTCTTGAAGAGCTGTGTCTAGATGTCATCATCATCTTTTCCCCACATCCAGGGGCTTATACACAAAAATATTTGTGAGTTTGGAAAACCTGGTCACTTTACCTTGAGTGTGTAGATGTCTTCTACATCTTCTTGAAGAATTAGAGCACAGTTCTAAAACCTCATAGTGTTTTTTTTACTTAATGTCATTAAATATGAGATGTTTCTCAGATGTGGTTTAGATTGTGTTGCATTTTATGTACAATACCTATTCTGATACATTTTTAGAGATAAAGACGTGTATTCTATTACCAAGCCTAATTATTGTAATTCAGGCTTGGATTTGGTTCATTATCATTAAAGAATCTGCATTTTAAAGTTAACCTTAGAATAACATAGATGATGTAAGCATATGGTATTTGCCAAAAGCTCTATTTCATAAGGCTGGTTTAGGATACAGCCCAACTCATGAGGATCTTGATAGGAGATTATTCCTTTCAATAACTTTTATTATTTAATTAGACACATGTGCTGATTATGAATGTAATACTATGGAGAATGAAGTCAACGTTAAAATCCCATAATTTTAAATTAGGCAGGAGCACACCCATAATGTGTAGCCAGGAAATATTTGTGTCCTTAACAACATCTATACTGATAGGAGTACACTTCTTCACCCAAAAAAAAAAAGAGAAAAAAAAATAAAAGAAAAAAAAAATAAAAGAAAAAATTCAGAGTGTCTTTATACTATTATTACAATTTTATTGTTTGTACTCCTTTGGGAGCTAATAGCACTGTTGTGTAACGTACAGGGAGAAAGCATGTTTAAACATACCAGCAAGTACTCAGGTGAGCTTAAAGTTTAACTTTGAGTTTGGGAACATTTTCAAATCAAATGAAACAAAGAATTCAGAGGAAATGCTGAGCCAAACCAAAAAGGATTACTTCAGCTTGGTAATTTTATGTTTCACTTCCCTCTATCTGCTGAGAGATTTTTAACAAAGGCAAAAATCAAAGTTAAAACGTGGGTTTTGTAAGAACACCTTACTGATTTTGGTCACTTTCATAGATTTAATTTTATCTCTAAGAAGGAACAAAAGCACCCCACCAAGAAGTGGGCAGCAGGAAAGAGGGGACCAGTAGGACAAAACCTATCCAGTTCAGGAGATTTAGCTGTATAATGAGTACATCAGAAGTGAGAGACTGGAAGTTGATGCTTTTTTTCAAATTAAATCATGGTACTTACTCTGAATACCTGCCCAGCCTGCTGTGGAGGGCTGCGGAAGGCTCAGGCATTGTGCCCTGGTGTTCACCAGGCCCAGTGGTTGCTGTGAATCTGTGCCAGTCCCTTATAGATATGGTGACTATGTCTGCCCTCACTTTGGCAGGAGTGTTTTTAATAGCATGCTCATTATACAGAAATATTTTCATTTGACAGACAATTTAAATGATCGTATAAAAAGCTGCAATTACCATCAGGACAAATCCAGCTCTGATTGGCTTCCACGTTTGCTCCCAAAGTTTGACTCTGAACTAAGAGACTAGAAAGATTTTTTTACCCTTCTTTTCTTCATTTTTACACAGGCTCTTCCCTCTTATTGCTGTCTCCCATGCTAACATACTGAAGAACATCTCAAACTCCTGCTTAGTCTTTCCCAAAAGTCACTACTGGGAAGTACTATTAGCTTTATTTTACTGATAGGGAACTGAAGAACAGAGAAAACCACTGACTCAACTAAGTTAAGACAGGAAGGAAACCTCTACAGAAGCCTAAGAATGAAAGTAGGTCTAATGTAGAATTATCTTTTTGAATGTCCAAAAATCCTAAAGGAAATGGGGTTTTATGGGTGCCTAAATGGTCAGAGAGGTAAGCCTCATGCGAAAATAAAATAAAAATCACAGCTTTGAGATTGGGACCGTGATCTATGATGCTAATTCTGAAAATATTCCTTTTGCCAATGTTGTGTTGTTACTCTATACAATACTAACTCATTTATCTGGCTGCACACATAGCTGCTTGTTTGTGAAATCCAGTGATTTTTGTCTGCAACCATTTAATGAGAAATAGGGAAGAAATCAGAATTATTTAGATCATCTGCCTTGAGCATCCTGGTCACCACGTGAAAGTCACCTTGGTCACCTTGGTCCAGCTAGCTTGTGAGGTCAGCTGGCTGCTTCAAAGCATCCAGGTCACTTTAGCCTGTTCTCTCAGTCCCTAGAGAAACAGAGGAACAGGGCTGAGAAACTCTCAGTAGTTTCACTGAGGGCAGTGTGGGAATGGCCATTTGTTGGGGGTTTTCAATTTCCTCTAAATGTGCAAGCTAGACAGATCTTTTACATCTTAAACTGGCTTTTAATGCTTTTCTGAGAGCTAAAATGTATTGCAAACATTTTGCTGGTATGTGTTAGTGCTCTTTAATGACAATTATGTTGTAATAACTGTTAACATTATCTTAGAAGGCTGTGATGTCTCTCATTGCACACATCCTATTGGCATTAATCAGGAGACAAGCTTATTCTCAACCCAAACATGTCAGGGGAGTGGCTGGGGTGGAGGTGTGACTGGAGATAAAAAGGAAAGGCTGCTGCTTTCTAGGAAGGAAAGGAAGATCTCCAGCCCCATCACCCCACTGTGGGGTGGCCTCTGTGTCAGAGGTGGGCTCTCAGCCATCCACTCACCCAGGCAAGACCCAGATCACCTCATGTTCCCTGTGAGATGCCCAAGGAGCTCAGTCTGGTCTCCTTTTATAGTAAACAGCAACAGAGAGAAAACCTCTGAGAATTTAAATCAATGCATCTAAAATATGAATCACTTAATTTTTGTTCATATGCTTGATTCAAAATGCAGGACATCTTCCTATCTAGGTCTCAGTTATAGACAGGTAGTCAGACAAGAAGAACCCAGCTTTTTTTTTTTTTGCCTGAGGCACTATGAGGCAAGTACCTAGGAAAATGCAAAAGGTGGAATTTTCTAAACTAATTAATTTAGATCAACTCTCAATGGAATATTTCAGTGGAAATATTCTTGCTGAGTTATCTCTGGTGTTGTCCAAGAGATTTTGGAGCAGACCGCTTTGCTTTTCAGAAAGAAAGCAAATAAAATCCACAGATAAAAACATAAAAATCCAACACTTACACAGCTCCTAAGTTTATCTTAAATTTCTTGACTCTAGACTTCTGAGGTTTTTTCTCATTATGAAAGGTAGCATTAGACCACACAATAGAATTCTGTCTTTTTGTTAAGATTAAAAGTGCAGCAAAATATACAGGGACAATTTCACTAGTTGTGATAATTAACAGTTTTATTAAAATTTCATTTAATATATGGCTAATGAGATACCTGATCTAGCTGACCTCCTGATTTACTTCTGCCACAGTAGTTTTGAAGATAGTTCTTAAATGAACACAAAGAAATTGCAGACATTTTGGATCACTGAACACTTAGTTTCTCTTTTACTGTTCACATCCTGGTAATTCCAATGGGCTGTAAACATTTACTTTGTGTGGAGCAGGGTGCTATTTAAATCTGAAAGTTTAAGGGTAAAGGACTTCCTAATCAAACTTTAATGTATTTTTCACCAGCTTGAGTGTAAATCTTGCATGCCTCTGTCCTGGATGGGAAGCAGCCTCCATGCCTTTTGAGGGGATTCAGAACTGGCTCTGCCTGATCCCCCTGCCCAGTATTAGAACTGAGTGCCACTGCTCTGAATGGGTACAGATGGGTTTGAAAGGCTACAAAGATCTCTCTCAGACAGAACCTGTGATTTAGAGACTGGCCAGGTGTGGGCATCTGCAGGTAGGTGTGAGGTGGCAGCAGGCCTTGGGCTTGCAGAAGGACACAGGTAACAAAGCTTTGAGGAAGTCTGAAAGCTCTGTCTTAACCAGGTTTGACCTGAGCTGCTGGAGATGGAAGATGTTCAGAGAAGATGAAAGACTGACTAAGAAAAGTGTGTCTTATGTATGCTGGGATTCACTTTAGATGTCTGCCTGTTTCCTGACCTGGCTGCTGGTATAAATGACACCACCACACAGTGTGACCTGAATAGCCAGCTCACATGTAAATGAGCACCTCAAGGTGGTTGTCTTCATCATGAAACTTAATATGAAATGGCAAAAGAGCTGGGACCACAGCTGACATGTTATGCATGGGCAAGATTATCCCAGGAGAGAGAACAGTGAAAGGGAGTAAGAGTCAGAGCTGTGTGGAGAGTTGGAGAAGGAGAGGTGAAGATCACATGGAGGAGTGGTCAGGAGAGAAGAAAGGGGTACAGTCACAGACATGAATTTTTAAGAAGAGCACTATAGCTGCCACAGAGCCTAACCAGTTGTTTTGGAAGGTGGTGACAGGTTGAGCTAGCCAACTGTGCAGCTCTTGTTCTGAGAGGGAGCTAGAAATCCCAGCAGCTAGGAAATCCCAGCAGTTAGGAAATCCCAGCAGTTAGGAAATCCCAGCAGCAGCTCTGCTGATAGCAGCTCTGTGTATTCATGGCCTCACATGGCCTGGTGTTTATTGAAGGGCTCACTAGAATAAGAGAGGAAAGCTCATATTGGATGTAGAAAAGACTGAAATTGACGTACTGAGTTTAAATAAGATTACACTAATTAATCATCCTCCTGGGAATCTGAAGGATCCTGATGGATGTGATCTATCCAATCACATTAATCTTCTCAAAGCGACGGCAACTCCGCGCGGGCCACCCGGCACAGAGCCAGCAGCTGGGAGATGGCCACAACCCCAACCCTGGAGACCGAGCACACCAGCCTGCGAACAGCCTCGCAGCGGGTGCAAAGGCAGTGGTAGCCAGGGAATTCAAAGGAAACCACTTGCTAAATTCTTCATGACCTTTTCCTTCATTTACAATAGGCATGTGGTGTTTCCTGGGGAAGAGTAGAATAGGGCAAGCATATTTCTCCCTTTAGATATTCTTAGCAGTTCTGCAGTCTTATTATTTTTAAAAAACATAATGCAGATATATTTACATGTACATAGGGACATATTTTGTGTTTTCCAGATAAGGAGCTTTTTGTTGAAGAGATCTGATATGAGCAAAAATAGGCCTAACATTTAATATTTTTGCTAAATAACAAAGTCAATGTTTTCTAAATAAAAATGAAATAGGGAGAAATTGCCATTTGTTTTTTACTTTACTTTCATCACTGTAAATGAAAGTTGGTTTGGAAGACTGGCTGATTTTTGGATGTGATGTTCTGGTTGCAGGATATGATCACATCTGAGTTCAGAATCCTTCACAAGCTTCTGTAGACACTCCAGCACTGAACACCCAAGACCATGACAGATGCCTCACAGGAAGTCAGCTCCATATCTTTATACAGCAGTTTCTGCCTTTTCTTAGCAAAACAATTTTTCCTTGAGAGGTTTTAGAAATGAAGGAGATGTGTCAAATAATTTCTCAAAATTTTCAATCTGAGGTGATAAATATTATAATGATATGTGATATCATAAATATAATGTTTTTAAAAATAAAACTAATGTTTTAGTGTGCAATACTAAGAAAACTATGACACTGCCACCTCGTGGATTCTGAGATAATATCTAGATCATATTTTATCATCCTTATTTACATAAGTGCGTGTTGCACTTCATGGCAAAAAATAGCTCATTTCTTACCACAGAATTTTTGTTAACATTTAAACTTCTATTGATACAGACATGATCTTACTATGATTTATGTAAGCAACTGCATAAGTTCCTGAGACTTCCTTTCTGTTTGAAAGTTAGGAGACATTCTCATATGAGCAGTGTAGTAGTCTAAACTTGACAATTCTTCCCTCTATAGTATCCACCAAAGCTAATGCTGAATTGAGATGTAGTGATACTTGCTAATTATGCCTGGAATTTAGTTTTTCTTAAATTGTTGAAGGCTGCTATTATAAGGAATGGAAAACTCCATATGTAATTGTTCATTGTGCTATAAACTGAATTTCATAATTCACCTCTGAGAAAGTCTGGGTATGTGCATCAGGGGAATCTTTTAACTTGTGTTCTTCTGAATGTGGGCTCTGAATTGCTCTATTCTACTGGATCCAGTGAATCAATGAAAAGTGAAAAAAGCCAAAGACTCTCTTTTTTTCCTGAAGGATCTGAATCATTCCTTCAGCACATCATCAGTGACTCCCTAATGAGTCAAGGCATGAGAAAAAAACCCCAGATGTATTATGGCGACTTCAGAGATGCTTTTGCTTTTTGAGTTTACCAAGAACAGCACCAGCATCCCAAATCCCATACATGTAGGAACCAATATTTGAAGCAGAGCTCCAGTATAACATTGCTGCAGTTTGATGTGCAGCATGGATCCATTCTGAGACCAAACTGTTGTCAGCTGTAATAACCAGTGATATCAATATTTGTGTCAAGGCAGCTCTTCGCCTTAGGGGGATGAAAAATAGCACTTCTGCCTATTTAAACTCAGGTATGAACACCTTTGTGAAAGATGAGTTGTTGTGCTGTAGAGAAGCTAGGGAAAGGGCCTTAAACTCCCCCAAATAAACAATGCCTGAGGACTGCTGTAGTAGAAAAATCAGAAAACAGACACCATCACTGAAATAAACTCCATTATGGTTCATATTGAAGGCTAGACAGTGATTCATACTGTTTCACTAAACTCAGCATGCTGCAAAAGGCACTTGAAATAATTAACACTTAGAATTAAACTGCTTAGATTTTACATAATCAAACATTTAACTTTCTGTAATTCCCTCTGCAGCTGTGGTTTATTTGCATTTATTATTTTTTCCTATTTACCAGTTCTCAGTTTCTTTTTAAGTTGCTCATACTTCCTTCATCTCTAAGGCTGAACGCTGACTTATTGTTCTGGCTTTAGCTCTTGCATCTTTCTCATACTCACACTTCTGGCTAGAAAAAAAATGCATTCCATCAAATTTGGTTTTAAAATTGATAAAAGGAGCTTTCTGTTTAATTTTAATAATTGATTTCACTGTACTTGTTATTCACAAAATGCATGCTCATTACTGCAGTTTGATTGTTTGATATTGGAAGAATGTCACTAGACATATTTTCTGTATTTGTTAAAAAAAGACTTTGTTTTGGTAGTGTTTAAGAAAAAAACACATGTGAAGGGGAAGTCTCCTTATATCCAAAGCTTGTATCAAGAAATACAGAGCAGAATTCTCAATATTATCAAATTGGAGAATTTGTGGAGACTGAGGCCTGATAGATAACTTGAGAAGAATGGACCTGGGACATTGTATAAAATTCACCAGCTTTGACAAAAGGCACTTGGAAACTATGGTTTCACTGGGAAATTTTATAAAGTGTTTGTAGTGATAGGAATGAATGAAATTGAGGGAGAGACACTGACTACATAAGTGTATAAAAATTGCTACACTGGACCAGGAGAGAAGTCCAAGAAACCCATCAAACTTCTGAGTCACCCAAAACATATGTTTTGGGGAAAAGCACAAGAATGAGGAAAACATACAAAGACATTTTCCCCTGTTTTCCTAATCAATTTCCAACAGTCTGCACCCAGAAGTCTTCCTGAGCCAGTTTCTGATTCCTCAGAGTGTTGTTTCATTGTTCTTGATGGACATCTCTTCCATCTGCTTTTCCTGTCTTCTTTTGTGCTTGCATACACATATGGCCTTCAGTGTCCTCTGCCAATGAGTGCCACTATTTAACTAAAATCTGTGTGGAAAAAAAAAACCCTTCAACACTTCCTCCTGTACATTTTAACCTCTCTACCTTGTCATTTTGTTTGTTTTGTTCTCCTTTATTTTAAGAAATAATGAATATTCTTTTCCCTACATTTTTTCCCCTATAATACTTTGATTTCTTTGTAAACCTTACATTTTCCTCTTGTTGTCACTTTTTCAAGTTGTCAGATCCTAATCTGTTTAGTCTCTTTTTGAACATCATCCTTGTTAGTGTATTCAAAACATTCATGTAGTTCCACCATGTCTTAATGTCAGTCCCAGAAGCCCATAAAAACACATACTTAAAAAAAACCAATTAATTTTTCTTAAAACTAATATAATATTTCAGATTTTGAGAATGTACTAATTCCTTTTGGAGTTTGTTTTTGTTCAAAGCTAGCCTGAGAGCTGGTCACTCGGGTCTCAGAAGACAAATTAATTCAAGCTACTTGTGAACTGCACACCCACATGTGCACAGTGGTTTCTTCATTGTTTTTAAAATTTATTGCAGGTATTTTACTGTGAAGTTCTTAACTCTTGTGCTTTCCCAGTCAATTTGGGAAAAAATATGTTTATCCCTCAAGGGAAATTATGGGAAAATAGTAGCAGACTATTAGATTTTGACTGAGTTAGTCAGCATCCTCGCTGCAAAATACTAGGTTAAGAAAAACAAAACAGGTCTAACTGCAGTCTTCAGTTGGATTATTTACTTGCTCTCAAAGTACTTCCAAAGGAGGGTAATTTTTTTTTGTTGGTTTGTGTAGGTGGAGTTGAGGGTTAAAATTTTAATAAGGGCTTTGGTTTATACCGCTGTGGTTTCACAGGATATTCTGGTAAACATTTTTACTAACCTTCTGAAAATTCTGCTATTATTACCCTTTATGTGCTTAGTATTTGCTGAAATAGTTATTAGTGAGAAGATTGCCCAGTACATGCTTAGATTAATACCTGGAATAATGACAGAGGCTGCTGGTCAATGCCTCTGAACAGAGCAGGGGACTCAGAAGAAACTAAGGACTTGGATCTGCCTTCTGTTGATACCCACCAGAGTTTTTAAGCTGACATAAGCTCTCAAATTTCATTGATAAACTGCTTTTCATAGAGCTCATCACCTCAGAATTCAAAACATATAGCTCAAGCTCCTGTAATTGATGAAAGTAAAATTTATCTCACCTAATTCTGAGAGTGCAAAAGCCTGGTATGTAATATAAACTAGCCAAATCCTCTCTGTAGTCAATGAAGAGAGATGGGGCAACTCATGGTTGGAGAGCAACCATTCTGCCTTCTTCAGACTCCACTTTTTAGCATGTTCTCAGCAGAAATTCAGCATTCTTGCTAGATGAATCCCATCCTGAGAGCCACATGGACTAATACTCAAGTGGAAAACAAACTTATATATAAAAGGAACAGCAAATAAGAAACCCGAGGTGAAACCTGCCAGATAACCTGAGTCGTCCCATTATTTTTCTCAAGGCAGCTGGAATCAGCTTGTGGCTGCACTTATTGCTCGAAGCGCAAAGTCTAGGAGTGGAAGGATGTAATGACTTTGAGTCATTACTCAAAGTCCTAAAAAAGGTACCTCCCACAAAGGTGTTAATTGAAGAGATTAAGCCAGCAGTAATCCTCTGAGAGCAGATATCAAACATTGCTCACAGCACCGTTGTCTTGCAGCTCCACCTTTCCCTTGGCATTTTTCAGAACTGGCATGCATTTACTTCCCAGCAGCTCTGTGGGTGGATGCATGGACCTGTGCTCTGGTGTGGCTGACTTCCCAGGCAGGCAGGATGAAGTGAGGTGCCAATAACAGGCATCCTCAGAAGGCTCCACCATTTCCATTACCTTCCCCTGGGAGCACACCCTAGCTGTCAAGGAGCAGGTTTGGTCCACAGCACTTAGAGGCAAAATAAAATGCACTGGTTAATTGCAACACTCAAATAAACTGAAGAAACTACCACAACACTTTGTTTCACAGAGAGTGTGATAAACTGCAACGTGGGACTAGGGGCATGGTCATCAGCATGTTAACAAGGCAGTATTTTGTTATTTGAAATTACCTTTATGCTTAGTTCTCCAAACACTTACATATACATATATACATACATTTTTCCCTGATGAGGGAGAATTTTGCTATACAGCTGCTTAAGTAGTTTGGTTTTGAACGTGAAGACAAGAGAACCTCTTATGTTATTCATGTACACAAACTGCCCCTGCCATTATTATTTCTTGGCTTTTTGTACAGCTAAAATTCTGGTTAAGTTTCAGCTGTAATGATGTAATTAAGTTTGTGGAAAAGACTTTTTCTGATTCCCTATTCTGTCTTGCTTTTTACAGAAGCATTTTTCTTTTTACTTCAAGAAAGATGGGATGTGAACATGAATTATTTCAGACAGTCATAGCATAAGAAGTTTAGAAATTTTACTTATTTGTAATCTTCATTCAGGGAGGGGTTGTTTTAAATTTTACTCCCTGAAGCAATGTCACTCTAAGTATGAACTTATCTTAATGAAGAATTACATTCTCCCTAACACTGTTGCACCATAAACTGAGGTGCTCTGACAGAAATTTCTTGTAGCAGAAGGATGACACTTCTGGAACTGGTCAAGAGAAATACGAGAAGGTACAAGGTGTGACAGTGTTTCTGTGGTCTGAACATGTTCAGTGGGAACTGGACTAAGACTCTTGAAATGATTTCAGAAGACAGAAGTTGATGAATTGTTCCAGTACTGAACATCTTTGTGTTTTCCACCAAACAAGTTAATTATCAGTGTTCTTGGCAATAAGGAACCGCCCTTCTTGGAATAGGCTTCATTATGAATTTAAGATTGCCAGGAACATTAAGTATTTTGACCTGTTATAGTCCATGCCTCCTTAGCTCTGTTGTCAGTACTCAGCATAACTAAGCTAAATCTAGCTTGGAAACACCTCTCAGGACTGGAAACACAGGGAATATAGTGGAGGCAAATCCTAGGATTATAGTATCCCCAAGACATTCAGAATTCAAATATTCTTATTTCTCAGGATGTTTTTTTTTAGCTAGATCAAATGCATATACAAAGAGTTTTAGGAGGACACTAAAGTTGGTCTTGTATTGTGACAGTTAAAACATTCATTTCTGTGCCATAGAATCATACAAGACCCTTAAGATCATTGAGTCCAACCATTAACGAGGCACTGCCAAGTACACCACTAAACCACATGCCTGAGTAGCAGTGCTACACTTTTAAATAGACCCAGGAATGGTGGCTCCATCACTTTCCTGGGATCATACGCATCATAATGGGATCCTTTGTTTTTTCTGGTTACAGCTCTGCTTCATATAATTCTCAAGAAAAAGGGAAAGAAAATAATCAATTTTATCATCAAGAGGAGACAGACTACAGAGAATCCTCCAGTCCTGTGGCACAGTATTTGACAAAGACCTAGCCAGTACTCTGAGGACGCTGCACAGATTGTCCCATCCTGGCTGCCAGGCTTCTTGCTTTCTCCTCCGAACTGCTACAATGCACCCAAGACTGAGTTACAAACCATGCACACTCATTGCTTCCTTACTTGCTGGGAGTAGGGAAAGGAGTGTGGACATGGCAGCACCATCACACTCCCTTTTCAGAAGTGGCCAGAACACTTTGCTGGGGGTGTTATACACTGCTAGTGCATCCCTGTGTAGACGGGAGGCAAAAGTCAGTTGATTACATACATTGAGATGTTTTGGCCTTTTTTTTAATAGGATGTGCATCATATCCAAGTTCCTTGATTTCAAACTGAATATAACTGCAAATTATACTGCTGTGGATCTTACTATTTATGTGATTATAACAATGCCACGTGTGCTGAAATGAAGGAAGAGTACAGATGTTCAGAACTTTGAAGAAAACATTATAGAGTACTTGAGTTTACATTTTGAAGCTGGGAGTCAACCTGAAGATGAGTAAAACAATATCAGGGCATATTCCTGTTGTTTCCAGTTAAGATGATTTCCTCTGCTTATCCATAGCCTACTTTAAAATGTACCTTTATTTTTTCTCTACTAGCAGCTTTATTCAAATGTAAATCTATTGACTTTAGCAGAGCTCTGATATTAATCTCATTCCCTCAGTGTATTTTCCAGTCTTAGCATGACTTTTCTCTTCTAAAAAGCTCAAGGAAAAAGACCTGCCAAGGTTTATTTATTATATACAAACTGAAGCTCAGCATCTGCAAAATGTTGGAGGCTGAAGGGGTATTACTAGATGCTGACCCTGTTCCAACATCCTTTCGCAGGCCTCTGAAGTTCGCTTGTTGTCAGATATCACTGGGCTGAATGGACCTATCTATCTGGCATGCCAGAGCCTTTACTGTATTCTTATGATTGCAACTCCGTTGTTAAATAATCTGAATCCTCCCTTAGGAAGCCTAATCCAATTAAGCTAACTTTTAGGGTTTGAAAATACCAGCATGAATAACAAAACCCAGCATAATTAACAATTATGTTTTTTTTCACAGTAAAAGATCAGTGATCAGAATAAAAAAACCCCACCAAACTCACTTTCTCCTTACTCTGAAATGATGTATAGCTAAACACAAGAAAGAGAAATGGTCAGTCTTTTTACACATGACAAGCAAGTTCCTACTGGATTTATCACAGCAATACTTACGTGATGAGCCAGAAATCATGGAAGCATCCTAGGGAAGAATTTTTGTTTCTGGAGAGAATGGTTAAGGTCACTGGGCAAGCAAAGAAGAAGGCTTGTATTCATCGTACTCCAACTAGAGCCTCAGATTAACATTTGGAGCTTTAATTTGAACAATGTCAAATACCATAGTGCTTAGAAGCAGAAGTACAAATATTTGCTCTTAGAATTAAAGTTTGTATTCTTTCACCAAAGCTTATGTGCTGCTACATTTTAAAATATAGAGTCACATATGAGATCAACGTGGCAGCGTATGATGCTAGAAGATAGGAAGATACCATGTCCAGGATATTTCCAACCCTGTGGGCTGGAAGTCTGGAACCCTTGGATGTGCTAAGAGCTGGGGTCCCAACATCTTGTTTCTTGTAGCCAATCTCTCCTTCCCTTTTTGTTTGGCAGCTTGGCAGTCACCTGAGGGAGTGGATCAACACTTAGACCCTTCCACTTGCCTGGTGGGATGGGATTCAGCTCTCCAATTTCCAAGGTGTTTCTGTCCATTTTCTTATTGTGCTTTTGCTTCCTTTTGGCATCAAATATATATTTATCACTGTAGGAGCAGCATTTTGAACTTTTATGTAGGCTGAAGAGATGCAGTCTCTCTCTTTTCTGAATGATTTATGCATGTGATCAGAAGCATCCTCAGATGGAAAGAACTGAGAATGCCTTTATGTAGATGACCCAGCAGTCTGGTTGATAAAGCTGGAAAGTCAGAGGCTGCTGCTGCTGGGGGGAATACTGATGGAACTGGACCATTGATCTGGCTGCATATGGATTTCTTGCAGTTTTACTTCTGTTGACAGGAAAGCATCCCTGCCATCCCAAAAAGGTACAAAATAGGTACTTAATTAGCACACTAATTAGAATAGCAACATCTTTGTCACAGCATGGTTTTTAGGATTAAATGCATTTTGACTACCAGTTTGGCTCTCAAAGGATGGGCAAAGGCCACATTAATGTGCTGCTGGGTATGAAGCAGTGCTGCTAAAACTTAAATGAAAGATGTGTGCTCAAACAGTTCGGTGCAAAGATGCAGATGGTTCTGGGATACTTAAATGCAGAAATGTAGAAAGAAGGAAGATTTTTTTGTGTCTACCTCTAGTGTTAAATTGAGGTTTTAAGGATGTTAATTTAGGACTTCAGGAGTCAGCTGGAAAACTTAGTTCCTGTTGTGAAAGTGGTAATTTGAGGCAAAGAGCTTTTTCACACATACTGAGTGCTCAGTTACTTGGATTGTGTGAGTGTGTATTTCACATAATGCAAAGTGCCTCACAATTGTACCCGTGCAGTTGTGGGCATCAAATTGTAAAGAATAGCTGTCTGACAGCCTGCTTGGCCCTTAGCTGTTTTTTCTAAACCTACAAGGCAAATTTGGCCAGCACGGTGAGTGAGTAGCTACACCCAAGTAAACAGTCTGATTCAGTTTCTTTCCTTTGCTAAATGAAACGTGCATAGAGGGCATAGCAGCCCACAGTGTGCAGAACAGCACAGTATTCACAAACAGCAGCTTATTGTAGAAATACACTGTGTTGTCGAGGAAGGCAATGTTTTTTCTTTTTTCATCCAATATATAAAGACTTTTCCCAAAGCACGATGCTTGATCACCCTTTCCATGCTGGCAATGCTGTAACCCCTAGTTTCCAAAGCTGTTCCAAGGAATAATTTTCTCATTGCCCTGATGGCTGTGACTTGTCCCAAACCTTTTGGATTACCCAGGGAATGAAGCACTGCAGGGTCTCCCAGGGAACACAGGGCAACGTCCCGCAAACTTCCCCGGACTGAGGGTGCTTCTGCAGAACAATAGGCTGAGCCGTATTTCACTGTCAGCACGGTGACAAATGGTGGCCCACTGAGCCCCTGAGCCGTATGTAACTTGGCTGGCAATCAATGGCAAAGGTCACGAATTGTCGTCTTACATTTTAAAGCTCAGTGAAACGGTTTTGTGCCGTATTAGTCTCTGTGTATTAAGTTTCAGCAAAGGGAGGGGCAGGGGAGGAGGGAAGAGAAGGAGATTTTTATCTGGAGTTAGGTGATGTTAAATATTCTCAATAATTAGATAAGACTGTGTATGTCAAACTCTATAAAGAACAGGTCATGTTAATAAAATATCTTTCACTCCCTCTGCCTCCTTGCCCCCCCCCCCTCAGTACATACATGTATACACACATTTAAACACACACACACACATACACACACACACACACACACACACACACTTTTTAAGTGGTTTCAGAGCTTTTTGAAAGAAGCCAGATCCATATTCTTTCCCATCCCCTTATTTCTCAATGGGACAATGAATCCATATTCTGCACATTTTTTGAAGTCTCAAAAAGTAGCCCAAAATAGGTGAAAATTCACTTCCCATCACTGATCATTTTGTTCTCAGCATGGAGCTTTTAAAGCCTTACTAAACTTCCATTGCCAGGGCAGTGTCCCAGAGCTTACACCACAATGACAGCTGATGCTTCAGCTCCTATTGCATTTTGAAAAAAGTATACAAGCCTTACCAGCAACAGGTGTACAAGGATACCCACAGTGTAATCCTGACTCCATTTAAAAGGAGCCTCGACCAAATTGAGCCATGCAAAAACCTGATGCAATGATGTGATTGTGCAGATGTGTCCCCATGAGCTGCAGCTCCTTCTGACAAGTGAAGAGAAGCCAAGAGGAGGACCAGCCTTACTCCTTTTGTCCAAAACCAAGCCTGCCTTCTCCCCAAGCCTTCTCCTAATGGGAGGAAGTAATTTTCCTGAGTAAAGTGGTATTTTGAACATTTCTCTTATTCATATCCTCTCACATCTCTAGCTGCTGTTACACCTATGTTATTGAATTGGGATATATGATAGTTTATCAGGCAGAATTCCTGAAGGCTCTGGTAAGCAAAGGTATTACAGTGGTAGAAGCCAGGGAAATCACAAGAAAATCATTAAGGTGGAGAATGATTTAAAGACAGTGCCACCACTTCAGAGGTCTACTAGTTAGGAGGACCATCACTTCGCTTTTCTAGTTCATTACAATCCAATCAATCTGGTGTCAATGGAAAGTATATCTAGGGATGGAATTGCAGTCACTCTTTACAGACAGATGTCTTCTACATCTGAATAAATTTGTCTTCTGCATCCCACTTCCTGCAGAGGGAAACATGGGGTGCACCCAGAGGAGCTGTCATGTGGAGTCATAACCTGAGCATCCTTCTTCCACTGCATGGGTGGTAGAGAGGCTGTGTGCTCCTTTCGTGCAGAGATGCTGGCTGATGGCTCCCATGTACAATGGGGTTACAGTCTCTCAAGTGGTTTCATTGCGTTTTGTTCCTCACATATCTGCTTAGCAATAGTTTTCCTTGCTCTAGGACCTGACTACTCTGCAAAAAGGTAAGATGTGGAACTTTGTCCCAGCTGTGTGCTGCAGTTGACTGTGACTGGAACCCCCAGGCACAGGGGAATGAGTACTCCCCACAGTCAGTGATCTCTCATGACTAGTTCAGGGCACCCACAGGGAAGCTTCCCTACAGGTGGTCATTGCATACGAGAGCTGCCATACTCTACCAAAAACTGATGAATAAGTGGAAGCAGCCATCACTATTCCCTTCCACATTTGTTTTTCCAGTGCAAATACTTTATGAATACAAATTCAGGAATGTTAGGCATGATATTGTTATTGATTCCTTCAAGCTCATACTTGTTTCTGAATCACCAAACTATTAGATGAAGAGTGATGTATGCTGAACAAATCCAGCACCTGATTGATATGAATGGGCTTGCAAGGCCCCAGGTCAGGCAGGACTCTGCAGGGTGTGTGGAATTGACTGTGAGATGGTACTCATATGTAAGCAGTCCTTGTAAGAGATGTTGAACAAGAATAACATCAAACCCTGCTCTTTCTGACGGGAATTTTGCACTTTGTATTGATGTACACCTGAGGAATTGAATAGCAGTTGAAAATATCCATACAAACACACTTAGTGCTGCTCAGGGAGCAGAGGTAGAGGACACAGAGATGAGTGGGCACTCTCTGTCCCTGGCTGCGTGCAAGGAGATGATGCAAGTGAACAAATCCAGTGATCACAGCTGTACCCAAGGATACTTTAAAACAAAGAGGAAGATAATACTTTTGAAACCAGGGCCATAATTACTATTTATTTCAACAGCAATTTGCCTTATTATGGTGCACAGCATTTGTTACCTAGGCAACAGATTTCTGTAGAGGCCTGGATCAAATGAAAATAAATCAGGCAAGATCTAACACCAACATCAATATTATATTTAAAAAACAAAAGAGTAAAGAGTCCGCATTTCACCTAAGAGTTGTATTTTTTATTGTTGTCATTGGCAGATACAAGCAATGGTTTGCATCTAAGTAATACCTTCCTCTACTGTGACTGACCGATCTTTTCCATATACACGTCCAAATAAAGAGAATTTTACAGAGTTCTGCTCCTGAAATTGTAGGCATGAATGAGTGATGTGCAATATACTTCTGCAGCCATGTGTAGAAGAAGCAGTGTTGACATGTCTAACCTGATATTTTAATTTCAAGCCCTTGCTCAAGCCCAGCCTCCAAGTTGTTTCTGAGCTGGTATGTGCTTTGCTGTGGGCTCAGGCAGGTATTTGGTGTACATCTGGGGAGGAAAGTCTGGGTCTACTCACTGTTATGCACCTGCTCTCTCTTGGATTACTTGAATGGACGAGAGTGGGGGAGGTCAGGCTCCAGCTGGAGCTTATTTATGGGCTGCCCTAAGCTCACGTGCTTTGAGTGAAACTGTTAGGCAGGGATATGTATGGATGGAGAGCAGGACAGTGTCCTGTCCTTGTGCTTGTCCACAAGCCTGTCTTAATCTCACAGCATAAGTAGAGGCCAAATACCATTTTATGAATTCATAAATAGCGTGCAGTTTGATGATTTTCCTATCCATTGTCCAATAACTAAATTAAAGGACTGAAAATTTACAAAATAGATTTAGGAAACAGTGTGCAGATATACTTTCAAATGTAGAGTTTGGAGAAAAACGGTTGTATTTCAGGACTTGCTTTTATTTGAAGAAACACTGGAAATGTAAGTTAGTGAAGATTAAAATTTTTAGGAAAGGAGTCTGATTCTAACAGATATTTTGGAGTCCAAGACAGAATGAATATATAAAGACAGGGCTAAGCACTATAAACTATACATTAATCTCTTGCTAAAGTCTGCTTAAAAAATACTAGTCAGGAAACACTAGACAGCTTGTAATGAACCATTGATCATTCTAATGGGTTTTTTTGCATTTATTCTCATTTGTTTTTTTGCTTTTTCTTTCTTGTAAGTACAGAACAAAAACCAAAAAACCTGAACAAAAAATACTGCCTTGAGAGTTAATATGAGCCTAGAAAAAGTAATATGAAGTTTGTAGTAAAGAACAATGCTCAAATATTCCCCCTTTTTAGGCAGCTCTTCCACTACAATCTTAATGGCAGATTTTCCCTGCAGATTTTTGACCTATTATACAGATTTGACCAGCTATTGTAGGTTTTCCTTTTCAGATTGGGCTCTTCTACTCTTGGTAAGCCACCGGTTAATGTCTAACCTTTCTCAAGCTACCTCCATCAGCCTTCCTCCATCCCAGGGCTGCTGAAGCACTAGGACAGTTGTAGCAATTATAGATGAACTCTGCAGCTGCTTTGTGGCTGCCTGTCCTTTGCCCCCCTCTGCAAAGGCAGCACTGGGGTAGGGTGCCAGGCTGCAGGGCTGGAGCTCGCTGCTGGGGGTCACACACTTTCTGGTGATGCTCTTCGCAGCTGTGCCATTGCTTTCATCCTGCCTCTCACATAGTCTCTGAGAGCACAGAAAAATCACTGAGAGAAAAGAAAGGTCCTGACTGTTAGAGCCATTGGGCAAAAAATATTTTGCTGGGAAAACTTCTAAAATTGTTGCAATATGACCCTAAGGTAGTGCCCACTTTCTGAGAGCCTTTACAAGTTCACAGCTGCCAATAAATCCCAGAGTGCTAAACAAGGCCAGCTGCCTGACATTGGGAGAATAAGAGCTACTTAGTAATCTGAAATAACCTGGATTGCCATGCCTTATTGAAGATGCACTTGGGGGAATTTTCATCTGTTTGTGCTGAAAATGTCGGAGGCTTTTCTTGGTAATGTGCATCCTGTCTGTAGATTTGGTATTTCTAATAATCCCAGCAATCAAATACAGGAAAGACCATTCCATTTTAATACAGATGGAGAAAGAAGTACACATGTTGAATCATTCACTTGTTGGCAAAAGGAAGGAGTTTTACTCAACTTTGGCAAAAGTAGGCATTTATTAGTTGCTAAGTTTTCCCAAATCCTTCCTGATTACTTCCTTCACAGAGTCTTAGGGAGGTGCAGGACTTTGGAGGTAACAGGTTTTGATAATGTGTTTTCACTGCATCTGTTACTGTTAATAATTTGCAAACTCCTCCTGGTTCTTTTTTTCCAAGAATATCCTGGCTGTGCCTCAATTTTATTACATCCAAATTCCCCACTTTGGCTTTAATAAGCCATTGAACTGTGTATGCCACTCGACTGTTGTTTTTGGAGCTGCTCAGAAATTATTTTTCTTAATGAAAATTATGCTTTATGATGAAAAATGGAGCTCATGTTTTCAACTGAAAATGGTTTTGTTTTGATACCTCAAGCATCTCATGGGAGCAGTAGTCTGCATGCTTCATATTCCAAAGCCTTCAGCTGTGGGGGTTTCTTAAACAAACTGCTCCTCCCTTGACCTGCTGTGTGAGTTCCCAGCTGTAGGACTTGTCATAGGATATCTAATCCAGCTAGAAAAGCTGGGCAACAGAGGGGAATGGAGACAGCTACAGCTTTCATGAACCTCCACAAGGACAATCCTGAAATGTTTTGGGTTTTTGAAGAAAAAAAGCCAACGCAATGACAATTAAAAAAAAAAAAAAAAAAAAAAAAAAAAAAAAAGAAACAAAAAGCCAGAAAAAAAAAAAAAAAAAGGTTATTTAGATTTCTGGCAATTTGAGAGGGCTTGGCCTTGGCTGGATGCCAGGTTTTCAGTAAAGCCTCTTTATCACTCGTCTCCTCGGCTGGATAGGGGAGAGAAAATACAATGAAAAGCTCATGGGTTGAGGCAAGGACAGGGAGAGATCACTCACCAATTACTGTCACCAGCAAAACAGACTTGACTTTGGGGAATTAATTGACTTTTTCACCAAGCAAGTCAGAGCAGGGTAATGAGAAATAAATCCAAATCGTGTAAAAAACCTTCCCTCCAGCCCTCTCTTCCTGGACTCAAATTCACTTCTGCCTTTCCCTCCATCCCCACCCCAGTGGTGCAGGGGGAAAGGGGGTGTGGTCAGTTCATCACTCATCTCCCTTGCTCCTTCCTCCTCAGGAAGGGGACTCCTCGTGCACTTCCCCTGCTCCTATTTGTGTCCCTCCCGTGGGAAACAATGCTCCATGAACTTTGCCAATGTGAGCCTTTCCACAGGCTGTAGTTGTCTGTGAGCTGCTCCAGTGTGGATCTCTTCCGTGGGGTGCAATCCTTCAGGAACAGGCTGCTCTGGTGTGGGTCCCCCACAGGCTTGTAAGTCCTGCCAGGAGTCTGCTATAGCATGGCCTCCTCTCTGCACATGGCCATAGGTCCCGCCAGGAGCCTGCTCCTGCTTGGGCTTCCCATGGGATCACAGCTTCCTGCAGGCATCACCTGCCCTGGCATGAGGTGCTCCATGGGCTGCAGGTGGATCTCTGCCCCAGGGCCTAGAGCACCTCATCCCCCTCCTTCTTCACTGACCCGAGTGTCTGCACAGCTGCTGCTCTCATGTATTCTCACTCCTCTCTCTGGCTGCTCAATTTCTTTTCCCCCTTCTTAAATACACGATCCTGGAGGTGCTGCCACCGTCACCAATGAACTTAGCCTTGACCAGTGGAGGGTCCATCTTAGACCTGGCTCGTGCTGGCTTCTTCAGACGTAGGAGAAGCTTCAGGCAGCTTCTCAAAGAAGCTGCTTCTGTAGCCCCCTCGCTACCAAAACCTGGTCATGCAAACCTAATACACCTGCTTTTTGAGCAAGATGAAACTGGTAAATGGCTAGTTCTCACCAAGAATTTAATTTAGCTGAAAACTTATCAGAAAACAGTGTGATAAAAAGAATTTGCATATCATTATCTGTTTTCCCTTTTTAAAGAATAATGCTGTTTCTGCCAGACAGCAGATCTGTGCTGCACCAGAGGGAGGTTTATAAGATATATATTTCCTGAAATTGCAAATGGCTGCACCTGAGATATACTGTCAGAAAGCACTGAACTCAAGGGAAACTAGGAAACATAACTGACCATCTGTGCTTGAGGGATTAAACTCTCCTGCTGCATAACAAACCTGTAGCACCTAAAAATACTGAGCTTTCTACATTACCTACAACTGCTTTCAAATTATTGTAGGCTGATTTTCAAGGTATTTGGACCAGAAGGTCTTGCAAGGGAGGTTTTTTAAATTTCTTGGGTACTGGCTTATTAAGGTTTGTCATTACTGCCTCTTGAGTGTCATCTGCTTTCCTGTCTGTGTTCTCATCCTTACTATATGGTCTTAGATCTTCTGGAAAGTAAATATATAGTCTTTTTAAGTCAGAAGCTGGCTTTTTGTTTTGGCTGTCCTATGGTTGCAGCAGGTCTTGTCATTATGTTCTCAAACACTCTCCTGTTTCAGCCATCTCTTCACTTCCCTTGCTTTGCTGTTTGCACAACTGGGCCTTTCTCATGCTTTTGTCCTCTTTGTCATGGGTCTCTGAGTTGCCTGAGTACATGTCTGAAGGTTTTCTTTCTCTTTTTATTGCAGTGGGGTGCCTCAGACAGGTTTTGCAGCACTAAATGAAGTTGGGGAGAAGTTTCCTTCTATCCACTGGTATAGTCAGTGTCAAGTTTGCTTTCTTTGTGAGAATTGACGATTTTCCACCTACAATAAAATTATTTGCTGGTCCTTATGGGTTTGTCTCAAATGCTTTTGGCATTCATGATCTGTATTAAACTTGTGTTTTTCAGTGAACTGCTTGGTACGATGTTCTCATTTTCTAGCTTCCCTGTGTTCAATTCTTTCTATGTCCATTCTTCTGATACCTTTTTAACCACACAGCAGCTAAACAATTGTTCTTTGGGTACTAGGAGTCAAGCAAAATATATTCACTCTTTCAGGCCAATAAAAGACTTTTTGTATTCTTTCAAAAGTAGCCAGCACTGAAGAATGGTGGATTCGCAAAAATTGGTGTTATTTAGGCACATTAGTTGATTATTATCCTAAAAATAAACTACTGTGTCTTCCAAGACACCTTATGTATTTTGTCTCCCTCTCTCCTGCTCCTGTGAGACTGATGGAGCAGACATGATTCATTGACTGAATTCTTTGATGTCAATGGGATGAAAGTCACAGCCAAATATGCATATGAGCTTTCAAGATTACTTGGTGTATTTTCTGTTTGCTTTAATAAGGCTACTGTAGCAAATCTACAGCTACCAAGATAATTTTAATACAACAACAGTGTTTCTCATAATTATACTGAGTCTAGAAAAAAAATGTCTTCAGGATATTTCTGGAGGCTGCTCTTCTAAAATATTAATTTTGATTGATAATCTGATAGAAAAACATGTTTACCTGTCACGCAGTCAGTTTGCTTGTTTTGTAAACGTGACTATATAATCTAAGATCTGCCTTTCATTCAAAGAGCTTGTATTGCCTGAGAGGAAGAAAACAAACTGGCAGTTTTACTCCAAAATGTCAGCACCTGAACTGCAGCATTAGCTCCCATGTTGGCTAACTCTTTGGGATGTGGCCAAATCTCAAATTCAGAGATGCTGTTTTTTAAGGGCCTCATTTCATCTGCATGGGCAAGTCAAGTTTGCTTCTCCCTGACTCATATCAGCTGTGTGGATTCTGCCTGTGTCACCTGTCTGACAGGGCTGTGGCAGGTGGGTGTCCCTGTAAGTGCCTATAATGGTTCTGCAGAACCACGTGGAGTAAAAAGCAGTAAATGCATATTGTGACTAGAAAATAAGCAGGTATCCATCTACTAAAGGATCACAGCACCTTCTGCATGAAAAGCCTTGGTTGCTGTGCAGTCACAGATTAAAGAGCAAATGAACCCTTTAGATGGTTTTCATTTATTAGCTTGTTCTGTTCAACATGGATATGAACATTTATTTTTGCTTCCCAGAAAAGAGGACTGCAGTGAT
This sequence comes from Vidua macroura, assembly GCF_024509145.1. Taxonomy (NCBI): domain Eukaryota; kingdom Metazoa; phylum Chordata; class Aves; order Passeriformes; family Viduidae; genus Vidua; species Vidua macroura. Next base: position 49,299,586 of record NC_071575.1, on the reverse strand, counting down.
TGCAAGTCTTCAGGTATTTTACATGTTTATTTAATTTTTTTCCAAACAACTACCTAAAACTTCGTGAACATTAAAATTAATCAATTTAGGTTTAATTGAATTGTGTTGCAAAATCACAACATATATCTTTACTCCTAAGGTAAATTAAAAAAAAACAAAAACAAAAAACATAACTGCTGAGACTATAATTGACCAGTATTTATCTCTTTAATCACTTGTTGGTTATGTTCCAAGCTTAGCATTTACAACTGAATATTCAACAAAATATCAGCAAGATTTTCTGTCTACACTACTACTTCAGTGCTCAAGGCATTTCAGCTGTTAGTAATCTAGCCAATACTCAGTGCTTAGTATGCTAGATCTGTGACAGAAACTTTCCCCCACACAGGCAAGTGTCTTTGACTTCAGTACAGTATTAAATAACTAATGTTGTGACAATCTTTCAGAAATGTCATCACTCCTGCTTGTCAAATGACTCTTCAGCACGTTTACTAACCAGCCGATAGCAGCATGGCTTGTTAGGTCAGCTTAAATAGTGGCTTCAAAGTATAACTTCATTTACAGATCAGAAGAGATTTTAAATTTCTGTCAGGGTGATTTTACAAACCATTAAACAAGCTGTGAGGCACAGGGGTGCTCTCAGAAAAATGGGGAGGGGCAGTGGATCCCATGCGATTCCCCCCTGCAGCCCCTCCATGCCCCTGCCATGAGCGACAGTTCTCCACTGAGCTCCTCCTCAGAGAGGGCTTCTTCCAGTTAGGGAAATACACAGGCATCCACACACTCTGCCTTCCTATTTATTAAAAAAATAATAATCTGAAAAGCCTTTCCTATCTGTATTGTTGTACAACAGCAAAATGGTATAACTGCCCTGTGGCTCTGATGTATAGTCAGATTCCAGATGCAATAGATTGGGCAGTAGATTTCCACTAACCCACTCCTATTTAAGCTCAGGTGACCAACTATTCTTTTCCATTAATATGTTGATCTTTTTCTTATGCAAGCAACAGAAGATGGAATATGGGAAGAAATAAGGAGGTGGATGTGGAACTGAATTTTCTTTTTATCATCAGCTAATTCACCTTTAAAAACCTATGTACAATCTACAGTGGCTTTGAGTATGGACTTAAAGCATTGTGATGCCTGCCTCATATTTTGTCTGTTTGAATGTATTTATATTTAATCAGGGTACTGTGTATTTTTCCAGATACTACCTTGCCTGCAGCTATGGCAGCAGCCTTTTAGAAGAGTCTTTTAAATTGTAATTAAATAAAACAAATAGAAACAGAAAAAGTGCAGAAACTGTTAATGGAGGATAAGAGCATTCAGGATGCGAGAGGTACTATTTTTCTGTGTTGACCTCTAATAATTTCCATAAACCACCTGCCTTAGTTTATCCAACTGTTAAATTGTTATAAGAGCACATTTTCCCCCCCAAGGGTTGTGGACAGAACTCATTAATGTTTCATAAACACTTTCAAATACTTATCTAAGATCATCCTATTCATAGAGGTTCACACTAATGAGATCAAGTAATGAAAGGTAAAAAACAAGTACTATTATAATACTACTTATTCATTTACAAACAAAAATACTTTGACAGAGTATAATCATTATGGCATCTTTACAATAAGGATTTTATAATATTTTTAAATTTAAGCATTATTTCTAATTAAAATGGCATTAATTCTATAGCAATAACATTTTTTCCATTCACAAGCCAATCAAAATTCTGACACTGATAGAGATTCTGTAATTAAACTCTTTATAACACAGCTTTGCCTCTGATTTTTATCCATCTCCATGCACAGGGCTGCCAGTAGCTCCCCACAATGACTTGATGACCACACACAGCACCTGCAGTTTGTCCACTTCAGAATCGTGGAGATTTTAAAGATTTGCTACATTACTGAAGCTTTCCAAAGACCTATCTGCATATTCAAAGGTGAAGTCTCTTCCAGACAGATTCAAATATTTTTGTAGGATACTCTCAACTTTTCTTGAAAATGATCCCTGAAGGTAGTATTTAGTGCCTTGTGGGGGAATGCTCAGTCCTCCAAATCTGGGCACGAGGTGCAGGCTGAATATGCTCAGATAAAGTTTAAGGCTGCTCTGGTCAAAGTTGGTGGAATTATGGCAACCAGAACTTCATAAATACACGAAAAATATTATATACTGTTTTCCAGGGTTTTTTTCTTTGTTTGTTTGTTTGCAGTCCTAGGACTGTCTAATAGATGGTAGTCTTGTTTACACAAGATTCCCCAAAGAAGTGCCTTATGGACACAGGGATCTGTGCAAAGATTTCCTTTCTATTCTACACATATTTAAAGCCAGCTCTAAAGCAGGCTAGAAAAGGTAAGTCCTGCTCTGTAGGAATTATTTTATTCTTAGTTGACTGCTCCTAGTGAAACATTTGAGAATGTGTGTTCCATGAGACAGAAAAGCTGAAATGTTAACAGTGATTTTTTTCAACATTGTAGAAACTAATTTGCAAGAAGATTTTTAATTCATAGTTCCAGTGAAATGAATAAGTTGCTGCTGAATATTTTGATTTATCTGAAACTGCTTCCAACTGGAAAAATACAACAGCAATTGAAATACTGAATCCTGCTGTTGATTTCTGAGGCTATATGATTATCACTCTTCTTAAAAATACCTTTTTCAAGGAGGCTTGTTTGGGTGCAGGTAATGCACACAGCAGTGCAGAAGGACAGTTCAGCTTGGGTGCATAGCACTGTCCTCCAGCTGGGCCCTTCTGCCCCTGGCAGGGTGCCTAGGAAAGACAGCCTGTAAATGCAAGCACCCGATTTAGAGGCTGTAAGGCTCTTCTTTCATGTAAATAAAACACTTCACCATGGATTTTTCTCAACTTCTCATAATCAGTTTTTACAATAGGAAGAAGATAATAAGGAAAGTAGCAGAGGATTTCATGTGGCAGAAAGAACGTTGTGATTACCCAGTAATGTTTCCTTCATTAATTGCTTGGAAAAAAAAATTGTCTGTTTACAAAGGTAAACAGGATTTACTGGGCTACCATGTAGCCACAGGATATAAATACTTGAACAGAAAAAGACAAAAAATAAGTTTTAATTGTAGATGCTTGATGTGCACTGGTAGCAAGCAAATAAAGTCTAGCATGAAAACTTTATTAACCAGGAACCTGTACATGAATCACTGCTGAAAAGCTATAATTTATCCAACTTGATTTACAAATCTCTTATGTGTTAACCTGAAATAGCTTTTAAGGTTCTGAAGGTAATAACTAACATGGATTTTGCTGCTTTATGAAAATTATTTAGGTCCTAAGAGTCTACATGCTTTGCTACTGACCTACTGAATTCTATGGAATTTAAAAATGTAGGCCAGAGCTGGCCTTTTTTTCTTTTTTTTTTTTTGGAGAGGTTGAAGGCTGTGAATTTCTACTATGATGACCAGAAGAAAGCAACTGAACATAAGGGACAATTACAGACTTAAAGACTGTGGAATATTAAAGATAAAACAACCCACTTCTTCCTAGTCAGCTTTGGTGATACAGGTGATAAGTAACTTAGAGTGGTCCTTCCTTTCAAAACTTCTTCTCTTGTTTCTAAAGTACATATGGCTTTTCCCATCTACACAGATGACTTTCTGAATGCTTACTTTCTAATGAAACACAGAAGTAAAATGTTCCTTTGCAAGTCTCATGGAAAAAAGCATATCTTGCAAGCTTTCCATTTTGCCCAAGACATTTTGAAGGTCTGCCAGTTGTATCAACAACAAAACAGCATTGGATTGTGTTAAACAGGAGTTAAAAATATGATGTGCCTGTCCCTGAAACCATGATCACATTGTTGATCTTCATAACACAGCCATGGCACAATTGCAATGAAATGTATTTCCTTTGGCTACAGGAGGTCCACAGTTCCCACTGACACCAGGAAATGGAAGTACCCTTAAGAGTAAGCAGACATTGATCCAGATGCAGGAAAATACCCACCAGAGCAATTGAACCCTGCTCTAATGAAGAGATGGGGTGAGACAGTGAAGGGCCCTGACTTTGCCCATGGCATCCACAGAGCCTGAGCTTCCCAGTGAGCTGGAAGCTGCTGACCTCACAAAGCACTGTCAACCAAAAGTGACAGCCACTCCTGTCACATCTCATCTTTGCAGCTCAAGGACCAAAAGTACAAAGCTCACTGGAGAGAAGATCTAGAGAGGATGTCTTCTGAGTGTTTGACAGAGCCTGGCCATTTCATTGCTATTCTACCAATATGCTATAGAGGATACTAATAAGGCCATTGTAATTGAAACAAGAATTTGGAACTCAGTTCTTCAAAAAATTGGAGCCATACAGGCAAGATTTTGGTTTTATTCGACACATTGTACTCTCATTGTACCAGAATAGCACCAATGGATTTAGCTCTGCGGGGGAATATGGGACTGTGCAGCTTCTAGCATCGCTCACTGCTATTGTACACTGCTGCCTACACTGGTGAGCAGCCACCTTTACTGCAGGCTCTGAACCAGCAGGCACAGCTGGATGTGCTAGAGGAAGTTTGCCCCAGGTCTGTGCCCACTCCTTCCCTCTTCAACATCTGCATATTGTGTTAAATTCTTCTGAGATGATTATATCTTATCTAAACCCTCATTTTGGCTTAGTTGAAAAGAATCATTACATACCTGATGATTTGGAAGCTTCACTGTAACATTTCCAAATCCCACTCCTAATTAACAAAGGAGGAAACCCAGCACAGAACTACTTAGTGTGCCACTTTTTGCTGCCAGCAAATCCAAAATGAGTCTTATTTGAAGCTTACAGACATAGCTTTGGACTTAGGACTGACTTTAAAATTAATCTGAAAAGAATATATAAGAAAACATTAAAATTGATATCTCACCTCAAATGAGAATACTGATGCTACTTCACACACACACCTAGAAATGTGTGGACTGAGTGTACAATATTTGCACCGAACACATCCCTGGTTGTGTAGCTGAATTAAATTAATAAAACAGAAAGTGTTTTCCCTTGGCGGCACCCATTTTGCAAATCTTTTTAGAATCACCAGGCTCTTAAAGCACCTGCGGAATCTCCAGGGCCCCAGACTGCTGGTGTTTCAAGCAGACCACTTACAGACAACATCATTGAAAAGCCTCTAAGTATGAGCCCACCCTGAAAACTACAATTTGCATTGAACTGTTTCAGTTCTGATATTGCAGAACATCTTATACCTTGGGAAGGCGAGGACATTATGAGCAAAAGAGCTGGTCACAAGCTACAGCTGCATCATGAATCAATGCTGATGACAACTATTTGTCAAATGTATTTTACACTTAACAACAAACAGCATAACATCCAAAACTGTCTGTTCATAGCTCACTGACCTGAATTTATTTAGCTAAATGTTTCCTATGATTCCTTTCAACATGGGAATCATGGCCTTTAGTGCAGTTCTTATCAAAGGGATCAGGCTCTTATTTCTGCCTAGCAGACTGAGTTCTCCGCTGTGTTAACTAGCAGATCCTTCCATTACCTGGTATTAATACCTCCAAAATCTTGTCAATGTGGTTACCTAAATCCAGTAAATGTGTACTAAATAGCAATGCTAACAATTTAACAATCTAGTTTCAAGCAGTAAGTTACAAAAGAAGTCATCTCTGCCTTTCATTAATTTCCCCCTTAATGGTCTCATTAGTTTTTGTAGTTGGGCACAGCAGTTAATGGCCTCAACAATAAATCCTGCAAAGTGAGATTTTAAAACTTCAAGGTAGATCTGTGCTACTGGTTTGTCTTGTTATTTTCTATGTTGACCTCTGCTACCTTTATTTAGGTCATTGTCCCTTAACTTTTAACTTTTTCAGAGTCTAACAAGTGATATCTAATTCTGAAATATTAAATCTGGACCACACATATGCCAAGTGAGTGCTCCAGGCTCTGCAAAATGTAGCAAGACCTTCCAGGATTACAGTAGCTTAAAATCAGAAGTATTTGAAAACAGTGACAGTGAAAACATAGTTCCTTTTTATTTGTGTCTTGAACCTCTGAACTTTATTATTCAGGTCCTTCCAGCAGCCCTGTGAGGGCCAGAAAGCCCCTTTTAAAAAATAACAACACAAAGCCAACAGTTTTTATTTAATCATCTGACTTGACCACCTGCGAGCTTAAGGAAGAGCAAAAAGGAAAACAAAAGTCACAATCAGAGCTCAAGGCTGGTAGCAATGCGCCTGACACAAAGACCCTTCTCGTGGCTTTGGGATCAGTGCACCACAATAATAACCAGATTAGTGATAAAGATCGTTGCATTCTGTATTTCCTTTCTCTTGACAGCTTTCATATCTGATTCACTAGGGTGCTTATTGAGTCCAGGGGTGTTCAGCCAGTGTACAACTGGAGTAAAACAGCCATGAATCATGCCCTCAAAGTGCTCTTTACTGCAGCCGCTAACACTTTATAATGTCGTCTAGAAATCCAAAAGAATGATTTAGTCAAACCACAGCTTCTATTTCATTTTTATTAAACCTGGCTCTCTGCCTAAACTCTTGGCATTTTGAACAGTGAATATATTGCTTTATCCATAACATTTGTAACCTTCATTGATCCATTCAGGTAAAAGCACCAAGTAAAAGTCCTTTATTATTGATGTGGAAAATATTACTTCTCCATTGCTTTTTGTCCACAAACATCTGTCACTTTTCCCTGACAAATCTCCTTAAGGCTTCTTTGTTCTGGGCCTAGAAATCCCATCCATGGTTATTTTGTGGGATGGAGTTGTTTCTCCATAAAAATCATAGCATACTTTGGTTTGAAAGGGACTGTCCAAGGTCATCTGGTCTAACTTTGAGCAGGAACATCTCCAGGTTCAACCTGACCTTGAAAGTCTCCCAGGATGGAACACCTGTCACTTCTCTAGGCAACCTGTGCCAGTGTTAATTGAACTTCGGGTAGTTAAATTAACACTGGTTCACAGCACTTTCCGCACACCTCAGCTTTGAGTATACAATAATTTTGCACAAACACAGCTTACTGTGGTTACTCATCTTCTCAAACAAAGTAGTCTTTTCCTACAGCTTTGGGGACCCCTTGCCAGGGACCCCATTGCATTCACTTGCAGCAGCACTACCCCAGGGCAAGTGTCCTTCTTGAGAACACAGCAGGTCTGCAGCTTGCTTTTCCCAGTGTGTGCATATTTTCCAGAAGAAAGTAAATTGTCAGCATAGCTTGTTGAGCAGAGCTTTGTTTTCTGATTTTATCACCCCTGTTTTTATTGCCCCCTGCCCCTCTGTGGATATTCTCAACTCAGTCAGAGAGAAAGAGAAAAGTTTTCTAACCAGACAAGAGCCTGAGAAACAGTTGGGAAAGAATGTAAATAATTCTCTAATCTATCCTGTTATTCATATTGTTTATAGATATGTTCTACTACTGTGCGTCATTCACTGCACACCAATGGTGTGACATGTTTTTACTCTAAGACCAATAAAATTAACCTTCTCGATGTTCTCTATATATAGAGTAGTACATTTGAAATAAAGAGAGAATTCATTTTCTTAGCCTTCTAATCTAGAGTTCTCTGTTCCTGTCCTGCTCAACAGCGTCACCCCTCCTCTCCTGTTGCCACAGGAGCCAAGCTCCCCCCAGCAGTGGGGAACCTAACACCTGGACCCGCCCCAGAAGTTGTGGGTGTAATATCATGGCTAATGATTTTCTGATGTTTTTCCCCCTGCATGATGTCTCTAGTCTCTGTATCTGACAGTTCCAGCAGTGTAAGCAATAATTTTCCTACCTGTCACAAGTCCCATGACCCAGGTGCAGCCTGGGGAAGGTTGCTCTGTGCCTCTGCCCTGCCAGGGCTGCTATTCCAGCACCCTTTTTACTCTTGTGGCTTCTGAGGCAGAAGAAGCCTCCCAAGGTTTCCGGTCAGTGCATGGCTGTCATATTTCATTTTGCCTAATACACATCAAAGTGATACCTTTGACAAGTGCATTTTCCTATGCCATTTGTTGATTCCTCCTCTATAATTCCACCCGCTGGGACCCAAAGTGTCACCACATCAGTCACCAGGGCACAGAAAATTTCAATGACTGTTTTCTGTGTCTGTGTACAGTTGGGTTTTTTTTACTTATTAGCATTTCAAATTATTATAGCTTATTATTTATGTATGTGTCCTTGGTGTGTATGAGTATGCAGTCATCATTTTTGTTATTTGTTCATTCCCATCTGGGCCACATGTTAACTTTGTGTATATTGGTTTGCATATTGAGGGTGATATCATTCATCCCTGTACATGCATGGTGTGTGGGTCTGTGTGCATGCAAGCAGCTTACTGTATTCATCTCTTCTTCTATGTGCAACATGTTCCTGTCTGTGTTACACAAAGATGAGCCAATGCTGTGGTTTGTTGTTCTGCACGCAGCACATCTCTGTCTGCATGTTAATATTTCTCTGCACCCTGATGATTTAATCATGTATTAGGGAAGGAAGTCAGCACTGCTTCCCAGTGGAGAAATTTATTTTAGGTTTCCATTTTCAGAAATTATTTCAGGATGATTCTCCACCATTATGAAAGGGGAAAAAAGTAGTCCACTTGACTAAGCTATTTACTCATATTGGGAGCAGTATTATGCTCCTGCTGTACTAAAGAACATCTCTGGGTCCCGTGGGGATGGATCCAGCTCCCCTGTTGATGGCCATTGCAAAGTCATCAACAAGCTCATCATCATGGCTCCTTCTGTAGTCAGTGAAAAAAACATACAGATGTATAGACTCCCTCTGTAGACAACCCATCCTACAACAGATGTCTAAAGCCGTGAGAGGACCACTGCCTAGGGACAGGTGTTTGTAGTAGCCCATCAAAACTTGCTGGGTTTTGCATTGCTTATGTAGGAGGAGAGCTTTACTCTCATCTTTATGTGATGAGCTGAATCCTGGGACTCCAGAAAAGCAACACTAGCTGAACTGAATGTGTCAGTTTTTCTCTTTATATGTTTCATGACTGCAGTTGTTCTTGCAAGCAAGTTTTTCAAGTCTAGACATGACCCACACTGGATAGAAGGCATTAAAGGGAGTGGACTAGAATATGTAACCTATAAACAGCAAAGGCATTTAAAAGCATAGATCCTAGACTAACCCCAAAGCCAATGAAAACCAAACCCCTTGAATTTACGAGCTGGAGTATCATCCCACAGGTGAATGATGATTATCTTCCAAATGTAGATATCATCTGAATTCTAGTGAAGGTCAAGACCAACAGCTAATGTTTGTATTGCACTGTAACTGCTGGTCAAACAGGTCATCAGTACTACAGCACTGGTGAGACTGACATGGAATTTAGAGTAGTTATCCCCAAAGAAGCTTGAAGATGCTGAGTAAAAACAGTACAATCCAGGCAATGATCAATTAATACCCAATTTTGGATGACTTCTCCAAGAGGACTGAGGAAAGATAAAAATTCAAGGTGAAACCTGCTACATTTTGTAGCTATTAAAACATAAAACAGACACAGATTTGAACTTAACAAAACTACAAAATATCTGTTATGCAGTGGAACTGGAACATCAAAAGGGTCTCGGAAGTCTAATAACATACTCAAATTTGAACAAAAGGTAAAAATATGAGCTTTCTCTTTTTTGGGTTTGATACTCTTGAGACAGTCAGTAATTTGATGGATCTAGGGAAGCACACTTATTTATAGAACAGAAAGGTTTTTATGAGTATCAGGTTGCTGATATACATAAAATTTACAGAAGTGGGCTTCTATGTTCCAAATCTCTCCTCTTAAGTGAGTTTTTAAATGTGTGATCAGTTGACAGCTTATCTCTGTGCAGGGTCCCAGAATGATAGAATTTGGGGAAAAATAACTGTCAACACCTAATTTAAAGGGCTGAGAATTAATTAATTTTTTTTGTAATGTCACTGGGATTGGGTGTAACTGAATCCAACTGCTTTTGGTAAGACTGTATTGGATTTCACTGGTTTTACTATCATAAATGTAAAAATGCTTCAGATTATTACTTTTTTCCAGGGCAGTAATGGTTGATTGGTGTTAGGCATGCCTTATAGCTGTAGCCTTTCATTATGTACTTTGTTCCTGCCCTCCTCCAACATCCCATGACCCTTGATTCCTCGGTGTCCCTGTCTTCAGAGATCTATAGCACTCTATTTCCTTCCAACCAAGCAGCATCTTCTTTTGCTCTTAGATTTGGACCTGAGAGTGTAAAACAAAGTAAAGAAACATAACCTAACAATTCTCTCTCTTCTGCTCTTGAGTGTCAGCAGTACCTCTGCTCTGTCTTTTATATCTTATCTTTAATGCTGTCATGCCTCACTAAGAGGGCTTGACTCATGAGTTGGACATTACTGCTTTTGGTGATGACTTGTTACTTTTTTTTTCTTCTGTTTCTCACATCTGAGTGAACTCGACAGCATTCAGTCACTGCCAGATTGTCAACACTGGACCCAGACATTCTCCGTGTTCAGAACAAATGCGGTCATATCTTTCCAAGTACAGCATCTAAAAGCCTACTTCCCTCTGCTTCTTTCCTCTCCACAGCAAATATGCCTCAGTTTTTTCCTGGAGAGATGACACTGGCACTGGGGAGGGGGGATTTGGCTTCTTTACTCACTTGCCGCGCTGCTTTTCAGTTGAGATGCCAGCCTGGGAGTCTGCAGTGCTGCTGGTGTTGGGATGTGGCTTACAGCAGAACTGGAATGGCTGTTTCCCATCTGGTTCAGAGCAGCTGTCAGAGACAAGGAATGCCAGTATCCGACAGCAGGAGTCTGTTTTTGTTGTGTGTACTTGTTTGTGTTGTGCACGTGCAACTTCTGAACTGCCTCTGTGCTGGGAAGCAGCTCTTCTCTTTGCTAATGGATGCTCATGTAAAGGTACATATAACCCTGTGCTGTGGTCTGCAAACCATAGCTTGCATTGCTCTGGCTCACTAGCTAAAAGATCAAGTTAATGTGTAAGTCTCAAAGTAATTTAATGAACTATTAACTGGAAATACACATTATTTATATTTTGCAAAGGGATCTGGGAGACAAGCCAACTTGACATTTTAACTAAGAATCAAAAAGGACTGTGATAAGTCCTTGGTTTAACATCTAACATGATCCAATGGCTAAAACATCAGCTGTGATGTGTATAGATGGTGTTTACATAGGAAGCGTGCAAGGGAAGCAGGCTACCTGCAGGGTAGTCCTGCTGCAAGGACACCATATTTTCAAGCATTATAGAAACATTCTAAAGCCTGTAGCAAACCCACAAAATGGAAACAGTTTTAAAACTTTCCCTAACAGAACATTTTCAAATAAAAAAAGTGTATGTCTTCTGCACAGCAGGTCAGTTTGGATCCCTGCCTAAGGAAAAGTGAGGACTATTTCAAAACTGATTATAGGGGAGCAAAAAAACTAAATAGCTGAGTCATGTTAAAAACTAGCACTGCTTGTCTGGAATTCTGGACAAGTCTTGTGTGAAGTTTTAACTACCTCAACTATAGACTGGGTGACAGGACCAGCCTTCCAGCAGTTGCTCTTGCCCATGTGGCTGAGGCACTCTGTGTGCTTGGCCAGAACCTGAAAGCTTTCAGGACTGCTGGTGTGTGGCATTTAACCAGGGGGAGCAGCTGTTCCTTGTTGGAGAGCCAAGATCTTGCCCAGTTCCCAACTGAGAGCTTGTCATATAACATAGCCCCATAATGGAGATAATAATGCCTGCCCTTCTTTAGAAATTACTTTGAGATCTGCCAAAGAAAAGGGCCTATTCAAATGCAAAGCCTGATGCTTTTATTTATTAATAGATATTGTGCCAGAGTCACCAATCTGCTCCTGGTGCCTAGTGTGGCTTTGAAAACAGAGGATCTGCTTTCTTCATTGAACCCAGCTGGTGAGTTGAGGCCTAGGGCTGTTCTGTGATATTGGAAGGAGAAGGAAACAGCCAGATGTTAACCAGCAACTACTCAAGCTTGGTGTTTTCCTGCCCATTATTCCTCTAAAACTAGAGCAAACATGGGAGTGCCTAAGCTCACCCAGCAGCAGCAGCAGCGCTTCTGATGCAGAGGACTGGGCTTCTCAGAACACTTGTTGTTTCCTTAAAGGATCTCATATGCTTGCAAAAAAATAGCAGTTATAGGTAAAACTATTATCTCCCCAGGGAAATATATTTTATCTACTCCACAGGATCCCATGGGAATTCTGTGCTGTAGCAGGCTCCTTCCTGGCAGGACCTGTGGCCCTGAGGAGAGAGTAACCCATGCTGGGGAAGGGGAAGAGTGTGAGAAGTCCTCTCAGCAGAGGAGGAAGGAGTGGCAGGTATAATATATGATGACCTGACCACAGCTCTCATTCCCCATTTGCCTGTGCTGCTTGGGGATAGGAGGCAGAGAATTCAGGAAATAAGTTGTACCCAAGAATAGGAAGGGGTGTGTTTTAAAAATTAGCTTTATTTCTTACATTCCTGCTCTGATTTGACTGGTAAGAAATTCAGTTAATTTCCCCAAGCTGAGTTGTTTTGCCCATGACAGTAATGGGTGATCTCTCCCTGTGTTTATCCTGACCCATGAGCCTTTCCTTGTATTTTCTCTTTCTAGCACAGGAGGAGAATGGTAGAGAGGCTTTGGTGGGTACCTGGCATCCAGCCAGGGTTAAGCCCCTATAGACTCAGAAGCACAGCACAGTATTGAAAGGTTCACCCGATGCATTATCTTTACTACAGTACTACCTGGCATCTCTGGAGCCTCTAGCTCAGTTCAATCCCTACAAAGATTTTCAGGAAAGACAGGCAGAAAAAAAAAAAAAAAAGCTTTTTTCAGTCTTGTTCTAGCTTTATCTCTCTGCTGTGAATGATTAACAGGTGAGAGGTCTGCTTGTCCAAATTTGTGCCTTCCCTGTTTTGTTTTTGGCTGCACTTTCCTGGTATGGAAAGCCTGCTACTGATTTCAGTCAATCCATGGTCCACACGGCTCGATTTATTTTTGCTGTCCTCAAGAGAGTCTTTCCATAGAATCAAAGAGTCACAAAATGTCTTGAGTCAGAAGAGACCTTAAAGATAATAGAGTTCCAAATGCCCTACATTTCTTCCTAATACCTAATGTTAACATCCCCTCTTTCGTTTTAAAGCATTCCCCCTTGTCCTGTCACTACATGACCTTGTCAAAAGTCCCTCTTCAGCTCTCTTGTAGGCCCTCTTCATGTACAGGAAGGCTGCTCTAAGGTCTCCATGGAGCCTTCTCTTCTCAGAGCAGAACACCTATGAGTCTCTTGGCCTGTCTTCATAGGAGAGGTGCTCCAGCCCTCTGATTATCTTAATGAGCCTCCTCAGGACTTGCATCAAAAGGTCCATGTGTTTCTTATGTTGGGATTTTGTTCACTTTCCCCTCTACACTTGCAGTACCAGATGACTTTTTGAAACAGTCCTATTAAAATGAAAACAGAGGGTGTTTTTCTACCCACAAATTGGTTGACAAACTTTATTTTATCAGATTAAATATAAATTTAAGTACCTTCACTAATGTGCTTTTACCAAGCTGTCTCCTTAAGCTGATATGTTATTGTCCATTTCTTTTGATCTCTCACATTTAGAATTGATTTCTCACATTAGGATTTTTCCTGTAGCATTTTTATCCCAGACATATTGTAAAATGATGGATAATTTTAAATGCTTCCTTACCACCTCATAAATTGGAGAGAGCACAGTAGAGCAATGCTGCTAGATGATGTACAGCGGGGTGTTTTGATAAATAAAGGAGGCGCTTCAGCAGGACCGAATGAGTTCCTCTCGGAGCTCCAGAGGCGGGTCTCCGGCCGGGCTGCGGGCCGGGGAGAGCCGGGAGGTGGCAGCCTCGGCTCGGCAGAGCCGCCTCGGCTCCGGGGCGCTCCCGGCTGGAGTGGAAATTCCCCCTCCTTAGACACAAAAATAAAACACTGCGTTGCCATGGATTTAAAAGAAAACCGAAGGGGTATTGTCAGGGAAAGGCTTTGCCTTGCTGCCCGGGCGGTTCCTGCGGCCACTTTCAGGGAGAACTGCGGGGCGGTGAGGAAAGCGGGATGACAGCGAGGGAGCCACGGTGGGAAACGCGCCAGGCTTGGGGAGCTCAGTGTGACAGATGAGGGGCTGATTTTCATCTGGTGTAGGTCAGTGTCATTCATAAATGTAAGAAGAAGAGGTCACTGGAGCCAATCAGGAGAGAAAAAGAGCAAGCTTTAAAATCAGTCCTGTTTGCTTTGCTCGCTGATTGCTAACACCTTTTAATGATGTTCTCTCTCACTACGGGGTGGATTTTCATTGGCTTCCTTCACTTTCCATTGAAGTAATTCGGAAAATTCCAACAGTTTTGGTGGAAACAATAATCTGGGATTCTCTGAAGTGTCCTTTCCAAGAAACATAATCCTTCTGCGATAGAGAGAGCTCTATCATCTGCAGAACCTTAATGCATCACTTTTAATGCTGAAAATGTACCACATCAGAAATAATGCCTAGAGCAAATGCGATTATACACCGAGCTCCCTACTCAGATTAAATTGCACAACATTTTAAATATCTTGCATTATTATTATTTGGTCTTTAATTTCATTTCTTTGCCTGACATTTGAAATTCATTGAACAGTCCAAGTTACACTCAATTTAATTCACTGTCTTCAATGAGTTGACTTATATAGTGATTTTGGTTGGCTGTCTTTAAATCGAGATTTCCACTTCTAATTAGCAAATTCCTGGAGCTGTAAGTGCTTTTCTTGATTTTCTTACCTCCACAGTGCTGCTGTGAATTGATAGAATCACTCAGAAAGCAAAGCTATTTTTGGGTGTCTCCCTGGTCAATAAGGAAAAATGTTCCTCTTGCAAAAGAAAACTGTTTCTCTTCTGCATGAGTCATGACTTTGCTTGTATGCACAGAGCAAAAGATTTCCAGCTTCTCAGGCCTCACTGGCATTTGGGGTAGGATTCAGCCAGCCAAGATTCACATGTGGAAACTAAATATGGTCATAGGGTTACACTCCCATTTTTTGCCCATTACTCAGGCTTCTGCATGGTGTACTTCAGTGCCTACTCCCTTTCTGCTGCTGCATATCTCCCTCTGCAGTGAGAGTTTACTCTGTGGATACTGCTAGTAAGATCTTAGACAGCACCAGTTACAAAAAAGTAGTGTATTTCATGGGCTTGGTTTACTACATAAAGAGAATCTGTAGTAATCCTGGGAAGAAAGCTAAAAGTTCAATACTTCTATAAAACTTCAGGCTAGAGGGTGTAATCTTAAGTTTTACTTGAGTTTTCACTGTTACAGTTACCACAGTTTTCATGGTAAGACCTGCCAAAAATAGACAAACGAGGGAAAGAACATGTTGTTTTTTGAAAACAAAACATCCCATGTATTTTCAGCAACAACAAGTCAGAGAGACATTTTTATAATTATATACAACATCAGAAGGGTTCTGATGTCATGGAAGTCAGAAAAAATACATCCTTAATTATACCACATTTCACTATGGAGGTTAATCAGCATGACAATGCCATTTTTAGGTTCCAGTAAGGACGTTCAGACCCTGCTTGGGACTAGTCAACAAATGTGGCTGTGGAGGCAAAGTGAACACAAGTTACTGGGGTCTCCCAGCTGTGCACTGCTCTGACCCCGAGACACAGCTCTCAGCAAAGCACTGGCTCCCTTCCCACCAGCTCTCCCAGGGGGCCCTCACAGCCAGCCCCCAGGTGCTTTATAGATTCTTGTGGGAGTTTGATCTTAAACTCAGGCCTCAGTTTTGACTTCCTTAAGGGCTCTATATTCTCTTTTCATCTTCTAAGCTATTCTGTGCTGCCTGGGGCACAAACTGCAATGCATCCACAGTGGAGAGCTGATGTCTGTGTAGGTCCCACTTCCCACCTTCAACTTCCATTCAGAATTCAGTACAGAACAGTAACAGCACCATGAGCAAAGATTTCTATGAATTAGGCCCGTTTTCAGCAAAGCTTTTACATAGTGTCAAACTTATAAATTCCCTCAGGAAATTATATGAGACCAGACTTGATTAAAACAGAATTATGGTTTACCATTACCAGGCTGGATTACCATTTGGTCAGGAGATATTTTGTTACCTGATGAATTACTTTTACTCTATGAGACTTTGTGGCTTGCTGCAGTATTTCTACTAGAAACAAAACCCAATAATGTTTTGCAGTAGCTGTGGTGACTATATGGATTAGAACCATTGAACCAGGAGTATCTTATACAAGTTTCTTCAGCCAAACATTTTAAATTACACTTATGCTTTTCTGCATTTTGTTGTGTTTAACTACAAAATAGTTACCAGTAGAAGAAATGAAAAATAAATTATTCTAACTTTAATTAGATAAATACAGCTAATTTCCACAAGAATACTACACACTAGAGAACCACAAAATTTAAATTCACATCTGGCTATGCAAAAAAAAATTCCGGCATCTTATTTCTTTACTAGAACCAGCCCTTGGAAGATACATAGGATAGACAATGCTGCAGGGCAAAATGAAAGTGTTTCTACTTCTGGCATGTGTACCAATATTTATTCTGGAAACAGACAACTCCTTTTGTGAGAACTATTCCATTTCATGCCCCTTTCCAAGATTATTGAACTGGCTTTAGAAATATTCAGACATGCCTTATGCCAAGTATTTGCACCTGTTACATTTTTTATGCAAAATTAAGTCACTGACTGTAAAGGTCCTAAGGGACTTATGTTCTGCCTCAGAAAATCATTTAGTGTTTATACATATGAAATTTGATAGTGTGTGCCATGAAAATCAATCAGCATGGCTGCTCATCTGGGCCTCAACTACCCACCTATCCTTGGCTGACAGATAAGCTGGTGTTTGTATATTCATATAAGATAAAACTGGTTTTTTTAACAGATTTTCATAAATAGCAGGGTTTGTTAACCCAGAAGGACAGCTTAATTTTGAGAAGCACTTTAAAATTTGCATTGGATGTGACTCTTGGAGCCAAGGCAAGTAGAACTATATACTGAATAAACTGGATCTAATACACTGTTATCTGATCACATAGCCATTACCTGATTGGAATTTAGAAAAATAGTCCCAGAACTCAACACAGAGCAATAGAATGGTTATCTGTTACTTTTTAAGACACATTTTATCTGGTTTCCTTAAAGAAATAAAGGCTTTTTGCTTCTAGTTGATGTTTGTAAACAGAGACAAAAATGAATGCAAGCTCCAGCTATGAGAAGCTTATGAAGTATTATTGAAGAGGGAGAAGAAGAGAGTGCTTTTATTACCCCTGTACTTGGCATGGGTGAGGCTGCACCACGAGTGTGCCTTCAGCTCTGGGCCCCTCATCACAGGAAGGATATTGAGGTGCTGGAAAAGTGGGGCAGCGGATCTGGTGAAGGGTCTAGAAAGTGAGTCATATTAGGATCAGGAATGGCTGAAGGAGCTAGGGTTGTTTAGCCTGGAGAAGAGAAGGCTCAGGGGAGACTTTATTGCTCCCTACAACCACCTGAAAGGAGGCTGTAGCCAGGTGGGATCGGCCTCTTCCCCCAGGCAACCAGAGACAGGACAAGAGGAAATGGCCTCAGGCTGAGCCAGGGGAGGTTCAGGTTCAACATCAGGAGGACTTTCTTCCCTAAAAGGGTGGTCAAGCATTGGAACAGGCTGCCCAGGGAGGTGGATTCACCATCCCTAGAAGTGTTCAAGAAATGACTGAACGTGGCACTTAGTGGTATGGTTTGGTTGATATGGTGATGTGTGATCAAAGGTTGGACTCAGTGATCCTTGAGGTCATTTCCAGCCTAACTGATTCTATGATTCTATTTGCATGAGCTTTCTATCCAGAATCACCTACATAACTGCTGGAAGCTCATGCTGAAATGGAGGCAGACTAGAAAAGAGATTAGACCGGAAATGGAGCAAGGACTTTTTTAAGACTCCTGCAAGTTATAGACCTCCTTCAACATTGTGATGAGCAAATATGGAGGTAACTTTGGAGGGAAAGAAATACCTTGAGCTGAAGCTGCTGAACAGAGAAGCATGGCTCTGTGAATTCTCTATAAGTGTCATGAAACAAGTGGGGTAAGGCTGAGCATTCCTATCAGCCAGTGACATGTCTGTGTGAATGCAGGAATTCCCAGATGGTGGGGTGGTGTAACACTGATGGTGAAACAGGGAGAAGGGCTAGCTGGAATGACAATAGTGACCACAAAATAGCAATAGCTGAAGGCAGTACTGTGGCTGTGATGGCTGTGAAACTAAGTAAAATGTTTACTGCAAAGAAATAAAAGATAGAACCTTTAATTTTAGTTGATACAAATAAATGATTAATTCATCTTTGTTAATTCTTCCCAAGTTACTTTTCTTTGTGTCTACAAAAACTTAAGTGTTCTAAATGAGAAATTTTGCTTATCAAGAGAGTCAGGGTTCAGTATCCCTCCAATTCAAGCTGAGGATTCAGACTGAAGGCTTTTGCTATTGCTCAGATAAATCCCTCTACATTTTAGCCTAGTTCTTGTTGCCATCAGCAACAGGGTTTCTTTGAGTTTCAGTTCTCAATAATCCATAATGCAGCAGGTCATTGACGATGATGTTTGGTGTTTAGTTTTGTTTGTTTGGGTTTTTTAAAATTAATTTTGGATGAGTATCCACCAGTACAGTTTCAACTGTAAATTTTTTAGTCTCCCGGCCAGGAAGGAGTAAACTGATACATGGAGAAGTCCAAATTTTTTGAGAACTCTGCAACAGAAAGGCTTTCCTCAATACACTGAATAGCTGGGTAGTGCTGGCTTTAAATTCTCTCTGCTGAATAATGTTATTTGCTAAGACAACTCTGTAACCTAGAGGAGTAAATCTGTATTTTCAGTGGTCTCCTTCAAAGGATATTTGTTAGACACATACAAAGGAATTTTAGAACTATAGAGATGATGTTCTAAAGACACTCAGGTTCAGACCAAAATCCTGCTAAAATATAACAAAAACTGTTCCAGTTTTTCATCTCTAAGCATCTTTATTTCATGGGTTTCTTTGGACTGTTTCAGCACAAATGAAATGAAACTGACAGAATTCTAGCTGCTTCCAAATCTAGTTAATCATTAATCATTGTCTAGCAGAGAGTAAGAACACCTGCTTTTGTTATAACAACTGAATTGACAATTATGTGTACCATTTGAATGGGAGCATACCTGAAATAAGGAGATAAGTTAGAGGCAGGAACTGAAAAAAGGTATGAAAAGTCATCCCATTCCTTTTTTTCCTTTCAAAAATCTCCATCCATTCCTTCCAGATGGAAGTGTGTGTGCTGTGCACAGCTTTGCGTCATTCCTTGAATATGAAAGGCAGATCTGAGATCTCTCATCCACTTGTTCTTTGTATAGAATATACCTGCTCCTTTTGATCAGATTTTTTTTTTTTTTTTTTCATTGCACCAACTAGTTCGTTTCCATGTCAGTTTTTTCACTTGGGAGTTTCTGCCAGTAGGGTTTCTGGCAACATGTACATCTGGGCAAGCTACATCTGGAGCTTTGGTTCCTGGAGATCAACAGGCTGAATGTTTTGATGACTAATAGTCACAGATGAATGCCTATATTCTGATAGTTGCCAAAAAGTTATACAACTCTAGAGTCTTTCATCCTTTAAGGCTACTCTGAGTGAATCCTCGGGTGTAAAACATTTTCTAGCTCAGAATAAATAGCCAGGAAAAGGCTGTCAGTGCCTAGATGCACTGCAGGGGTACTCCACACCCTGGATAAAGTTTCAGACATACAATCAGCCGAGAAGATCACAGTTATGATGGCCTTATATCTAAGTTAGTCCCTGGGTGCCAACAAAACTCTTGAGAACTTCTGGCAGTCTGCATGCAGAACAGCCTTCAGCCTAGACTGCTAGTGTTTCAAGCTGGAAAACAGTTACCTCTAGAAGTGCTAGAACTGGAGACCACAATGCCCTTATTGCCCTCTGATAACCACTAGATAGAAGGGAAAATCTGAAGACTTTTGATCAACAATGATGTCACACAGCTCAGGCAATGCCTTTAAGGTGACCTGGCTCCTGTTGGAAGCCATCATGCCACATCAGGTGTCTATGGTTAGTTCCTGCAGAGCACACCATCGGTCTTACAAAAACTGTATTCATAGTAGTCATGAAACTGAGTGGTGAGCAGCTGAAGTTTACACCTGGGAGTGCAGTGAGAGGAGTTTAAATCTCCTATCTCATGGAGCGAGATGTTAGACTACAAGCCTCAGAGAGACATAATTTCCCAGCACTTGCTAGGATCCCTGAGAGCATTTATCATCTCCAGCTCCTACAGGAGAAGGTCAGATGGAGTAACACCTCCTTAATACCTCCCTGCAGTATGTATGTGTAACCTGAGCACCTGTCCAGTGACTTTTAATGACAATAATGGGCCAAGGAAATTTAGGTTTTCAGAACAAAAGCAAACCACCTACTAGAATTGACCCTAGGCATTGTGGATTGTGTCTTGAATCAACACTAAAATGTGCTTTGACTATGAGAGAAGGCACAGGTTTGTGAAGAGTATAATAATCACTGTCTTCCCACTTGTGCTGTCCTTAGAATCACAGAACCATTAAAGTTGGAAAAGACCTCAAGAATAATGATTCTTGAGTCTGACCATTGACCAAATACCACCACATCAATCAGACCATAGCACTAAGTGCCACACTCAGTCATTTCTTGAACACTTCCAAGGATGGTGACTCTACCATCTACTTGGGCAGCCTGCTCCAATGCTTGACCACCCTTTCAGTGGGGAAATTCTTCCTGATGTCCAACTTGACCCTCCCCTAGTGCAGCTTGACACGATTTCCTCTTGTCCTGTCTGGTTGCCTGGGAGAAGAGGCTGAACCTACCTGGCTACAGCCCCCTTTCAGGTAATTGCAGAGAGAGGTAAGGTCTCCTCTGAGCCTCCTTTTCTCCAGGATAAACAAACCCAGCTCCCTCAGCTGCTCCTCACAGGACTCACTCTCTAGGGTGTTTCACCAGTTTTATTGCCCTTCTCTGGACACGCTCCAGGCTCTCAGTGTCTTTCATGCAATGAGGGACCCAGAACTGGGCACAACACTCAAGGTGTGGCCTCACCAGTGTTGAGTACAGAGGGGCAATCACTTCCCTAGTCCTGCTGGCTATTTTTATATATAGACTGCTTAGTAACAGTGAGAATACTGTGCATTTGTATTTTCACAGTTATCAAATGCACATTATACCACTGTCCCTTCAGAAGCCCGTAACAGAGAAAAGCATCTTGGAGACAGGATGTGCTAGTTGTACTATACGATTGAAATTTTAATTAAAAGTTCTACAGAAGAGAGCAAGATAGAAATAAAAAACCCGTGTCACACGGTGTCCCAGTGTCAGATAACATGAAATGAAAAAGTCAGGGTTTGTAAGACATAAATGAGGATAACAAAGGTGTTCTATCTTAGTAAAGACTTTTATTCTGTGCTTCTTTCCTCCTCCTCAGGACATGAGGAAACAAAAGGATGCAGCAGACATGAGGTAATAAAAGCAAGCAAGTGAACAAAGAACAGCTCCAGTTAGACCTAAGTGAGGGTTAAAAGGTAGCTTGGGTGCAGATATGGAAATTCTCCATCATTATTAAAAGCCTAAGGTTTGTCTTTGTATTTTGTTGCAACTTCATTTCAGTAAGTGTATTTTAAAGAAATAGTCTATATTTAGTTCTCAGTCAAATTCAGACGATCAACCAGCCAGACAGCTCACATGCTTTCAGTACTTGGGTACTCCACCTTGTTTGAAGTGCCCAGTTCTCCCATACTTTGTCTCAGGAACACAGTTCAAACCACATGGCAAAATCTAAGAACTGGTGACTCAGAGGATGAGAAGAGTGACCAATGACAGCCACAAATTTTTCGGGTAAGAGGAAAAACTATATTGAGCCCACCTGAGTGCGCAGGTCTTGAGGCAGTTTATGACTCTGACTTGTATCTAGCAGAGTGAGGCTGTCACATTTACAGCCAAGCCAAGAAATTGCCTGGTGCCACTGTCCAACACCTAATGTCTAATCCTCTACTTGACAAACCTTGATCTTGCTATGGGGTATATCTTGGCTATGATCCTAAGTGTTATGGCAGGAGTATAAATGAGATCCAGCCACAGCACAGCCCTGTGACCACGGCTCAGCAAAGCACCAGGGACAGTGCAATCATAGTGTGAATCTGCACATCTCTCCCATGAAGAGTCTTGGAGTCATGATATTATAAATAGTTAAGCCTGAATATATCAGGCTCTTTGCAAAAGCAAGATGGTTTTGGATACCGAAGATGTATTTGCTTTTCTTTCACATTACAACCTCCCTTTTACTTTTAAAATATTTTACATTTTGTCACATAGTCCAATTCAACATACTATTTGCTACCACTGACCTATTAAGTGCTGCTAAATACACCATTCAGTTATTGAAAAAGATATGATGGACTACATTTATTTGGTATGTGCCATTTGAACATTATAATACAGTTAATAGATTTGTAGACCATTCATAATAGCATGTTTTGTTGGGCTTTTGTGTAACAGTGTGACAAGTATTGTGCAAAAGACCCATAGAAATGAACTGTCCTGTCACAAGTTACATCCATACATGGCTGAATAAAAGCTGCCATTCCCCTATTTCCATACATTAAATGCTAAGGCTAATGAGATTTTATTAGGAAAAATCCTGTTTCTACTGGACTGACAAAGAAAGCTTTAAACAAATTTTGTCCACATGATTTTCAAGGAAAAAGAAGTCAGACAGGATCTACCATTAAGCATCTTTTTATTGTAGTCTTCAATGTACATGCAGAATTTTTAAAAAAGGTGTCAGTTATATCTGTAAGCTTATAACAATAATGTAAATGTTTGGATCAGCAATGTATTTGGATTAGGGACTAAGAAATCTAAGTGAACAGACATCTTTCAGGATATACAGTTTACATGGTAAATCAAGGTTTTCTTTGGAGTGATTTTCCTCATAAAAAGATAAAATATTTCTTGTTTACAATCTTGGTTGTTTTTAATACTGAAAAAAATCTATAATAGTACACTTTTCATTATGTACATAGAAAAACATAAAACTATATCCATACCAGTGTCTGTTTTAAATGCAAATAGTAGTTAATAGCTTCGTAAATTTTTGTGCACCCTCTCCTACCCCCATTCTCTCTCCCCCACCCCCACTTAAAAATGCAGCATTTCCTAAAGTTTTCAATGCTTTGGCAGAAACGGAATGGAAGGCACTTCCATGTTAGGTAAAGCAATATGTGAAATATCAGCACTAAATAAAAAAGCTGTAGGTGTACCAGACAGCTCCATGTTCATCCCAAGGGATGAATTTTGCACTCCTGCAGGTCAAGAACTAGTTTGCTAGAGATTCAAGCTGGAGCAGGCTCAGACCCCAGCTTGGTTTACAAGAAAGCTGATTAGCCTCACAACTATTTTTACAAATGCTTCACACAAACCAGAGAGGATGCAGAGAGCATCTCTGAACACAGTACTATCATGAGGGCAAAAAGCTCTTGCAGGTCACAGCATCAGAACATGTCGCAAAGGCCCCGCTACTGAGGCCTTCCACTTTGCAACACGGTAGTTTCACACAACACCCTTGTTTAAGACTTCCTGATGTGCCAGCTCAGCTAAAAATGAACAAAGCAACACACAAATTTGAAGATTCTAAAGCATCTCTTGTGATGGATAAATTTAGACTCAGCAAAGCATCCTGAAAACAATCTGTGTGCTAGTGGCAGGCTGACCTCTGCTGATAGGGAAGTTTTGAAAGCTGTAGAAAAGTTTCTCGCAGGGGCAGCTCCTCCCTGGCCTTCTGTGGCTTGTTTGGCACTCCTTCATTTTTCTTTTAACTCAGGATTATCTCTGGCATACCTGCGATATGCATTTATATTAATACTTTGCAAAAATACCCCAGATGCCAATGAGATAAGCACCTAAATGCTTGATAAGGGATGCGTTGTAAGTCACAGTCAGGAAAACATTTCTGTAATGACCAGTTTTAGCTCTCAAATTAGCAGTTTGTTTCTGCAATCCTAATAAAGGCTGAGAAATGACTGGATGCAAACTTCCAAGACAGAATGAGACAGAAAGGCACCGACCAAAGCTTTTACATGTCAATGTCTCCAGCCTGACAAAATGTTAAATTTTCAGGACATATGCTAGTTCAGTAATATGTTTACTTAACTAATTTATTCATACTGCACAATATCTGACCACGACTGTAAACAGCTGCAGTCAACTGACAATCCAATTGAAAAAGAACATTCTGCTAAAACCTGCCAGCTGGTCACGTTCATTCTGCTGTGATAGCTCTGCACTCTTTAGCCACAATAAAATGAATGGCTTTATAGTGTTGGAAAGAAAGCATTTTTGTCATTCTTCAGTATCACTGTGGATTTATCTCTCAAGGAATGAAGGGTAAGATAAAAAGGCATCCAACAACACTTCAATCTTTGAATTGAGCAGCCAGCAAAATAATATGCAGCTAGCATGGAAGAATAACCCTTTAAGGTTAGTTTAAAATGAAGACCAAAGGGAGGGGGAAAGGCAAAAGAAAGGAAAAAAATTAAAAAGGCAAATAGTCCAGTAAGAATGAACAGTAGAAAAGGAAACTGAGCAAGTGATTCTTTGTTTTGGGCCAGTCCACCACCAGTTGCTGTATGTTGCTTTGGGAAACAGAAAACTGGCACCAAAACACTCCAAAAAACACAAAACCTTCACCCCCTTCTTAGGCTGATGGCTCTCCTTGAATTGTCCCTCAGATCTCTTTCCGTACTGTGGCTCGAATGCTGCTGAACACTTTGCCTATGGCCTCAAAGAGCGGGTCGCAGAACGTGTGGATGCAGATGGAATAGACACGGCTAATACACTGGATCTCAATCAGGTAGCTCCTTATGCACGGCACCACTGCCCAGATGTGCAGGAATGACAGAATGGCAAAGTAGATGCCCCAGATGAGAGCCATAGGAATACCAAAGATTGCTGACAGTAAACGATAAAACCAGTATTTCGTTACAGTGAAGGTGGTAAAACTGGCCTTCCAAATCCCATCAAAGCTGTGTGTTCCCTCTGGCTCAGCAATCACATCTTCAAAATCGATCTGCAGCAAAGAACACAAAGTCAGGTCAGTCAGACATTCACATCAAGGGTGTATTCCAGAAACACCTTTCCTGGAGAGCTATGGTCCCCTGCAAGCAAAGAAAACACAAAGCACATAATTCCTACATCCTCAAGTGATTCAACCTATTATAACCCATGATTTAAGTCACGAATCTTCAGTAACCTTTACCCAGTGACTATCAGGGAGCCTCAATGATTAGCTCAAAATTAGACATCTAACTTCTAGATGGAGTTTTCCACAAAACTGAATATATTTTTCTCATGTCCTACAGCCCTAAGGTACGTAGTGCCCTTATGGTCTACTTAAGGTACAAAACAGGTGAATAAAATCATATTTCATAGTTTTGACTATTCATAAATAATTCAAAAAGTCACCTAAGGAAGCAGCACATTCCAACAGGCATATTTTAGCACTCTCTGTTGAAATACTGAGCTGTTCAGGAAGCTTAATTGTCATAACATTTCTATAAGAAAATTAACAGAATTGCAATGATGGTTCAGCTCCATGTCACACAGACATGTTTGATATAACCCACAATACAGGATATTTAATTTAGTCAGAGCAACCAATTGTATGGGCACTGCAAACAACAGGAAAGAGAACATCACAACACTATTCCTCTGCAAGGAAATAAATGGCTGTTGAAGTCAGATAAAAGAAAAAAAATATTTGCATTCCTGGGACTGGATCCTGAAGTGAGATAATAATGCTGTCAAAAGTGAAGATGTACAGGAGCAAGGTAAGTATGACATGGGCCAGCAGCCTCAGAAACTCCGGCAATTGTACCTTAGCATGCTGGAAGAAGGTGAATATACATACGCTCTGTGTAAATACTGCTTATACTTTAAGAAAAGGCTCACAATCACTTCTTTTAATCTAAAATATATGCAACAATTGAAAAGCACTCATTCTTCTCTCCTGCTGAAACTTCTATCACCTCCAGACATAAGTTACTAACAAAGGGAAAAATATAAAACCACTGGACTTTCCAGTTTCTTAAAGAAAAAAGATAATTACAAACAAAAGTGTATAGTCTAGGTGCAATCTATGGGAATGGCTGGTAAGTCCTTGAGAGGAAATTTCTGAATTATCTGTGATATCCAACACCCTGAATGCCTAACACCAGGCTGGCTTAATTTAACATATTCACATTACTCTCTCTGCCAGTGCTTCTCTCTAGACATCCTGTCATGCAAATTATAAACCTCCTCTTTTTCAGCTACTCTGAACTAGGTTCTAGTGATCTGAAAGTCATTCTTTGGAATGGATATTCGTCATCATCATCACCATCACACCTAAAGGTAGCATTTGAGTTGAAACTTGATCTCCACAGAAACCTTTGGCAGAGCAGATTTTCTTTTTAGAATACATAAGGAAGCAGACTTATACAATCTGTTTCTGCAGCTATTCAAAAGCAGACTTTTCACTGTAGCACATCTCATGTTAGCTAGTTTTCAAAGTGAATGGGTGTTCTTGGCTTATTATCAAAATTTTCCTTGAAATCAGATAATAAAAATATCTATATGATGGCAAACTCCAGGATGACAACAGTAAAAGAAAGCTGCTTCTCAAAAAATATTACTACATAAGGACTGCATGGTTCAGCATAGCCCTCATATCCTAAAACTTTTGTCAATTTATTGTATGCTTCCCACCAGCTGATGCTGTAATCCTTGGCAAAGGTAACACAGCCATCAGAGAGGTTCAAAGCATCGAAGGCCAGTCAGTGTCATATCTAAAGTCTTTTTATTTATTTCAGTTGTAGTGGAAATACCATCTTGTATTATTTCAATTGGTTGATAAGGGAAATATTAGATCTCATAAGGAAAAAAAGTTTGCATTGAGCTCCATCAGCCTTTTCATGGTTGCATCTTTATTTTAGCCAAGCGAGACCTATTTTTATTAGAAATGCATTTTTTGGCAAGCAAAATGAAGCCATAGTTTAATGTGAATTTTCTAGAATTTTAAAAATATATAGTAAGATTAGCCCATAATTTGATTACTTTCAAAGTAATTCATTGTTAACGAAATTGAAAATGGAAGCCAATAAACTAACTGGTTTTCAAACAAACAGTAAACTTTCTGTAATTGTGATTCTCAGTAACTAATATTTTTAGCCTGTTGTGGTCAACAAAATGTCCGTGGAGAGCTGGGGAGCTGACAGAAGAATCATGCCATATAGCATTTCCAGATGGACAGCCCTGTACTCCTTCCAGGAGATGATGCTAATATTAGAACATTTATTATACATGTTTGGTCAGGATTTCCCAGCTCAAGTCATACACTGTTGTCCTAAAAGTACTCAGGAATAAATATGTCCGTGAGATAATAGGAACGTATTCACGACACCAGTAATTATCAAGAGGTTAGTTTCTTGGCACAGTATCAGAATGTTTCTAGCAATGCAGAGAAGTAGAAGAGATGGCCCTGTAGGAATGGTAGCTGATGTCACACTACTATGTCTGCCCATTTCATTATTCCTCAAATTCCATTTCACATTACTCCAGTTTGAATAAGGAAACTTGTGAGTGAAAAGACAAAAATGGCCTGACAACTTAAACTCTTAGCTGAATACAGTGTTAAAATGAAGCTGTTATCTTCCCAAAAGTTGTAAGAACATTATGAAACATAAGAACATTATGTACATGCCAAGAAAGTCCAGCTAGGCCTGGCACATGAACCTCTGCGGTGCTGTCCAAAACCAGATTTACCTGCAGCAATATCTAAATAAAGATAGGCAAGGAGTTGAGGTAATCTGAGCTCTTCTACTCATGTGCTAACAGAACACTGCCTGGGAAACACTGTTTATTTCACTCTTCAAGCACTACAGATAAGTCCTTATGCTGCAGGAACTGAGATATCACTCAGCTTCTTCCTGCACTATACCACTCCCATGAAGGATCCTGATTTTAACTTGTAGGGATCAGCTCTCCACAGGATGCAGGAGGAACAGGTGACTGGATGCATTTTGCCTTGCTATGGATTACATTTACATCACTCAGATTATTCATTCTCTCCTCAGTTCCTCCTACTACTCTCCTCTGGTTTTTAGTTTGGTAGCACTCACTGATGGTGAGTGTCATCAGACTGATAAAGAGTGTCCAACTGAAGTAAGTAAAGTAAAAATAGAACTGACAGGAGAAAGAGAAGTGCCCAGAAATACGATCCTACAGAAGAAAGACACTGTAATTTCTGGTAATGAATCTAACTGTCTTGCAAGTATAAGACAACATTTTTAGGGTATTGTTCTCAAGGTCACTTTTGTCAAAGCATCATGTTCATGTAAATCTGTGAACTCTCATTTTATCTACATAAAGGTTTTCTTAGGTTGTGCACAGGTCTTGTTTAGTAGATTGCATGCTCCTTGTGTAGTTTATTCCTCCAGAGCTGTCAGGATGTGCTGTGAAATCACACTGAGGCAGTTGCCAAGCTAGTGAAAATACATGCACGTTCACTTGTGACAGGAGAGAAGTACAGGAAATTTGGTTTGACCCTCTGAAGGCTGCTAATAACTCACTCTAGCCTTCTGTTTCAGACTAAACTATTAAACACTATCAACTCCTGCTCCATGCCTACAATGCACTTCCTGACTTCAGCTATTCTTTGTTTCCTACTATTCAGTTTGGTAAAGCCAGTTTTTACATTGCTTGAAGCTTTTGTCTGATTCTGCTATGAGAATTAATGCAGCTTCTTTTGCTCTGCACTTGTTTATTAAATTCCTATCAGGAAACTGAGGAACCTGCTTTGATTCTGAAATAGATTTATTTACAAGAAAGGGAAATGGTATGGGATTTATTTACAAGATTTATTTACAAGAGCAGGAAAATGTCTATTTAAAGATCAGAACTGTTAATTAAAAAAGCTTAACAGTGTGAAGTTATCATCTGACTCAATAATATATGCTACATGTATGAAATCAGTTGACTTGCTGAGCTTATCACTTCAAGTCCCTAGGTACCACAAGCTGGCTGCCTGGAAAGGTATATTAAATGCCAGGCTCCAATCACCTACTTACCAGCTGTGCTTCTCAGAAGTTTGTTCTTTGAGGTTTGTAATGTTCATTACATAGAAAAAATTACTGTGCTTGGTTTGTCAAAAAAAAAATTATTAAGACCACCAGATTAGGCTTTGACCTACATTTCTGTGACTATAACTATCATAATTCATATCTTTGTGTGTGGTAGCTGCATGCTGCTGCTGTGCTCATAGCATACAGTTCACATAGCCAGGCACCACCTCTATTATACTCCAGAGGAACCCAAACAAGTGCTGAGAACGCCTAAATTTTTGTGTGTTTTCAACTGACTCTTTGAGTCAGTAAAAGGAGGCTTAGATCCTTACTGTATCTCTATGGATTGATGACTAGTATGTCCAGGCAGGCAGAACACTTCAACATGCACACAACATGAAAAATGCGAACTGTCGCACTGATGTCAATATGCTTACATGCTCTGCCAGACTAGGGCTAAAGTCTACGCTGAATGTACACAGGAAAGAGTCATAAGCTAGTTTTCTTTACATTTTTATGCCCAGAGAGTGGAAACTGTCTTTACTGCTTACCCAGGGCAGTTTTTAAATAGGTTTTCTCTGATTCCAAGACTGCAAGTGTAATACTGTTTCACTGTATTAAAACATGTCCTTGCAAGGCATGAGACAGATACAGTATTTTTTTCTGTTGTAGTAAATGCAATTTGTAAAATTACCAAATATATTCAATGTTCTTTAAAGAAACATTAGCGTAAGAACATGTATAAAATGACAAGACTTTCTATGGCATGGGTCACATTTGGGAGGTGATGTTAAGGACAGATGCAACACTTCTTATGTTGGAGAAGGCTGTGATGTGTATTATTAAAAATAAGAAAATGGGTGAGCATATGAGATTATTATCTTAGCACTTCTACATGCTATTTGGAACTTAAAACTTCCCAGTTACAGTGCCTGGAGAAGAAAGACATCACAGCAGCTGAAAAAAAAGTTAAGCAATAAATTCACAACCTTTCTGTTAAATCATGGATGCCAGTTAAGCATTTATGTATTTCTTTGATCCTTTGGAATACCACATTACCACATATAATGCTTGTCTTGACTGCTGCCACAGTTTAACAGAAAATAATGAAAAAGTTTATACTCTTTCTACTGAATCTGCAGGAAAGAGGACAGGGAGTTGTTGGGACTTACAGTAGGAAATTGGCTCTTCTCCCTTCCCTCCCCGACACCCAAAGACTCACCCACCCTTTTAAGAGCACTGTGTTATCTCCATCTGGCAAGCCTGTAGTTATGTAGGAAAGCTGGTACTTTGTTCCTGAACACATAGGTCTTCATGATTCCTAGATGGTCTACTTCCTCTCTGATCAGTGTCAACAACCAACATTAGGCGATCTCAGGTGTTCACTAAAGCAAAAACTCATTCTGTTCCACAGTATTTATACAGACCTCAAGCTAAAGCATGGATGACTACGAAACGTGAACATCCAGCAGTGTTCTGTTCCTTCACAAGCCAAGAAATCACATTGAATCTTGGTATTGGTGGCAAGCATCTAACAAGGGAACCCAAAGAGCCCCTCCAGGGTGGGCTGCAGCATGATTAGGCTTTGCCTGTCAATCTCAAACTCTGTTTTCAGAACACACTGTTCTTCTGGGGACTGGCCAGATCACAAGGCGGCACAACATTTGCTTCTTTGCAAAAAAAAAAAAAAAAGCCACAACTGCAGATGGCAGATGGCTAGGACCAGAGCTGTTGTGTAAGGCTTGTTGAGTGCAGAAAAATTACAAACAAGTATTTCCAAAGTGAATGAAAGCCTAAACAAGCAAGCAGAGCTGTTGCACCCCAGTTACTTGCACAAACTGACCAAAGAATTTGCTCTACCTTTCCTGTCTCCCTGTGCCTGCCTTCCACAGTATGGCAGAAAAGTGTTCTGCTGGCAGACCTCTTAATGGAAACAGTGAATCTTGCCTGAGTGCTACAGAGTATGCCAGAAAAGCAAACAATGCTTTAACAAACAAGGATATTAATGTTGGAAAGTAGAATTGAAGGACTGCACTCTTCTAGCCAGAGAAGAAAACTAGTCTGGTCTGGAGTGACTCCTACTGCATGCAAAGCAAACACTCAATATGTGAAAATGTGTAAATGATGCCATGACTCAGAAAAGCAGGTGATTGCAGATCACCATTTCACAAACTGAAAATCATAGAAAAAAGAAAAAAAAATGGCTTCTATTTACTGAGAGAACAATGTCCTGCTCCCTGCCTGTGCTGATTACATATCAGAAAAGCCCTGCTGATGGTCTTTGTTTCATCAGATGGGCAGGCTCTCCAAAACCTGCAGAAGTACTAGTGAGAAAAACGCGACTGATGCCAATGGGTCAGCACTGTAGCAACCAGCTGTTCTCCAGAGATCTCTTCCTGAAGTACTTGCCTTTCCTGTTCCAATACAGGCTGGCAGAAGGAAAGACAAGCAGTTTCAAGGAAAGATCTGCACTCTGCAACACAGCAAAACTTCCTGTACAGGTGGGGATACCGTGTCTGCTACTTCCTTAACAAATGTCTTGATGTTGTTGGAGTAAGCAGTCAGAAAATAAAATTACTGTTTTCCTCCCTGGAAACTGGGCTACTGGGAGGTTATTGCAGCTTCCTCAAAGAGAAACCCTTAAGAAGCTTTGTTTTTATTATTTGGTTCGTGCTCCACAGTTCCTTGTTTGATACAGCTATTTTAGCAAAGAACCCTAATACATTTATGTATATCCACGTATGTCTGTCCATCTGTATGTTTTAAGAGGTATGTTTATGAACATGAACACCAGTGTGAAGTTTTGACTACACTAAACATAAAAGGATTTTTTTTTATTTTATTTCGCTGATGCCTGGAGTTAAGCTGAATCCAAGAGCCTTAGTAAAACACATTGTGTAAACTGATCTTATATTTTAAACATGACAGCTTTCTATTTTATTATTGTATGCTTCTATACGATTAAGGTAATAAACTGGTATTAAGTATAACATTTTAGAACTTGGTTTAGCTTTATCACTCCTAAGGCACTATTGGAACGTGGAAATGTGGTGACCTCAGACTCTTCAGTAGTGCATGGAGAGACAGGGACCTTTGGAGGTTGTTTTAGACCTGGAAACCACTTTTTTCTGTTTATAGTTTGTAAAGAGAGTCTGAGGAGACTCTTGATTATGTATACTATCGATAAACACACTCCTGTTAGCTGCTGTGATTTTTTTTGAAAATTTGTATAACTTGTTTTCACCTTTTCCCCTCATTTCTACCTGAACCATGCTTATTTAAGCTGACAGTGAGTGTGCAGTGATGCCCAGCTGCCTCTTTTCCTTTAAAAAAAGACTTGTCCCTGCATTTGTACTGTTAGAAGGTTATCTTTCTTATGGAAGAGCTTAAGTTACTGATCCTTAAATATAAGGTATTTCTTTAGTATTTCATAAAAATCAAGATATTTTATAGTTCTGCTCCTGTCATAAACTGCATGAGAACAGCAATGGGACTGAGTGCAAGTCTGCTGATTGACACCAAGCTGTGTGGTGAGGCTGACATGCTGGAGGAAAGGGATGCCTTGACAGGCTTGAGAGCTAGGCACCTGTGAACCTCATGAAGTTCAACAAGGCCAAGTGAAAGGTACTACACCTGGATGAGGGCAGTCCCAAGCACTAATAACAGGCTGGGTGGTGACTAGATTGAGAGCAGCCCTGCAGAGAAGGACTTGGGGATGTTGGCTGATGAGCAGCTCAATATGATCTGGCTTGCAGCCCAGAAAGCTGAGAGCACCCTGGGCTGCATCAAAAGAAACAAGTTGAGGAAGATGATTCTCCCACTCTGCTCTCATGACACTCCACCTGGAGTACTGGATCCAGCTCTGGGGCCTCCAAGATGAGAACTGCTGGAGTAACTCCAGAGGAGAGCCAAAAAGATGATTAGAGGGCTGGAGCACACCCTCTGTGAAGACAGGCTGAGAGACTTGTAGTTGTTCAGTCTGGAGAAGAGAAGGCTCTTGGAGTAGTAAATAAAGTGGGCTATAGAGGGACTTTTTACAAGGGCATGTAGTGACAGGACAAGGGGGAATGGCTTTAAACTGAAAGAGAGTAGGTTTAGGTTAGGTATTAGGAAGAAATTCCTAGGAGAGGCACTGGAACAAATTTCCCAGAGAAGCTGTGGATGCCCCATCCCTGGAAGTGTTGAAGGCCGGGCTAAGGGGTCTTTGAGCAACCTGATCTAGTGAGTGGCATCCCAACCCATGGTGGGGGGCTGGAGCTGGATGATTTTTAAGGTCCCTTGCAATCCAAACATTTTATGATACATGAACTTGGACTTCATGAAACAGTTGATGATTTTATGGCTGAGCTCTATAGGAGATAGATCCCTGATCTTGAGGAAAAATGGTCATTTTTTTGTAGCATCTGTTTGAATTCCAAGAAGGGATCTCAAAGTTGAAAGACGAAAAGTTGCAATCCATCTATGAGACTCCCTTAGACTTTTCTGGAACTCAGAATATAAATTCAGCACAGCAGGAATTTGGACAGAGAATGTTTTGGACAGAGATGCTTTCACCTTCAGCTGTGAGAATGTCTTCTCACTTCTTTTCTATGAAGTTGAATTTATCAGTTCCTATTTGTTTGACTACAAACAAACTACACCCCACTAACATCTACAGCACAGCTCCTACATCTTGAATAAAATCATATTTTATCAATTAATGAGCTCATTAAAATAGGACAGTGTCACTGAAATTATTTTTTCTTTTGACTGCTAATCTGGTAACAATTTCTGACAAGAATGATATTGTATAAACTTCAATTTTTTTGAAGCTTTTTCTAATTTTTTTGAAATTTTTTTTGAAAACTTAAAAAAAATTTTTTTTTAATCAAAAGACATTTTCCTAAGAAATCTATCATGAAAATATAAAGAGACTAATGGCATAAAACCTGCCTCCCTAATAAATCAAATTAAATTAAATGGCATAATTTCTCTTTCATGTTCAAAATAAGCAACTCTTTTAAAGTCCAAGATGGGTTTTATAACTATCATTTGTCTAGAAAACAAATATGGTAGTTCTGGATCAAAAAGCTCAGAAAATCAAGTACTGATATAGACTTCATCCTAGTGTCTGTGAGAAGGGTATTTGAGAGCTGTGGGAAATACAAACTTATCTTAGTTTAGAACTATATCTATCTTCAGTTTTCCAGAGATCACAAGTGTTTCAGAATCACCCAAGTTCATTTGTATTTTCTTCTTTCTGTTGCCTAAAATACAACCAAGATAAAATTTCCTCACTGGGGACCTCATTGGTAGACCATTCTACTGTACACAATTGTCCCTTTTTCCCCTGGAGAGTTTTGCATTTCAGTATTTTTTGTTTGTTTGTTTTAGATATCCATACTCTATGCAACAAAAGACAGTGCTTATATCCACATAGTGCACTAAAAGTTCTATAATCAGTTCAAATTGTTCTTAATATTTTCTAACATATGATCTAAATTCTGTTGAAGTTATCGGAATTGAAAAGTATTTGCCTCTTTTGAATCTGAGATAGTGTCCAATAAATTCTAACAAAAGAAACAGCCATGCTGAATCATTTTCTCTGCCCCCATGGCCATCAAATTTTTCTATGGAGTTATGAGTCATGTTCATCATGCCAAGCAAGAAGGCTGTGCATAAGGCTTTAATACGATGAGTTTAAATGCGAACAGTTTTTTGAGAAAGAAGCTTTCATTAGAACAGATGCCATTATTAGCTGTACTCTTATGGACATTCAGAAATTCCGTGTCTGAGAACTCCTAATTAATGTGCAAGAAAACTATTTTTCAGAACTTTTAAAACCTTACTCAGACCTTGTATAAACTGGCATTCATAATGACCCGAGTTTTTAATCTCATACTCCTAGACTAGCCTTGGAAGAAATATTTGAAACAGAATCGAATCATGTGGTCAACCAAAGTCAAACATCTGAATTTGCTCGCATTTTAAATCTAAACCCCATAGCTTGTTATAGGACACAACGTTACAGAACCATTTCATTTATTTAGTTGCTTGGCAGAGGTAAGGTGTCATGTCTAAACCATAAGTATCAGCAATTGAGACAAGCATGCCCTCTGAGAGCACTGCTTCTCCTGTCCTATGGTTAAACACTGTGATGCGAATCTGCCTCCAGAGGCATCACACTTTGGTCACTGCCAATAGCAAGAGCCCAGGTGACAAGCTTGGATTAGAACACATACACACACACATATGTTCAGGTATCTATGTATTTATATGGATGTTTTTAAAGGTAAACATTTATCTGTGTTCTCATGACTTTTAACAATTTCTAAAAACAAAGAAAAAGGGTCTACATTAAATTTCACTTAATTACTTATTTCAGAAATAGGACCTGATTGAGCTCTGCTTTTCTCTCATTGTACTACGTTGAAGAGCAGAACTGTGTTCCTCTCAGGTTGACACTTGTCACATCTGAGTGGCAGCCCACCTTAGGTCTCCCATTCAAAAAGAGCATGGGGTGACACCTGCTTTCCTTCCACGAGGTTCTCAGGTGTGGGGATGGGAAGTACTCTGACCAGTCGTCTCTGTGCATCTTACACTGTGCTCAGTACAACAGGGAGGGACCCTAATAATGAAAAATTACATAAAATGTAAACTGCTTTTGAAAAATCCTCTCATTATTATGAGGCAGAAATTGTAAATAGCTTTAAAAGCATGCCTGAGTAATACTTTCCTCCCTAATGAGTACATAAGGGTACTACAGTGTTTGTCAACATCTGACTAAAAACTCCAGACTTTTCCTTGCAGTAAGCTGAATTGCCCTCAAGTGCATTAGTTTTAAGTGGAAGGTATGAATACGTAACTCTCTGAAACTCGGTACAAAAGCTCTGCATCCTCACATCTGTAGCCAAGTACTAGATTTTTTTTTTTTCCAGAGCAAAAAGAACTCCTATACAACCATCAACAGATAGACACCACTTGTTTAAAACAAAATAATAATTATGTTCTGGATGGTAGACCAGCCACAGGCCTTTCTTCCACTGCAGGAAAAAAACAGTAAACCAGCTGCAGATGTGACTGCACAGTTGGTCCTCACTAGTAAAAGTGAGGATTAGAATTTGTAAGGTTGGCTACAAGGTCTGTCCCCATTCTCAGCAAGGAGTAAGGAAGTGAGAAGAGTAATCTGTAGGAGAGCTGGCTCCCTCCTCCGTGTTTTCCAAATTCAGTAAACTCTGTGCAGACTTGACCACAGATATGTTGAGAAAGTTTGAACTCTAAAACTCAAAGGCTGCAATTTAGCTGTACTCTGAAAAACACAAATACTGTGTTGGGAAACAAGAAGAGAAAAGCCTGAACTGCAGGCACCTTCATGTGAGTCCCGGGTCATTGGGGAATGAATGAGAGAAAAAAGCAATAAGCTTTCCACCCTGTTTGTTGTGTCTCATCACAAATAAAACCTGCGGGACACAAGTCCAAGAGCAGAACTGTCTGGTCAAGGACATATGAAACAGATAAAACTATGGCAAACCACCTGTATAATCACCAGCATGACTCCTGGAGAGCTCCCACATGCACAGAGGCTGTTTCTCCCTTACTAGATTCCCTCCTCGCCTCCTGCCTGACTAGCCACCTTCACAAGTCAGTGCCTGAAAGAATGGAACCACTAGTGCACATTCTCCCACTGTCTAGGTGATGTATGAGGAAGAAAATCCTTCCTTTCTGGTCTCCACTGAAAAAAAATGGGGAAAAAAAGGAAATTCTGGTGATTTTTAGTAGTTTGTGCTTTCTCCTGTTCAGAGCCGTTACTTCCACTGTCTGCATACCTCAGGTTCCATAAGGCCTTGTTCACATCCCTCTCTGAACAGAAATCCAGTCATTTGCGCCATTTTTCTGGAAACCTCCCAGCACTAAGCTTCCACTTGGTAGTTAATTCAAAGACAAACCATAAGCAAAGTCACAAACAGCTTTGATGCAAAGCTGCTCCATATGTCTAGTTTTCATAAATGGGTCTTGACTGGGTTTCTGCCCCTTGCCTGGATCCCAACCCTAATGCTGCCTGCACCACACATCTGCTGCAGGGGAAGCTGGGCAGATGCTCTGTGCTGAAAATCAAGGGAGCGTGTCTCTTGCTTCTCACAAGAGAAGGTTATTTTTAAAATGTGCTATGGGAAGTATTTGAATACAGACAACACTGAGGCCTTTTAGAGAGCTGCTTACAGAGCAGATTCCTCATTCTCTGTCTAATCATTTCTATTTCATGGCTGACTGATTTGTCCCCAGTTTCCATGCTGTTGTGCCTCATAGTCAAGTGGCAAGAAATGCAAAAAAATATTGGGTAAAAAGCAGAAAGTTCTGAATCTAGAAAAATGCAATGGATTTAAACAAAACTGAGCTCAGCCCGAGCCATACTTCTGGCATTATAGGACTCTGACACATTTTTTTTTCCTCTGACTTTCAGTACTTAAGACTCAGGTCTCCTTTAGTTAATTTAGCATTCTGCCTGGAATTTTTACAGCCAAAGTAAGAATGGCAGATGCATGTCAGAAGGGGACTACAGACTGATGGCTAAGGCAGGAACTGAATCGGCGTATTTTCACCCCAATCCAAGCCTGTCCCCTAGGTATTGGGTGTGAATTTTATTGCTACGTCTAATAGACTGAATCTGAAGATAGGGTCCATATAAATGCAAATTGTGGCAAAAATTCCTCTCTACTCTGCAGGTTGGTCTATCCATGAAATACTTAAAATAAAAGTTATTCTTATTTATCCTTGTAACAAACCAGAAAATGTTAATTTACAATGCCATTTTGTACAAATACTGCTGGTTTTATGATGTAAAATGGATCCTATCTGGTTAACATAAAATTCATTTTGGTATATTCCTGTGTCTTGATGTGACTGTTCACTGCCAGGAGCTCACTTGCTGACATTGAGGTAGTACTGGTATTCTGTCTGTTTGCTGTTTTTCAGTGAATATGTTGGTCCACAATTATTTCAAAAGGAAAAACTGTTTTTTTCCATTCCTGTACTTATTACTCCCCAAGTTTATTTTAGAAGACAGAATGTATAAAACTTCCTCAATCCTTGCCTCTGTTGGAGGCAGAGAGGGCAAGATAGGCTTTGTAGGTTTCAGCTTCTTTTAAGGCCATTGCGGTTTTTTTCTGTCAGTGGTCTCCCTCTTTTCCCATCAGGGTCTTTCTTTCATTAGGCTAGGTTATGGACACCAGAATTCTGACTTGCTTGGGAGCTATGACTCATCCTCAGAAGGTTTGGTTGCTTTGGGGACTTCTCCTGTTGACATACGCAATAAACTGTGATGCAGTGCTGTTCATGAGCTCTGGCATTCCCTGTCTACTCAGCTGCTCCTCCATGGGTAGAAGAAAAAAGAATTGCTCTCTCCTTTTTAAAATCATCCATTTTAAAGGCAGTTCTGTACCATTAGGTATACAGATGATTTTTTCTAAACAAATAACAATTTGTTTAGAAATGCCTTTTCATTTTTATATGGCTCCTTAAAAGATACAGGCTGCTGTGACAATTGTTAGCATGGATCCAGCAATATGACCATGGCGTGTCACATTCAGCACCTTCAAACTCCGTTGAAGTCTGGAATTTGAATTTACTTATGACCTTGTTAAATTGTTTGCTCATAGCATGAATCATTTTACAGACACACATTAAGGATCCAGAGTTCACCCTCTTGATTCTCTGGAAACAGTATTTTTTTTCAATAACGGGTCTTCATTACAACAAACATGGTGAATTGCACACACTCTGACACTGCTGGCCACTAAGCAAGCCAGTTAGTGGCTTAGTCACCCACTACACCTGGGCAGCTCCCTTTTTTCCTAGGGTCTGACAACCCCAGATGACAGCATCCTCAGTTTTCAAACTGTGGTGGTGTATTCCCCTCTCCATCTTTCCAGGCTGCAGTGTGATCTGAGAAATGCTTGTTAGGCCTTGGCTTTGGAAACACCACCTGGGCTCAGCTCTTTTCAAGCTTATCAGAAACACTGTCTGCTCCCAGGAATTGCTAATAAGCTGCTGTTTTCCTTATGACCACCCTTGGAAAATATTCTACCTGCCTGAATGGCACAACATTCCTGTTTTCACACCTTCGGACAAAGCGCCTACACAAACTGTGCCCAGGATGAAACATTGTTATGACAAAAGCCTATAGGCTCTTGCAAGCCTATAAACAGCAGTCCAAAATGGGACCCTTTGAGCTCCCCTGGACTGCAGCAAGCTACAACCATACAACATACATACATACAACATACATACATACATACAAACATACAACAGATGCCTCTCAGAGCCTCATGTATGGAGGATCACTGAAACAAGCTGTATCCTGGGACAATATGCACACTCCTCAAGGCCCAATCCTTTGCCCATTGGGAGATGCAAGAGCATCCAAAGTGAGTATTTCGTTGATCTCTGGGGGGAATTTTTCACAGGCACCTTGCTTGCCTTGACTCTTCATGTCTGTGTGCATGCCCCTGCACATATGCTACAGCAAATCAGAGAAATACTGCTTTCTTAGATGTCTAAGTACCTTGGATATCAAAGTAAGTTAGGCTAGTGGCTAAGGCTACGTTATAAACTCACTTAAATGTTCTTAAGTATTGTTCTTTTGCTAAGTTGTTAAATGTAAGTTATAAGCTAAGTGTTGCTAAGAGTTGTTCTGCTGTGTTGCGAACTTCAAAGTTATAAATTAGGTTAAATGCTCTTCAGTGTTATTTTCAGTAAATTGCTAAGGTTAGGTTAAATTGTAAATTAAATTTAAGCTATAAATTAGGTAAAAGTTAAGTGTT
The DNA here is from genome assembly GCF_024509145.1 of Vidua macroura. Taxonomy (NCBI): domain Eukaryota; kingdom Metazoa; phylum Chordata; class Aves; order Passeriformes; family Viduidae; genus Vidua; species Vidua macroura. The sequence goes on along the minus strand of NC_071575.1, from coordinate 49,259,692 downwards.
CTTCCTATGTTAAATTGTTAGGCTTAAAGTATAAGTTAAGTACTGTTAAGTTGGAGTGTTGTTAAGCTTTCAGGCCCTGTTCCTTTTTACCCTTGCCCACACTGTCTTTTGTCACACACACACCCCTAGACAGTTCTCAGTTCATTTCTGTTTGATTGCCTGGATTTTGTTTGGTTTTCTTGTTGCGTGCTTTCCCTTGTTGTGCCTTGGCTATCCTATAAGTAGTAAACTGAGTCTTGACAATGAACTTGTCGTGCTTTGCCACTTAATATTAAATCTGACTTTTGCTCATATCCTTGCTGTTGATTTTTTAAGTGATCTCAAGCACTCTCATTCATAACACGTGGATTGTACAAATTTGTCTGTATAAATTCTTTTTCTACAAGAATACCTATCTCTGTGATACTTCTGACCAAAGTGACTTCAAGCAAAAATCTCCATCGACCCTGACTTGTCAAAACAGTCAAACTGATTTATATTTTTTGTTTATAACCTAAACAAAAAATCTAGGCAAGGGCACGGCTAGATTTTGCTTAGCTTGCTTATCATCTTTTGAAGGAAGGAAAAGCATCAAAGAGAACAAAACAGAACAAGGACACAAATCCAACCGCCACTAGAATCTCCGATTTTGTACCCGCCAGGCTCAGAGAGGGCGATTCGGTTTGTGACATCTACCCGCCCTGCCTCTGTGCGTGCCTTGGGGAACGAAAATCCTTCCGACGGTGTTACACAAGGTCACGCAACTCATCCCCCCGCTCCCCGGCCCCGGGCGGGACGGCCCGGCTGCAGAGCTGGCTGCCGGCACACACCGCGGCGGGACCCCCGCGGCCCCCGCCCGGCTGCGGCGAGCCCAGCCCGATGCGCCCCCGCGGGACAGCGCGGCCAGCCCGAGACAGGGCCAGCGCCGCTCCGCACCGGAGCGAGGAGCTCCGCAGGGCTGCCCTGGCCGCTGCATGCCTCTCTCCTACCCACTCCGCCTTTTCTTTAAAAACAAACAAAAACCGATCAGCCCCTGGCCCGTTCCCTCATGTAGCAGGTGGAGGGATGTGGTTCGCGGGCTTCAGCCGTCCTGACAGTGCCCGCGTATCCTGCCTCGGCAGGACTTGGTATCGACCCCCGCGACGCCCCGCCTCGGCCCCTCACCTTAACCACGTCGTCGTTGAGGTGCTTGGGGTCTCGGTTGACCAGGTCGATCTCTTTGGTGTGCACGTCGTGCACCGCCTTTTCGCTCAGCTCATCTGCCATCATCTTGTTGTTGGGCTTGTAGATGTTGCCCTGCTCCCGGACGGGCGCCGTGTACAGAAAACCCTGCGGGGAGCAGAGGGAGCGCGGGCGGGAGGGGAGAGCCCAGTGAGGCGGGAGAGGAGGGGACGGGAGGGCAGGGCCGGTCCGCGCAGGAGGGCGGGCTGGGGAGGTGGCCGCGGGTCCCGCGGGCAGCGGGATCCAGGCTGCGGGGCGGCCCTCGCCCGGCTATTTAACCGCGGCCGCGGGGCGCGCACCACACCCCCGCCGTGCCAGGCGCCGGCTCTCGCTCCCGCCGCCAGGCGGCCCCGGCCCCGCGGCGTTGCCCCAGGGCGGAGCGAGTGGCCCCTCGGCGGGGTGGGCGCTGGCGTGGCCCCGCGGGCACGGCAAGGAGCGTCCGGGGCTACCCGCACAGCGCCCTTGCCGCACAACACCCTCCCCGTAAAGCGCCATCCCCGTACTGCCCTCGCCCTACCGCCTATGCTGCGCTGACCTGAGCACGGCGCCTGCACCGCCCTGTCCTCACAATACTTGCCCCCCTCCCTATACCACCCTTCATTCAGGGCCATCGCTGTACCCTCTCCATCCCGGTGCTCTCGCTGTAGAGCTCTCCTTACACCCCTCTTTCCGCACGATAGCCAGCAGCCCCCTCCCCGCGCCCCGCCGGGGACGAGCGTCCCGGCTCCCCCTGACCCGCCGTCAATGCCCGCAGGTGCCCGGCCGTCCGCCCTCCTGCCGCCGAGCCGCCCCTCGCCCCGCTCCTCCGACGGGTCAGGGAGCTTGGGGCCCGAGCCGCTGCAGGTAGTCGGCGGCGGGGCAGCATCCCGGCCCCATGCCCTGGCGGTCCTACCTCCGAGTCTACGTATTTGGTGCCGGACATGCTGCCGCGGGCTGCTGACGGCTCTGCCGCAAGTTACTCTGCCCTGTGACTTGTAGGACCGGAGGCAGGAAGATTCCGCTCTGCGGAGCGGCCGGCCGGGGGAGGTAGCTGCGAGGAGAGGGCTGGCCGCTGGCCAGGGCGGCTCCCTGCCTCCGCCTGGGGTGGATGACAGCGGCGGTACGGCCCCGCACATGGCAGGGCGGCCGGGAGCCGCCGGGGGTGGGAGGGGAAAATAGCCCTGGCCCGGCAACCTGGGATCTGGCGGACCCAGGTCCGTGCGGAGACAGGGGCTCACGACCCGGTCAGTGGGTCCCCGCCGCTGGGTGCCGGGGTGACAGTGGCTGCGTGCGGCAGAGCCACCTGGGCAAATAGGGGCGGGGGGCGGGCAAGGAAACAGTGAGGAGATGGAAAACTTTGTGTTCAGCGCCCAGAGCGAGCGAGGTGTTTGCCGGGCTCCCCCCTCCCGGCATTGACAATAGTTTACACAGAAGCATCGCTGCTCCAGGAACAATTGTGGAAACTTGGATATCCTTGGGATGAAGAAAAAGAGGTTTTTCTCAACTGGTTCATTTCAAAACTATGCAAATATTTAACAGTTCTGCACTTTAACACTGCTCTATTTTTCCCGAGAGGAGATTGATCCATGCATGCCTGCCATGCATATTAACCATTGGGATTAACTTTTAAAGGGGAATGGTGTGTCACCGTCTTGCCATGCTCGGTTCTCAAGGTTTTTGTAAGCTCAGGGGCATATGTAGATGTAAACGGTAAAAATATAAACATTCATCACCGGCATTCAAGATGGCTCAGGTTAGGGCTGCAGCATCACTATACATTTAAAAAATGAATTATATTTCACTTTTTTTGTGTGCATATGTTTGCAGCCATTAGTTTTATGTTAGGAAATCAGACTATGGTGAAAGATTTATAACATTAACAGAAAAATTATGACCTTAGTGTTATGCCATTTAGCACAGAATTGCAGCAACAGAAGCAGAAAATTCCTAACTACAGTATATTTGGCTTTGGCACTTCAACAGAGAAATGACCTCGAAGAAGCCCCTGGCTAAGATGGATGTAGGCACTACAGATGTAAATAACTGCACCTGTTGCAAATGCAGTTCATATGGACATGTGTTGCTGATACATTGGTTAGCAGTCAGCTTTCTTTACTTTATACTGCTCGTAAACAAATTACTTGGATGGAAGATTTCCAACTTTCCAAGTTAGTTGTAATTTTTAAAATTAACTTTTTTATTGATGCAATAATTCACTTAAGCCATCGTTAGAATATTTTTGCCTGTCCAAGCTTTTGAGTGTGAATATGGAGCCAAATGAGTTTATTGAAGGATATAGACTCTGCAATTTTTCCATCCATCTGAAAAAAACTGCAAGACAGTTCTTTGTTTTCTTATCTAGGAAAATTTTTCATTTAGTTACTGTCCTCCATATGAGTCAGAACATTTTGATCCATCTTTCAATATGACTCTGTATCTCAAGAATGACTTTTTAAAAAGAGAAATAAGAGAGATACTTGTCAAATTGAAATGCTGAATTGATTCTGAAATAGTTTTTCAGAATCACAGTCCCCTTTAAAAAATATTTCTGAATCACACAACAATACTGCAGCTAGAATAATATCATAAACTAGTGGAATTTATAAGTTTTATGAGATGAATTCCAGAATAGGCTACATACAAAGCAAAATGAATGTTAGCAGTGCTTTCTTGAGCTGGAATATCAAGGCAAAAAATGGCATGGGTACTACCAAGCAGTAAGAGTGAGCAAGTTACATCTGCAGAGATGGAGAGGGATGGACCCATAGCCCATTGCCTCTAGCACTGCTGTATGAGAAATGTAGACAAAAGCAGAGATCTGGCATGGATGCACACAAGAGTTCTGCAAGGATCTCCTGTTACACTCAGAAGAAGAGTAATAGCTCAGTGGGAAAGGGCCAGGTAAAGGCCTGCAGAAATCTTCTGAAAGTGCAAAGGCTCCACTCCCCTTTTCAGTTACTATGAATGGATTATCCAGGGGTGGCCAGAAATTACCAGAAATTGTAGACACTCAAACTGGCCTTTGAAACACCACCCAGTCTTCTCATGGAGCTTTGCTGTGTCTTTAGTAGTCCAGGTCAGTTGCTAAGCAGGACTACATGCTACCTTGGTTGGCCACCTCACTGCGTTTCTTCATGACACCAGCCTTAGGCATTTCATACCTAATTTAAAGAAATTTTTATTGCTCCAAAACCTTGCTTTTACTGAAATTTCGAACCTCAGGATTACCTTAGTTAAATACTTGCTCTAAACCTGGAGCAATGTGCAACTTATGATTTATTTTTTTCCATTTTGAGGGGAGGAAAAGTTTTATTATGGGTAGGATTCCCAGAAACCAGCGGGGAAAAAAAAGGATTTAACAAAATCCCTCAAAAATTGGCAGAAAATGAGTCATGAAACTGAACTGAATGTGAATGACTGCTCACGGAGTGTCTTTGTCAGGTATCAAACACTCCTTCTTCCTCCACTCCTCACCTCCCTTTTCGTTTTAAGCTTGTGTAGTTATTCCAGTTATGGTATTAGCAATACTCCTGATATATTCCAATGTCAGCAAGATCAAAATCAGCCCTGGGAAACTGTTTCCTTTATGTATAGTTTCAACACCAACAAGGCTATCAGGTAACAGAGGCTGTCCATGACCAGCCTGCCTTATGTAAAGCACTTAAAAACCTGAGGCTTAGGAGTGAAAGATCATTGCTTTTTTGTGTATCTTCTGTTCAACTGCTCAACTGCATCATTTTATGTGCAGTTTTGTATGTTTTGCTGGATGAAAGCCTTAGCTGCCAAAACTGTTGGTATTGAAGTTTTAGTAGTCATGCTACTGTTCTCACCCTATTGCATGATAACAAGCATTAGGATAGGATAAACATGCAGGCCAATGTTTTCCCCATTCCATTATTTAAAGACTTGTAGTCCTGGAGGATTCACAGTGTCCTCACTCTCTGGAAGGTTTCTGTATTTTAAAATGTAAGTCTTTGGATCAAAATTTTTCCATAGAGATGTGTTCCCCTCGCCCTGGTATACAGGGCTGCAGGTTCATGTACACATTTGGTATTTGGCCTGTTTGTGCCTTGAATCCAAGGATTAGTTATACCAAGAGAGATGGGTAGCTCTTCCCACATTCCTTCTTTCTCACAACATCTAGACATGAGTGATTTCATTTTATGTGAATTGATGCTGCTACAAAACATTTCACAATAGCCTAAGGGCTAGAAGACTCAAACCAACACCTGAGAAACCTGAAATCAATTTTTGCATGAGGCATGCCAGTGCATTTGGACTCATTCCTGGGAAAGTGTGTTTTGGGAAGTACCTTATTCTGCTGGTGCACAGTTAAGTATATTTTGAGGAGTCTAAGGCCCCCCTTCTTTTGGGGTTCTGACTGGGCTTAGATGAGTAAGATGCCAAGCTGATCAAATAAGGGCAGTTCTGGGCATGACAAAAGTAAAACTGTAGGTATTGTGGGGGGTTATGGGAAAGGGAGGTGCCTTCTGAGTTCAGACATGTTCCTGGTGGGTGGCAGTTGGCAGGGATTACTGTTTTGGATCAAAATGCATGGCTTTTCCTCATCTCAATCTTTTATTAGAGCTAGCCCCTGTATCAAGATAGCTTGTAACTGCCTTGACTGGAGAGGCAAATAGATTGAAACCTTTAATTCTGCAAGACCCTGTGCAAACCAAGTCCCTCTTTTCTCAACCCTTTTCAGTATCAAATACCTTGAAAACTGACCTGGACCATGAACAGTGGTCTATGTCAATATGTCAATGCTGTTCTGTACCATTCTTCCAGTTCTACCATATTATTAAATGTTCATGTGTTTTATAGAAAATGTCAGACTATGAGAACTTGTCTCATTAATGGGACTTAACTACCCACTCCTTAAGGCTTATATAGGATGGGCTTTTTGTTACTCTGCTTCTCTACCTAAGCACTGCCTGATAAACCCTAGCTGATAGTTGTATCATTGTGATAGCTCTAAGAGTTTAAAATAAAAAAGCAAAATCAGGTGCATAGGGTGAAAAGGCAGCTCTTTTTGAGCTGAGACAGTTGAAAAAATAGACAAGCTTTCCTCAAGGTTTGAAATAAAAGTGAATCTCTATATTTTATCCCATCTGAGCATCTTAAGTAGGGTCTGATTCAGTACTATATGAAGGAGTCCTTCTTTCAGCCACTTGCAGTTGGAAGGGGAAGCTATACAACAGCTGAAACTGAACATCTAAGACAGGGGACATTCACCCCTGGCATCAAGTTGTGAGAGAAGGGTGTAGAGAAGAACCTGCCTCACTACTTTTATGAAACTCTAGTTGCTTCCATCAACCTTCCCAATTTCTGCAGCAAATACAACTTTTTATGTAGCAGAGCAAAGAAGCCAAGCCCAGCCTTGCCCAATATTTTGCATTAATCAGTACAGACTCTTTTCTCTGGAGGATGATTCAAAGCAGGAACCTATTTTAGCTCCTCTGAATTGCCTCTCAGATGTTTTCCTTTTGTTACAATAAGCTTAGGAAGATTAATGTAACCAAGATATAGTTAGCCTTTATTAATTAGCCTAATTTGTAAATCCCTGAATGAAGAAAGAACCTCCAATTTTAATGCCCACCTGCTGGTTCAGTATCTCTGGAGGCCTTCAACTCTAATTTTCATAAGCATAGACAACAGACAACACTGGTAAAGTGTCTGGTGTTTGACCTTGTTCCATTTGCATTTTTATTAAAAAAAAAAAAACCAAACAGATGTATTTTCCATGTTTTTTTTAAAGAGTTAATAACAGCAATAGTTTTATCTCTGCAGGTGGGGGAATGATCACACCCTGTAAAAATAAAGGACTTATCATTCTTTGGCTTCCACTTTATATAAGTGTGTGGTCTGAGGTCCCAGAGCTGCAGGGATGTTCTGAACTTTTAGTCAGTGAATGCTTAAATGAACTTTTTGGATAGGTGGGAGCAGGCTCTTCATTTACTAATACATCAAAGTTTCTGTTAAGAATTTGTTTCAATTTATACGATGAACTACTAGGGTGGTGAAATACAAGATACAAATATAAAAGTTCCAGAATCAGATTAGGAGCATTTTAGGAAACAGCTCTTATAAGTAGGCAGGTTAAACTTCTCCATAAATTAAAATTAAGAAGTCCATAAACACAAATCCAGGGTGAGTTCTGTATGTTAGTTGTGATCTTCATGAAAAACAAGATGCTGAAATATTTTACAAGTCAGAACTGAGTTTCCAGCTCATGGTTGTAGACCTAAGGTCTGCAGTAACAAGAGACAGGCTGAAATCGTAACACCACACATTTATTTTTGGTAATACCTCTACCATGATGCTGGAAAATCTACTCTTGTTACAAGCAATAACATTTTCCCCATTCCACAGACATGAAGATTCATCAAAGTAATCTAAATCTGGTGTAAATTTTCTTACATTTGTTGCAAACAATGAGACTCAGTTTCTGGACTCCCTTGCCTAAATTCTCACTTGTGAGCTGCTTTTAAGGGATCAGCTGGGACGGTTTGTCCACATTTTGAACAAATTAGAGACAAACCTGCTTCTACATCGAAGAACACAATTCAGAGCTAGTTCCCATTCAGTCCCTGTTGTCCAACAGTCCTGTGAGGTTTTCACAGTATATGCTGTGCCAGACCTTCAGGATGTATGTCAGAACCATAAAAACCTGAGAATACTTGCCAGCCAGAGTTGCCTGGGCAGATTCACACCTGAGTATTGGAGAGTCTGTAAATACTACTACTTTCTTCCACTCCTTTTACAGACAAAGTAAGAGTATTTGCCAAGCATCTAATATTTTACCCAAAGTCTTAGAGTGCACTTTTTATTTGCTTATAGTAAAGGCACACCTGTTCCAGAGAAAGATATTGCTATCAATATTTAAGAAACTAAGAGCTTTAATTACAAGTTTGCTTGAGTCTTGTAGCAGTTAGAGAAATGGTGGAAAGAACTAATTGATGACAAGCCTAAATCAAAATAAGAACAAACCAAACCATTCTACTTAATTGTGATAGCTAGAGCCAGTTGACTTCAGTAAGCTATTTAAGAATGCATACCATAAAACATAAAATATATATCCAGGAATGCATACCATAAAATGATACATCTTTCTCTGGGGAATGGCCTCATTCTCAAAACTTAAAATGCAGACTTGGGTTCCTTCAAAGCTGAGGTTTTTATAGGGCTCCTTTTAGACACAAGAGCTAGTAGATTGATTTATTTTCTTTTTCTCTTTTAAATGAATTCATCAAGAGGATATTTTTCAGTGGAAAATATCTTTGTAAAAGTTCTTGGATGCTGTAAAAGAAAATAACTCTCAAAAGAGTTCAAGCCTAGCCTGGCCAATTTTTATTTTCAAAAGAGTTATTTCCATTTTTAACACAAGAAAGGTATTTTGAAGAACACATCTGAAAAACAAGCTAACTTCTTGCAGAATAAAAATGAACAAGAGCAGTTTCCATGGGCACTAATCATTAAGATCCAGTTTTTTAAAGCCATATGAATGCCTCTCTAAATGGCACAAATGCTAAAATTACTTTTAATATACAAAGATATTCTTAATATACAAAGAATATCTAGCTAGCTCTAATAGGCCAACAGACAAGAAAAGGAAAATTCTGCAGCTCATCTGTAAAGAAAGTGTGCGTCTGTAAAAAGAATTAAGCATTATTTCGAATGTTGCCAAAATTCTGCAGAGATAGCAATCATTCTGTATGGGCTTAGTTGCACACTGAGATATGTAATTTTCTACTATAAATACATTAAATGCAGTTGATAATAGGGGAACTATGTTGATATTCATCCATTTCCTTACCTCTCAGATATTTTGGAAGAACTGCACAGTATTCTATGGTGTTTGGCATTTTAAGAGTTTGTTTAAAAGCTGAAAAATCTGAAAAGAAATGAAGTTGAAAATGGGAAACAGTGGATATTTTGTTATTTTATTAGATATCTCTTGTTTGATAAGAAATTTGAGACACTTTAGAAAATAACATTCTAAATCATACAAACATTTTACAATTGCAATTTATCATCTGTATTTAAATAAAACAGCAGCATAAGCCCACCAGAAGGCTAATGCAATTTTAATGTACCTCTGCACATTTTCTGTTATTCTGGTTTAAAAAGTCATATTAGACATGCAGAAGAAAGAAGGTCTTTTTCAGGGGTTAGGCTTTGAAATACTAAATAAGCAACAGAGAGAGTCAAGTCAATAGTTAGGTGAATTAGACAAGGATACCAAGTACACTCATTTGCCTTCTGTAAGAGCTTGCTACCTAGTTAGTGCTAGCATAGTGTCTATTGCTTTAAATATCACAATGTTCGCACCAATAATATACAGAAATAGGCAGGGTAGCATTTATTACACCCAATTTTTAATAAAAAACATTTCTCATAAACAGATATTTCCAAGTCTTTTTCATAATCGTGTATAAAAACAATTATAATCTTTGCTTTTACACACAATCATATATAATTAATATATTAGAATTGCACAGCAACACTCAAAATCTACTTAATTTAGAAAAGGAAATTTTAGTTATCTAAAATAATTTTTGCAGTGTCTCACTCTTGCTGCTTAATAAGTTGGTTAGAATTCAAATACTAGAGAAACTATGCTTCTTAGAAACCTGACCAACTGTCATTTACAAAGGTACAAAATATACAGCAAAATTAATCTCTCATTAAATAAAATATACAGATTAGCTAATGTTACAGATCATTAGCTAACACCTTATTTTAAGGGACAAACTTCTAGGGAGCTTCCCCCTTCCCACCCCCCCTCCCATATAGGAGAATTACACAACAGTTCCTTTCCCTGTATGTTTATGCAATGAGTCGCGTTCACTTTAACTGCTGATAATAGAGGACTGGGTTTATCATTCTGCATAGTGAGGCCAAAAATGATCCCTGGTGGAACTGCAATAAAGTCAGTGTGAAACCCTAGAGATCAGTTTTGTCTAAGGTATCACAGCCTATTCATTTATTTATTTATAGTAAGAACACCACTCATTATCACTATGGGGGCTTTTAGTCCTCCATGAGAATTCTCCTGTAATCTACCAATCAACCTACCATTAAAATAAAGTGTTGCCAATATACTCCACGATCACTCTGTTGTTAAAATAGTGAGCTATGAAAACTGCCTACTAATTCTTAAATGGATCTCCCTGATAATAAATGAGTTTTAATAAAAACAGCATGTTCCCACTTAAACCAGCCATTGTAATTTAACAGTTTGGAATGAATGGTAAGTGCTTGTATGTTAGGTTAGCAAAGAAGTATAACACCAGCTAGAACTACAGCAGTGTCACATCTCTGATGTTTACTCTTGGTCCAGGCGTATATTAACCATGGCAAAGCAGCGGCCTAGGCTCTGAAAGAATGGTACAACAAAAACATCTGTCAGGCTCTTCCATACAGTTTGCACTGAAGGCAGGACCATGAGACAGGTTTTCACAAAAGGCACCACAACCCTGTAAAAGAAAAAACAAAAAATTTGAAGATTGGTGCTGCTACAGCATGGGGAAATCAGGATAACGAAACACATGTGTGACATCTTACTGAAAAGAAGTGGTTCTTTACCTTTTATAACTTTATAATTTAAATATTTAAGCAAGTTGACTCTACTCTCTTGCAGTCATTCTCCATCAATTTTGTTTGCTCAAGGCCTCACACCTGCATATGCATGTGGTCCTCTGGCCAGAATCATTTGTATGCAACATGAGTGTGTAGACATTGGCTTTCTTTTCATTGTGTCTGTTTGCTAACTGGCAATTTCTTTACATGCCATTTAGAACGATGAACTTTTGCTGCCTCTCCCTGCTCCTGGCAGGGCTGGTGTACATGATCTGACATAGCCCTGCTGTGACCCACCGTGGATGAAGAGCAGTCATTTCCTAAGGACTCACTTGAGCTGTGGTCATATGTGAATGTGGGTCTTTAGGGGTTGACAGAAACACCATGTTCCCCAGTTTGATTGACTGGAAACAGCACGCTTTACAAACTGCTCTTGCTCTGCTGCCTCTTCTGGTGTTTCTTTTATCTGTCTGTCTTGCAGGCACATACAAGTGCACAGGCACACATGCACATCACACCATTGGTGTCTCATTCCTACCCATTCCTGTTACAGTGCTACAGTAAAACAGAAACAGGGAGGCAATATCCAGTTACATTAGATTATTACAATACAGGTACATGCCACATCTCCAAAAAATCGCTGATCCTGTCAAGTTCTTAATTTGTGAGTGAGAAATTAACATTAGAATATGGTCAGAACTCCTTATCATGGGATAAGATCTTTTTATTCACCCAGGATGCATACTAGAAAGTATTGTGCTTTCATCTCCTGAGCTTTGGTAAGCATCTGGGGATTGTTCTTCATGTGTGCCAATTCCAAAGCAATGTCATTACTGGTGGCTTGAGCCAAGCATGCCAACAGTGGAGGACAGCCAGAAGTACACATATGGGAAGTTCAGGAGGGCCAGGGAATACATGACAACTGACCACAATATTTTAAGTTATTCTTCTTCCTTGATCATTTACTGGCCTAAACCTCTGGTCATTTCCCTAAGCTGTTCTTATTTGGGTGCAGACAAACTAAATGTATACATAAATAATACCGAAGTTCTACTAGGGCAGATTTTAAAAAAATCTCTCTGCCATACTGAACATGTTTGCTTCCTAAATTAGGTAAAAGGAGCTATAGATTATTTTGACAATGATAATAAACTCTGTTCTATTTTACTGTGACATTCAAAATTTAAGTTCCCAGTCTTGTATTTGCATAATTCCACTGCAGAACTTTCACTGACTTTTATTGGAATGACAGAAAATACCTAATTTAATATTTCATCATAAGTCTGAAAAAAAAAGGTGTCATGTATTTACAATGCATACTCCTCAGATTAACAAAGTAGAAAAAACCTACCATGTTTAAAAAAACGTGAAGGTTAGAAATGTACCGAATCAAAATTAATTACTTTCAGTGTTTATCTAACAGCTTTTGTCCTACAATGCAAGCCATATACTAGTACATCAATGCTCTACTCAAAGCTAGCCCAGATGGATTTAAACAAGAATAGTTTTTCTAAAACCTTCTCTTTTGTCTCTGCTGAAACACCCCATATAGGACTGTGAGCATCACTGGAAAATTGTGCCTCTAGTTTTAAACTGAACCCTGTAAACTATGTGTTTATAACCACCTATAAAGTCACTGCATATAAAATAGATGATTTATAGAGTAAAAAAGTTAGGCCTTAACCTGTTAGAATACAGCTGATAAACATCAGTAATGCAAAGGAAAAAAAAATTGCTATTTTTCCAAGCAACACAGGGAAAGCACCAGAAATGGCTATTCTCTTTGTGCTGACTTCACCTCTTTTCCATTTCAGATAGTTTATAAGGACAATGTAATTGCTCCATTGATACCATCTATAATTCATTTGGCCTGATTTTTTAAAAAATCTAACTGAACTGGAGAGAAGCAGAAAAGACAACATTACTTTTGACCCTCTATTGACAGGATCACACAAAATACAAATAAAACAAATACTGCAGTATGCAGAAGATTCACAGAAAGATGTAGAAGGCTGGAGAAGCAATGATCATAGTACTTGAAAATTGCTGTAGAGGTCAATCACACAGTACTGGAACTCTTTTGATAATTATCAACTATTTTGATAATCTTAAGGAAAATAAACATTAAAATGTTTTGGTAATGTTTTATAATCTTTTAGCACTTGTTATCAATTTTTTATTTATTGTAAATGCATGCAAACCCCAATGTAGGCTAAATCCATAGGAGTATACATGAGACATAATAGCAACCAAAGCTAATTAATGTAAATAACTTTCAATTTTACAGTAGAAGTCCATCTACTAATAGAACAATTACTGAAACCTCTTTCATCAGAGAAGAAAATCCTTTACACCAAGGAGAGTCATAAAAGGTATTTTCAAAGTTTTAAATTATGTGAGTGTGTATTTACATTTTTACAAGTCTGCATCCCGTCCTGCAGAGGATGCCTTATCTGACAGTGTGATATTTCCAGGTTATCAGAGCGTGTAATGTGCTTTCTGTGGAGTGACCAGTCACACTTAAAAAGAAATAATCAAATGCCATGAGAAGCCATGTATTTTTTTTTTTGTGACCTGACAAATATAACATACCCATCCTTTGCTGTGGATTTATTCTGGTCTGCACTTTTGTTCACAGACATAGAAGCTACCTGCTTGAGTAATGTCTAACAGTAAAATTAAAGTAGCATATCCCAAGGATATCAACACTGATGCCATATTGGTAGTAGTACCAATAGTTACCATGTAGTACAGCATTAGGAAGAAAATGAAAGGTGTGTAGAATTTGTCATCTAAGCTGAAGACAGCTACCTATATGACCTCTCATTGAATCTTGCTATATATATATAGATATAAAATACCTCTTCTTTGACCAAGTGGGATGAATAGTGTCTTTTGGACACCGTTGAACTGAAAAGCGCCAATTACCCCATTTTTTCCCCTCCTATCCTCTTTTCTCTTTATTCTGTTCAAGGCATGACATCTACAAAATTATACCCCTCAATGTTTCTCACTTTTGTTCATGTTACTTTTTCTTCTTGCTAAGCCCTGAATGAACAGTGTCAAGAACCAAAGACCTCTTGGAAATGGCAGAGCACAGTTTAATTCCCACTGAAAATGAGAATCAACTTTTCACAAACTTGGGCAACAATGTTGGAGTAGTCATGCACCATTAATTCAGATTCCGGCTTCAAAGTGAAGAATCATACCTTCTCCTGTAATGTTTTTCAAAATGGAATCTCAAGACACATGTCTGAGATACTTAACACTTAAGATACTGAGATACTTCATACTATTTTTCAAATGCTCTATGTTTCTGTGCTTAAATTGCCTCACTCCATGTACTACATCAGGATTGTGAATTAAAAGTCTTGTATAGCTCTAAAATACAAGCAAGCATTGTGAAAAGATGGCTAAAAGTTACCTAGGAGTTGTACAGCTTCTTGTTGCATGCCATTAACCACTGGGACAAGTGAGGCAATGGATAATCACCAAAGCCTTTCACAACTCATACACAGTATCTGAAGTGAATTAAAATAAAATAGTATGTATTCCAGGACCTGGGTAGACTGGAATAGATAAAACTACTACAAAAGAAGTAAGACAACATCCACATACTTCCTTTCCCTAAACCAAGGGATATGTACTGGACATCAAAGAAGAGGCATCAAGGCAGCACCACCCGATTGATTATAAGGTAGGCCTTCCTAGCTGTAGTGTAATTTATTTAGATTTCAAGCAGTCAGTAGGGACATGGTTTTATGGTTGAGTATGATAGCAGCAGTTATGTAAATGAAGTTGTGGAATACAAAAAGGTAAGAAATAATGCATGTCCATATCTGCTTTTCATGTAAGTCCCTGTCTTTATCTCAGCACTGTGAATGGAAGCTCAAGCGGAGAAGTGCTGCGAATACCTACTGCTTTAGCCAATGGTGTATAGAGCAGAGTGAGCCCATCTCAGATCCAAGACTCAAGTTATGGATCACTGATTCTTAGCGTAAATATGCAATGTACCAGAACGCTATTCTAATAAGACTAGAAAAAAGCATATATGAAATTCAAGTGTTAATTTCCAAGAGGTGGCAAACATGTGGCTTGGAACAAGAATCAGTCACTGATCTACAAGAAATATAACAATTTTGCATGAGCCTCTTGAAAAACCAGAAGTGTTCTGTTCACATTCAGAAGTCAATCACCTTAAGAGCTACAATCTGAGCACATATTTAAAAGCTTGCTAATTTCACAGAAAGATGTTACAACTCTGTGTGGCCTGTATACTCTGGTGAGAATGACAGTCATCAGTAAAGAAAAAATGTGAAGTTGACTTCCTTGAACTGGCTTGTATGTGGATTACCAGCCTGCTAGCTGGCCCAGTTTCAGCCCATCTGTATCTTTTAGCAGGTAGTGTGAAACCAGAGTCTGCTCAAGCAGCCAGTCTGGGAACACAATATGCTCCATCTCCATGGTTAAAAAAGAAAATTAAATGTATTACTATATATTTCTTACTTAGCTTTCTTTTTGCAGGTGAAAGACAACATTTACTATGAGGTGTGATGGGGGCAATTCACAAGGTGCCCTTGAGTGTGAGAAATGCTGAGTTAGACTTATGTGGATTTTTAACATGCTGATGAAACTGCAACAACTGCAACATGTGTGACATCAACAGAGCTTTCTGCTTGAACACCTCCAGAAGTCTTTGAAACACTTTTTAATTTAGCCCCAGAAAAGGATGACAAAAGTGAAGCACAGAGACTGAGTGGCAGGCTTCTGGGAGGGTTTGCCCCAGGGTCCTCCCATGACATTTAAACAGTTGAAGACAGAGTTATAGTGGAATTCCCTTTCTTTCATATACAAAACAAGGAGTTACTTTTTCTTTCAGACCCAATGGGCCTACAAGGGAACTATACCCTTTATTTAGGGCCTCTAAATGTTCACTGCTTTTGCACTCTCTTCTCAAATGCAGCAACACTGAACTCCTCACTCTCATGATATCTGGAACATGAAGAGGTGCCAACTTAGTTTCAGTGTGTTCCACTTTTGTGTTGGAACAAATCCAGCTTGTTTGTGGGAGTTTGTGGGAATATGAGGCAGTATTGCCTTTAGAGGGTAGCACTGGATGGAGTCCAAGGGGATGCAGATAGCACTACTGAGTTTTGTGATTCTTTCACATCCATCCCAGGTGCAAGGAAGATCAAAACAAAAGATCAATTCTATGTTGACAACGAACCTAGGCAAAGAAAATGATTTGTTGGGGAAGCAAGTGTGTTCACAGAAAGTCAAGAGAAACTTTTCAAGGGAAGTGCTACATTCAGTCAGTCCTATTTCACATATACTGAGAACCCACGATTCCTGAGATAGTCACTAGGGACTATGTGCATAAATAGTAACTGACCTCTGTGTCCTGGATCAGTGAAACCCTGTATCCAGTCTGTGAAATCCAGATACAAGATCCTTCTGAAGCACAAAAAAAGTACTGAAAATTTAATAAATTTGGCATTGATGAATTTTTCCACATATATTTCACTACTAGAAACCTATATATTCTCACCATACCCTTTTGCAGTCACACCGCACACTATGGCAGAGTGACGGCTGACAAATCTAAAAATCTGGACAACACTATGCCTATGAACTGTTTGTTTGTAACGATTTAGGAACAAGAAATATAGCAAGTGGGCATCCCTAAACAGCACTGCAACTCCTTTGGATATTATGCAAACACTATGTTTCAAAATTCAAGTTAATCAGTTTTCAAAGTGGCTTGACAATGTCATCAACACAAGCTTCCACTGTACTTTCAAAAACTGAAATCTGCACCCACGACATTACCACCACAAGTTCAGATAATCAATGTCTTCCTAGGGTTTTGAGTTCACTTCCAGTTTCTGTATGCTGTTTTTCTTGATAAAAGGAAAAGGATTCCAGTATTACCCAAATCAAATTAGACTTTGCCCAAAACTCATGTACATGGAAAATCCTGGTCTGCACAAATAATGTCAATAATCTGCATTCATCCCTTCCTCTACAGCCTTTTGGATTGTCAGTTCTTTCCTCAACCTCATTATTCTCCCTGCCTTTCTTCCTTCTCCACCATCATCTCCCTTTCTGGTCTCAAAGTATTCTTCCTGATAGTTTGTGAGCATATTATGCTTAAAGTACACAGGTTTGGTGTGACTTGCATGGCCATGTATTTGCCTGTGAACTTGTGCCATGGCCAGAAGCAGCATTCCTGTGTTCAGCAGGGTTTTTTGCTTAGGTGGAAGGGCTTTGGAGCACTGCATCTAGAGATAGCTATGCACCAGATGCAAGGCACTGGCATTACATTTTCACTGGCAGGAACACAGAGCCAGCTGGGCCCTCAAAAGCTTTCTTCAGTCTGTGAGGAAAAAAAATGAAAGAGGTAATGGTACTAAGAAGTTAGCAATAACTTCAGGTGTTAGTAATACTTCTGCCTAGATAATTCATTTAAAATACAGGCTTGAACAAATTCTGCAGTTCAGTCTAGAAAACAAATTCAGTCACTATTATCACTCCAGAAGCCAGCAAAGGCTGGAATGCATTGCTGTAGCTGCTGTCCAAGCGAGCTACAAGGAGCTTTCTGCCCCAAGGAGCTTTCACAGTCATGAAAGACCGCTGGTAAAACCAAGGCAGGGAACTGAATCACAGAGAAAACATTGTTTCCTGTTCTGTCCCTTTAGAAATAAAGCAGTTAATATTAGCTGATCTGGCTACCGATGTGAATTCGGAGACCGGTGGTTGGGCAGTAATGAATGCTAGAGGAGCTCTGCGGAGCTGTCGGCAGAGCCCGGACACAGCACGCCCTTACCAGATGTGCAGGCAGCTGAGCGTCGCGAAGACGATCCCCACAACCAGGGCCATCGGTATGGCGAGGACCAGAGTCAGGACCTTGTAGATTACGTACTTGCTGAGCTCAAACAGAGCGTGGCTGCAGATCCAGACCTTGTCGAAGGAGTGGGTGAGCTCGGGCTCCGCGATTACATCCTCGAACCCCAGCTGGAACGAGAGGAGGCTCTACCGTCACGGGGAGCTGGGGCGCGGGGAGCCCGCAGGGGACCCCTCCCCGCCGAGTACCCGAGCCCCGGCCCCGGCCCCGGCCCCGGCCCCGCCCGCCCCCGGCCCGGCCCGGCCCGGCCCGGTCCGCACCTGCAGGTGGGAGTTCAGCCCGTGAGGGTCGCGGTCCAGCTCGTCCTCCGCGCACTTCTCCGTGTCCGACAGCGCGGGGCCGCCGCTCCGCGGGAAGTTGTCGTCGTCGTCCATGAAGATGCGGGTGTCCACTTTCTCCGTCTCCAGCCCCATGGCGCTGCCGCCGCTGCGCGGCTCCGGCCCGGCCCTGCCCCGTCCGCCGCCGCTGCCCCGCCGGGCCGGGCCGGGGCGGAGCGGGGCTGCCCGGGACACGCCCCGCGGGCCGCGCCGGGAGCCCTGCCGAGCCCCAGGCACTCGCGGGTCGGGCTCGGGGTGGGTGCCCGCCGGCAGCCCGCACCCGTCGCCTTGGGAACCGCTCGGTGGGCGCTCAGCCTTCCCGGCCGGCTGCCCCGGCCGCGCTGGGTTTCCCCGTTCGGCTGCGGTGCCCGGCTGTCACCGCGGCCTCGCGCCCGACTGGCCTTTGTCAGCGCTTGTGGCACCGCAACAACAGGCAGCAGAAACAAAAAGCGGAGGGGATTGTGCTCTGGGCCAGGCTGGGCCGTGGCTGTGGCCCCTTTGCAGCTGTAGGGGAAAGAGGGAAAGAAGCGGGGAGGAGAGGTGGGTCGCCACTGCCCACCGAGGTTCCCGAGTCCGGCCCCACCGGCCCGTCACACTCCAGGGCGACTTACTTGACTCGTGCTGCTTAAACTGCCTAATTTCTGCTGCAGTAAAATACCGCATCTGCCATTACAAGTATTTTCATGCCTTCTTTGGGTTTTAGCTTCAGTCCATACAAATTATTTCCTCTATTTTATTTGAGAACATGTTTTAAACCTAAGAGTGATCTGTATAAAGTCACAAAACTATTATGACTGCTAAAAGTACCTGATAATATTGATATGCAGAGTGATCTCATGAGCTGCCAGGAGTTCATTCTTGCTGCATTCAATAACCACAGTCACCTGTCAGTCTCGGAGAGAAGTGATATTACTAGTCAATCCTCCAGACCTGTTAAAATAGAGAGGAAGTTGCTAATTTTAACTTCCTTTAATTTTCACCACTACATTAAGTTAAAGAGAGCTTTATGCTTTAAAAACCTCACAAGAAAGCGATATAAAAACAACGATGCAAAATTTGGGTAGGATATCACCTGTTACAATGCTCTGGTTCATACTGCATTGTTCTTGTCTGGAAGTTCTGCAGAAAAGCTTTGCATCTATGTGTAACTCATATTGATGGGTATTTTCTCCCGTATTAGTGAGCTTAGTGATACTGATCTCACATAAATGTTTTGGACTAGGTCTAAAAAGCCTGCAAATTGGAGTTTACAGGAGGTTCAAAGTCAAGCAACGAAACAGTGTGATGACTCAAGACATCCTTATGTGTTGCATTTCTACCCTGCTTCCCCTCACCCCTCCTGCCTTCTTCCATTACTCTTTGCTCCATGAGTGAGAAGAATAAAAAAGCAGTTAGAGTTGAGGTTC
Organism: Vidua macroura; assembly: GCF_024509145.1. Classification (NCBI taxonomy): domain Eukaryota; kingdom Metazoa; phylum Chordata; class Aves; order Passeriformes; family Viduidae; genus Vidua; species Vidua macroura. The sequence continues at coordinate 49,240,304 of NC_071575.1, read as the reverse complement.
AGCCCTACCCTTCAGGGTGATTCTGTCCAGCAACTGTTATTTTTTGGGCCTATTGATATGGAGATGTGGGTGCAGCCCAAAGGCATTCATCAGGTTTCTGATAGCTGCTTGGGTTAGGCACAGAAATTTGGATTTGGTGCTGCTGAAAAGGAAGGTAGGAGCCAGCAACACAGGCTCCCAAACTTGCCCCTTAGTTACAGAAGTCAGACCATACTGGTTTGTACCAACTATTTTCTACTTCTCCCCTCACTAGAGGCATGGATCAGGTGCATGTGCACAACCTGGGACCTGCTTTTGAACAGCTCTGCCCATTTCCCAGCCCCTCCTGCTGCATCTCACTCAACCCAACCAGCTGGAGCTGTGAGTCTGTAGCTTTATTGCTCTGTTCCAGCTTTGCTAAAAGCTAGGGAGTGGTTCTTCTTGAAAGATCTCCGAGATCACAGTCTGCCACTGGAGAGTGGGCTTGCAGTATCAGCTGCATCTATAAAAAGCAAATAGCACTTTCTTGTTCATGTCCATATACTTTTTGAAATCTGTTATTGTATTAATTGAGAAAGCACCATGGAAAAACCAAGAGTTTACCTTTGTAATCTCTGAGGATTTGAAATAAAGTGGTGATGCAATTAATCCTGAAAGACTAATATTTTTCATGGAAAGCCTATTTAAAAGCAATAAAAGCTCAAGTCTGCATATGACTGAGGACTGGGGTTATTAAAAACCCCTTAAATCATGCTGTCTTCAATAACTTTGGTAGTTATTTGGAAAATATTTGTATATGTCTTATCAAGTGAGGTTGAGAGTAAAGTCAGAGCAGCATCAAGTTATAATCCCTGGCAAATGCACAGAATAAAAGGACGTATATACAATGTTCAGTGAGGGGGGATTTTTCCAGTACCCATGTTCAGGGACACCAGCCTCAGTTTTCTGCCACCATGTACACTTTGAAGTACAAAAGTAAGAGTAGAGAAATATGACCATTAACAGGGTGCAAATCTTCTCCAATCTTACATGATATTCTCTAATAACCTTTGGGCAGATTTTTTTTTTTTTTTAAAGATTCTGTGTTGGTAAACAGCCAAGGAATTCTATCATGTATATGAGTATTTCCACGTTTTAGCCCAGGTGTAGTTCTTTATGTGCTGAACTTCTGCTTGAAGGTAACATCAGCTGTTGAAGAAATATATCTCCATTTTCTAACCATTACACCTTTTGCTGCTATGTTTTTAACAAGTGAAATGGTGACGTTTTTCATTATTATGAATTCTTTGTATTAGAAGAATCTCTCAGAATGTATTGTGGTACAGAGTACACAGCTATTCAACAAATAGTCTCTCCAAAAGCTTGTAATCAAAACTATAGGCCCAGGGATGAACAATGGATGCAGATAGGGTATCAAAGAATACAGATGGGGTATCAAAAAAAAACCAAGCAAGGCTGTGGTAGGCTCAGTAGTTTTATTACTGTTTTCATGCACACTGTTGGAAAAGGACTTTCATGAACTGTTTTGTAGAAGGATTATATTGCATGTTCACTGCAATTCCTCTGAGGTATTGAGTGCAGCATAAGGGGAAACATCTCAGTTCACAAACAGATTTATGGAGAGTGAATGAAGATTTTGGCAAAAATTTTTCATATCTGTCCTTGAAAAAAAATGTTACATTTAGACTCTAACTAATGTGTCATTTTATTGAAAAAATGTGGTGTCCATCTATATTTGTTTTATAAGGGTGTTCCTGTTTAAGCTTTGAGTATTACTTTGATTACTTTGATTATTGTAGCATTTTATAAACAGACACAAACTGTCTTTCTTGACCAGGGCAGGCATGTCAGTTGTGTATCTTTTGGCAACAGCTTTCACAGTTTCACTCAGCATTTGAGAAAGTGCCTGTCTTTGCAAGAAGACCATAGACAATGGCCAGTTGGGTCCCATCCATTCTATTTTGCTTGTCAGGATGAGTTCAGCTCTCAGGGTATCGTTTTCCTGTTTTTTCTCGCTTTTCCCTTTTTTGTAGTTTAATCTAAAAGTACCATATAATGATTATAATACAAAAAACACATTTTCAGAGGGATAAATTACAAGGAGTCCTATTAATTTCTCTTATAGTTTTACTAAGGTTTTAACACATGTGTACTTCAAATACGTTATTTTCTTTTCAAGATCAGTATTGAAAATCTTAATGATTTCAGAGGAGCTGTGAAAAATAATCTTTTATTTTACCCCCATATCTCTATGACATACCTGGGGAATTTCTGTTGCTACCATTTCACAGATAGACAGTATATGAAAGGTCAGATGGGCTCTCAATATTTATTTACATTATAAATGAGGTGTAAAACCAGTGGCTGCAGCCGTCCCCTGGCCGTGCAGCATGGGTGGAAGGGAGAGGCAGCTGCAGAGCTGAGATGTCAAGTGAACCAGGCAGTGTTAGTGGAAAACTTGCAACTTTTTTTCCCAATTTTCCTTCTGATAAGTTTATGCCTGGATGTAAATCCATTTGAAGGAAGCAGAGTAGAGAACTGAGAGATTCGTGTGGCACTCAGGGATATGTGAGATGTGTTAAAATGAAACCAACCCTGAAGGGCCTTGCAAATTAAATATATTGATTAGAAGCTACCTTTTCGTATTTAAACAGTGGGCAGTTTAAATACTCAGATTTGACACATAGAGAGGTTTAAACTGCAAATGCTAACACATTGCCTTGATATAGCCATATCTGTATAAACTAAAAAAAAAAAATTAAAAAATCAAATAAATTGCATGTTTGAGGAGTTTGCATAGGAAAGCCCGATGGGAGACTTTTGGAAAAAGTGTGTAAATCATGTATGTCCTACTTTGTCACCACTGAAGCAGTGACCTTTGACTTGGTCCATTAAAAGGATAATGAGATCCTGTCTCTGTGTATGGAAACTCTCTTATGCTCCATTGCTTTTCTTGTCATTTTTTTTGTCCTGTGGAGTGTAAAATTCACTGTTTTCAGTGGCCAGTCAATGCAAACAAATGTAAGGCATGGATAAACATTTATATTTAATTTGCTGAATTATATCCATTGCTGCTAAATTTAGCCAAATGATTCTATGAAGATTGGTTTTATATGTATTGAGGTGAAAGCTGCTTTGAGAGTCAGAATAGAGTTGACATGATGGATATGTTCAGGGCCAAAAAACTGGTTGTGGAAATGATTTTGGGACTTTCTGGGTCTTTTTTAGCCAAGCTAAATTAGTGGCAATAGAGATGTTTATAGCAGCTTTCAGAATAGCTTCTGATTTCTAATATGAGAAATGAAGAAAGCAAGTACTCCCATGAGGTCTCCCGAGTTGCTGTTTTGATGACTTAATAGTGCTCAAATAGTCTCCACTGAAAGATGAGAGAGTTTGCTGTTTAATACCAACAGTGGGAACAGTGGGTTCCTAGTGAGCAGATAGAGACCATGGGGAACAGCAAAGGACCTTTTGAGATACTTCCTTTTTCTTTTCTCCTACCAATAGAAGTTTGGAAATGTTTTCCATGTGTTTTCATAATTCATTCATTTGAGCTTTCAATTTTTAAAAAATTTTGCTTCTGCCAGCAGTTTATAGGATGTATCATCAGAGTTGTTATTAATATGTCAGTATATGTTACAGGGTAAAACTCACAATGATTCACCGAGACTCGGATTTGAATGCTGAAATAAGCGGTGATCTAGTGAAAAGTCCCCAGGTTGGGATTTGGAAGCTGTCTGTATGTATGATATGTATTAAATCATAAATCATTAAGGTTGGAAAAGACCTCCAAGATCAAGTCCAGCCTTTGACTGAACACCACCACGTTAACTACACTATAGCACTCAGTGCCACATCCAGTCACTTCCTGAGCACTTCCAGGGATGATAATGCCACCATCTCCCTGGGTAGCCTGTTCCAATGCTGGATCACATTTTTGGGGAAGAAATTCTTCCTGATGCCCAATGTGAACTTCCCTTAGTGCAGCTTGAGGCCATTTCCTCTTGTTCTGTCTCTGGTTGCCTGGGAGAAGAGGCTGACTCCTACCTGGCTACAGCCTCTTTTCTGATGGTTGCAGAGAGTGGTAAGGCTAAACTACCCAAATCTCTCAGCTGCTCCTCACAGGACTTACTCTCAAGACCTCTCACTGGCTTTTTTTCCTTCTTTGGACATCTTCCAGCACCTCAATGTCCTTCTTGTAATGAGGGGCCCAGAACTGGACAGAGAACTTGAGGTGTGGCCACACCAGTGCCTAGTACAATCACTTTCCCAGGCCTGCTGGCCACTTCAATGTTTACAGCATTTCAGGGGCTGATATAATCAATGTTTCCTGTTTAAGCATAAGACTTAAGCAAAGTAAAGACACCCTAAAGGGGTTCCTGCTCAGTGGGCCAGCTGCACATTGTAAAAGGTTGAGAAAGGGATGTAGGATATGAAAAGCTACTCAGCACTGAATGGCAACTCCTGAGCCTTTTCATGCTCCAGCCCTGCTAGAGCTGGGGAGCAGAGCTATCTGCTTTAGCCTTGCAGCACGGTGGTCCAACAGCTGCTACTGCTCAGCTGACTGGTGGTAGCTTATTAAAATGTGTAACCCCAGTGTTTATGGCTGTTTACTTCTATAAGCAGAGTAAAAAAAGGCATTAAAGCAGTGTAGCATGAAACCTGGAAGCTCATCAGAGTTTGGTCTCTTTGCCCACTGAAATGAAAAAGAAAAAGGGATATTGTGGAAGAAATATGGAAACAGCTCATGGGATTTGCAGGAAGGACCAGGTGATTTCTCTATGAGCGTCCAAGTTAAACCATATTCTGATGAAAAATCATTATAAAAGCAGTAACTCTCCTTGGATGATTTTTGTTGCAAACATTCTGTCATTAGTTGTCAGTGATGGAGGATCCTTTACCTTGGACCACACCACATTTTTTGGAGATTGCTGAATGTTCTAATTAGGACTCTGCTAATGGTTGTTTTATTCTTTCTTCTTTGATGAAGTGTTGCTTTGCAGGAAGCTGCTGGGGGTGGGAAGTAGGTGATGACTGGGGATGTGAAGCAGTGTGCTGTCATTGACTGATGGCTTTTATAAAGATAAAAATCAAACTTTTGAACTCTTCAATAGTTACCACAAGCTTAAGTGCTTTGGATATTAAAAAAACCCGAAAGCTGATTATTTTTTTTTTCCTGAAGACGCAGATTTCTATCCATTCAGCAGCTGGATCAAATACTTCTCAGGTCTGTTTTTAAAAGCCATCCATCTGGAAAAATGTGGAAGTCACTAGATTGAGACTAGAATTGGTTTGTTTGCATTTCCAAACTACATTATGTGTTTAAAAAAAGACTGGACATGGCACTTGGTGCTATAGTCTAATTGAGGTGTTAAGGCATAGGTTGGACTTGATTGATCTTAGAGGTCTCTTCCAACCTCATTATTCTGTGATTCTGTGATTCAGGGGTTTGCTGCCACTAAGTTTTCCATATGCTTTCTGCAACTTGCTATTTAACAACTCTCTATGTGAAAATTTCTTTGATCTTTTCACCAGTTTCTGCTCTTTTCATGCTTTGTGCACGGAAGAGGAATAGTGAACATATTATGCTCTAATTATGTCATTCTTTTCTGTAGTTCCTTTAGAAAAATACTTAGGGTCTGATAAACTACTTCTACTAAGATCACATTTTTGGTCTGTTTGCAGTATGTTAATGGCCCTGAAAATCTCTGAGGTATTTAGTACACTCTCATCCATAAAGTAGATAACAAAACTTTTTATTTCTTAAAAACATAGAAAAAATATTTTCCATTCTTATTCATCATATAGTTTTCAAATGGCTTATAGGAAATCGAGAAATATGTATCAGTCAGCTGTACACAGAATAAAGAATTTTTCTTTTCCAAGACTTTGGCCATTCCTACACTTGGGACTTGTAAGGATCTGACTTCTACTTGCCCAAGGAATGCTTCATATACACTAGTCTTTGGATTTTTTTCACTTAAACTTAACTTTATTATCTTTTTATAGTGTGATAGCTTGGTTAAATCTTGACTTCTTTAGGTAAGTAAAGTAATTTCTGGGGTAAAACCATTCCTTTATGAAAAAGGATGCTCCTCTGAGAAAAGTAGGATTTTCAGGATACTTTTTCAAAACACATGCAATTTAAAAAATTCCTACTTTGAAAACTCCACTGAGAAGAGATGACAACAGAACACAAATGCCCTTGTGAGCAACTGATATTTTTTTCTAATTATTTTGAGTCAAAAAGTATAGTTGAAGAACGTACCATTCTTGGAGGTGCACCTGGATTACATTCCTTTTCTCTGTAAGACATCTCTAGTATGACTTGGCCTGTTCCTGTGATGTCACTGCAACTGGTCCATGTATTACAACACAGGCACGTATAAAACATATGCACATTATATGTATGAATGTATGTCTATCACAGCATTTGCTCTGTCCAGGTTATCCTAAGAAAGGAGATTGGAGCAGATAGAATGCAAAGTTACTTTCTAGAGAGGAGGTACATTATCAATAGTCAAAGTCTAGCAAATTGTGATTAACCTTCAATTGGCTACTTCTGGGGTTTTTCCCTCCAGGCCAGTCCCCTCCTAAGGCTATGTGCTCTTCCTCTTTCCGTCTGTCTTTTTATTAAATCCAGGGGGAACAGAGAAACTCATGTTTAAAGAGTTAGCAGCAGCCAGTGAGTTCAACATGTGCTGAAAGCAAGTGTTCTGTGCTTGCATCTCAAAATTTCCTTCAGTCTTTGTACTTGCGTTAGCAGTGGTAGGAGACATAACAGAGAACAGGGACTAGGTTAAGGATTGGTTTGTTCTCAAAAACTTTTGACCAGGGCTAGATGGTCCTTGAATAAAATGGTATATTCTGTTTTAGTAGTAAAGAACACTTAACTATGCAGATGAATTAATAAGAATGGGAATAAGAAATTTTTAAGAGGCCTACTGTAGACAGGTCTGGGAGAACATTGTTAATCCTAGGCTAGCAGATGTTTACACATTCCATGCCTGGAAGTCTAGTTCAGTCTCCTTTGGAAATCCAGAATACTTTTTTTTTTCTTATTCAGTTTCCCTTTCTATTTTTCCATAAAAGTCCCTCTTTTTTTTTGTATTCATGCTTTCAGACTGTAGATTGCTGTATCTCTTTAATTGTCACACAGCCAATGTCTTAAAAATTCACTTCTATTTTAGTCACTCACTACGTATCAGTCTCTCCAGCTCTCTGATCATTTTTGCTGTTTTCTGGACTCTCTGGACTCTGTCCATTTTCTCACTTGGTCTTTTTGATAGTTAGACAGCTATAACTGCATGTAAAATTCCTGGCAGGCACAGAGGGAATAAAGTAATCTACGGATAGATTTTAACCTTCCTTTTCTTGTCTTGTTGTGTTTGTGAAAACAGCTCAAAACTGTTTTATTTGTTCTGCTAGCAATGCATTTATCTTTTTTTAGTGCATGCTCATTCATTATAGCTTTAAGATTAATCAGCACTTCTGTTTATACCAGCTGAAGGTCTGCCCCTTTTATTTTCTGTAGTCTGCTTCAATTTATAGCTGTTTTTGTTATTTCATGCGTGTGCCTGTGCGTTCATGTTCGTTCATTGAGTCTATTTATAATTTTCCTATGACTCTTTCTACGATTCTCTTATTTTTCTCTTTGAGGAAGAATTCTATGTAAATTCTATTCTATCCTTCAGATGGAAACCTGTAGATAATGCAGCTGAAATAAGTAAGAGTTCCACCTTTTCCAATGGAACCTTTGAGAATAAGGGCAAAATCAGAGACCTGAATGTCAAAGTATTTCAAGACTATATCCTGGCTATATATGGTAAACCAGCCCAGGCAATACTCTGAATTCTAGGCCACTCCTGAGGCTTAGCCCACTCTTGCCCTTTGAAGTAGCGTTCCCTTGACATGAGCTCTGGTTCCTAGAAAATCCTGTTCATACTGGGCCAAAAAATGCTCTGAGAATGTTCCTGGGGCCCTTCTAAGGAAGCAGCCAGGAAGCAGAGACAACAAATGTCCCAGCAAAGCACAAGGACAGCGAAGGTGCATATATATCTATGCTTTGTTTTAGTGTTGGTAACTGTCTAAGGCATATGCTGGACACTGTGAATGTTTGAATATCAGGTTTATGAGAGAATATTGGCTTATACTGAGACAATGGCAAGCCCAAGTAATTTCTTGGATTGTGACTCATTCTGTTTTCCATTTCAGCAGCTCCAGGTTTATATTGGTGCCTTAACCAAAGATTTTAGATTTGTTTAACTCTATTAATTATAAACGTTCTAATTTACTTCAAATGTTCTAGTAAAAGAGACGTAAAATACTAGAGAACGCATCTCTTGATGACCTTCTGACAAAAATATTAAAGTATCACTGTGGTTGTCTGAACACTGAGACCTGGTAGACCAGGGTTGTTTTTCTCTATATATAATTTCTGGCAAGAAAACAGAGCTTTTTGTGCTATATTGTGCTAATCTGTCTAACTCATTACCATTTTTTTTTTTGTGTGGGAATGAAATGCAATTTTGTCAAGCTCATGTTTATTAATCCTGTGAAGCATATCAGGGAACTCATTTGCTTTTATAAGTGCCCAGTGTACCACTGAAAATCTGGTTAGCATGTGCTACACAATATTGTATACATCACTTCCAGCTGTATCATGAAAATTTAAAACTTTTGATAGACTCTCCTTTTCTCTCAAATTAATTTTATAGTCCACATCCTGGTGACATTGTATGAGTATCCAAATTCTCAGGAACAGTAAATCTTTTTAGCCACTTAGTTTGCTTCATTGGTGTACCCTTTGCTACTTGAACTGATGTATAATAAGGAAAAGCACCGTTCAGCACATTTGTAGGAAAAGCTATTAGAAATGTGGGAACTGTTTTAAATAGACTCTGCTTGTTGCATGTGATGAAATGGATGCAACCTGCATTTTCACAGTGAGTTTGAAAATACAGTACAGACTCAGCTTCGGGATCACCACAAAGTCTCATGAAAAAGCAGTATACCAGGATGTTTGTTCTCTTGCTCCAGTAGAGATATATTTTGCCCAGTCCTTGATTTGGCAGTTGATTGCAGGTCAATGGTATAGGTAGGGTCAAAAAAACATCACTTTTTTCCTAGCTTGCTGCCTGCCCATCCCATTGATAGGAAGTAGATGAGTGGTTTCAGTGCTGAGTTGTTTCCTCTGATGATTGTTAATGCTGAAAGGAAAGCTGATGTTTAAAGGGACATGGAAGAGTCCATTACTCCCCACAATGAGTGCACAGGATAACGCACAAGCCTGCCGAGAACTGTTACAAGTAGAAATAGCAGGGAAACCCATAGGGCCAGGAATTCTGCAGATTGACTGGGATGTATTTCATTGAAGATGCTCAGACTGCATCAGAAGACCTCTTGTGGTAGGCTGACAAGGAGGGATCTTAAAAAAAAAAAATAAGAACGCAGTTGTAGAACAGAGGCTGTGCAGTCTCACTGTCCCTCTAAGAGGTGTCAGAAGGAAAAGAAGTTCACTTTGGCCGGTTGTGCAGAGGATTATTCTGATATTTTTAAAAATACCATTTTGAGACAGGCCTGTGAAAAAATGTCTTTTCTTTCCATTTTTTTCCATTCAGAGACATTATTTCCAGATCACTGTGACATGAAAGAGAATGTGTTTACAAAGTAGTACAGAGTGCCTCTGACAGAACATAGCCGAGGGCAATGTAATATGGAGAAAGATGCCTCATAAATTCCATCCCATTTCATGATCCATCCAGAAAAGGTGGTTTTGTTCAGACACTGATCAAAAACCAGCTGTCATCATGTAGGCAAGAATGATTAACAATAGACAATGAGAGCATTTACACAGAGCTCACCAAGGAGTGGGTGGTGGGGAAAAAACTAAAGAAAATTCAGGAACAGAGCTGAAGCCTGACATGATTAACAAAAGCATGTTTTTGTAATAAGTATGCCCTTAATAGCCAGAATAATTTGCTGCTTAGTAAGTGCTCTGTGCAAGCCAGTTTTGCAGTGGGTAACAGTGCCCAAACATTCCTGGTTTGCAGAGAAGTGCCACATGCCTTTTCTGTGTGCAATGTTTGAAGATATTGCAAAGTTATTGTCCCTGTAACATCTGCAAACTATGACTAACAAAAAAAGAATCAGAAGAGTACAGTGCTGGCTATGCCATTCTTTCCACTGACAAACTCAGTCTCTCTTATCAGCCCTGGCAGCATTTGTGCTCTGGGCATCCAAGTCCTGATGGCTGCGAGAAAGCTGACAGTATAGCAAAAGAAGGTAAGCAGCTCAACTCAAGCTGGAGTGGTAGAGAATGGATGAGAATGAAAGAAAAGAAAGGAAAAAAGCCTTATATCGAAAGTGTTGTTTTTTCCCTTTGAATATTATACAAATCTCCACTAAAAACCTCTACAACAGGAATTTATAGAACACAATCTCGATGGAGGCGAGTTTTGCCACTTGTGTACTCTCTCTCCAGCAGCTTTCATGCACAATGTCCAAAAGAAGTTGAGCGCTGCCCAAGTTTTATGTTTCCCAGGTACAGAAGTTACAGGAACTATGAATCTTATCTGTGTTTTTTATCTCAGCATGCTTGGAAGAGAGAAGGGGGCTTGGCCTTTGGAGTCTGCACAGAGCTAAGCCAAATACTTAATGTCAACTCAAGTTCAGAGAAAGAAAAGAGAGACATTCAGCACAGAGAAATTGTTTGCATTCTGGGGCTGACCTTTTGCAGGTGGAAATCAGGGTGGCTCATTCTTTTGAAAACCTGCAGAATGGAGGGGTTGAAAGGCTGATAGCATGTATCCCTGTTCTTTGCTATGTGAGACAGACTTATTTGGTCTGAATTCTCTGTGAGGAGGATTTTAAAGATACTGAAGTAGAGATCCATTTGGTAAAGGCTTTTTTTGTGAAAGAAGTTGTTTGTGGTTTATTAGTTGTGTAGTGCAGTAATTGAGGTTAACTACTGAAACAATGTTTGTTCCTCTGTTAATGGTCAAAGAGTTTGGTGAAAAAAAGCTGTTAAAATAATTGTTTAAAAGTTCCTTATATTCTCACTGACTTTCAAAGCAGGGTGTCAGTTCTGCCAGCACATCAATAACAGCCACTGAATACCTGTTCCTGTGAAGCAACTCGTTACAATTTGAATGGAGGAGAATCAGGGAGACATGTATGGTAACTAAAGCAGACACTCGAGCCCAGGTGGTTGCTGGGCACAGGGCAGCATTGAAGTCTGGCATAACAAGAGAAACACCTGTCAATGAATTCTGGTTTTGGACAGTAGGAGAAAGGGAAGAAGCATTAAGCAGTTTTCCCATCAAAATGTGCCTAAGTGTGCCCACCTAGCTAAATAGTCTAGTAGATGCACTTTGGAATTAGGTTAATAGTCTAGTAGAGACTATTAATCTAGGTCACCTAGGTTAATAGTCTAGTAGATGGACTTAGGAATTAGTGATCTACCAAAGTCCAGTTCCCTTGCTACTAACTATTCTCACTGCTAAGAGATACTGGTGGTTTTTAAAGAGCTCAGGATGTAGAGCTCAGGTTAGATTATAATTATGCTAACATCTGGCTGGCTGGCTGATTGAGAATTTCAATTCCACTCACAGATCAGAATTCAAGATTGAGAACTCAGTCCATTCATTGAGGAAGGGCAGACTCTCTGACTATGGACCCCATCTACCCGCTCAACTTTGCAACCATAATAGAAGCCCTTTTATGACTCTAGTAGTGCACTGCACACTTTTGTGACAGGCAGGTAATTGCTTTGGGTATGCCAATAGATAAAAATTTAACAATTTATGACCACATAAGAGATATGTAAATATTTTTTGATGGGAGCTGGCCAAGTGCTGACCTGCAGTGTGGTTATTAATTAGGATTAACTCCAAGGACTTAACACAAATGTTCAGCCACTGCCAGGAAATCAGAGTGGCAGATTCAGGGGTGGCTGTTGTGGTTTCTGGTTCCTCTGCACTCATTTAAGGGATCCCTTATTTTTAGTGGTGGGGTTAAAGTGTCATTTTGTCAAATGTAAAAATGTTTGTTATTTTTTTCATGTGACTGTATGACACTATGCCTACCTAAAGTTTGTTTTATGTGGGTTTGATAGATTGCTGTACTCACAGGCTTCTTGGATATGTGTTTCTTGTTAACTCCAGTTGCTTTTATTTGTCTGATCCATTTTGGGTGAAAAATCAGCATCTTACATACTTTTGATAAAACTAGGTATTTTTAAAATTTTCAGCGAGGTGGCAACAACAAGATTATTTGTCTTGTGTGCCAGTAAAAACCACAATATCCTGCTTCTTCCCCTGTGTTGGCTGGTTAGTGTATTTCCCTGTGATTTTCAGGCTTTAATTTCCAGCCTGAGGCTGAAAAAGCTGAGAACACAGAACCCACAGCTTATTTATAGAGTGGTTCTGCTAACCACAGTGGCATTGTACAAAGGTAGGCAGCACTGCAGACTGTTCTAGTCTCAGAACTATTAATATATACTGTCTGCAAGGATCTATACTTTGCAAATTGTGGATATTTTAGCTGCATATATACCAGCTTAGCTAAGCCAGATAATAGTATTTTTGGGTGAGAATAAATGAATAGGAAAAGCTAGATACCAAAAGTATTCTAATAATATAGTGCATTATTTTAACTTACAGAGGCAGTTTACTGTACTTTTTTGTTTAAAAATTTAGTAGAAGGATTTGCTTAGACTGGGAATTTGTCTTCCTGCTAAAAAAATGGGGGACAAACTGTGCTCAGCTCCTGATGTGAAACATCTTCAGAAACAATGATAATTTTAAAAATGAACTAAACCAAATATCTGTTCAAAATTCTGCCTTGCACAGTATCATCAGAGTTGTCAGTAGTATTGCTTTTACACCTGGGTGCCAACAAGATTTCCTCTCGGCTAATTTCTTAGTTTTACAGCTATTTGTCACCATGCAAGGAAAAAGAGAAAGCTTATTGTTTCTAATTCCATGTTAGAAGGAAGAAAACCTAATTGTCTTTACAAGGGCTTTCCCCTCTGTTTCATTGCAAAGCATCAATCTAGAACTTTGTTGTCTCACAGCAAAAAAGTATATTATATATGTTTCATTTTGTTTTCCAGTTTTATAAAGTGGAGATACATGAAGTGTGTTTTAGGACAGGTAGCTTTTAAAAAGCGATCTATCTTTTTTAAAGTATCCAAGCAGCAAATCATAACTGGAAATGGAAATGGATTTCTATAGGTATGAAGCATGCCAAATACTAATGCTAGTCTGATTTTGTATTTCTGTTTACTTTATCACTGACATGCCACTGTTTTTTTAAATTAGCTTGTGTCCTGCAAGATAAGATAGTAACATACTTCCCCTTGGCTTTCAGGCTGTAATTAAGTTTGGCTTAGTTTACCATTTTAATGAGGAGAACTCCCTACACAATTCTCTGTATCATGAATAAACACTGATTCCTGTTTATTCATACTGAGAGATCTGTTAGTATTTTATTATACTAACATCTGTACCTTGAAAAAAAGTGCACCCATTTTAAAAAAATCTATGAATGAATAGATGTGTGGTTTGGTTTATGGAATATTAAGCCAATGAAAGCCTCAAGGGTAAACAATCAGTGAAAGCCACCTGAGCTTATCTAATTAACACTCCTAAAAATGTGAACCTGTCAGGAGAAGTATTCCTGTATGTTTTGACACATTTCTTTGTTCTTCTACCCATCAAGATACAATCCCTACACAATAGAAGCCCGGGTGTTGTTTAATGTCTGGGTAACTGAGAATAGAATAAGGGCTATACTGCCCTTATAATCTGTTTATATGTTTTATATCTTGGATCTCTCAGGAATGTGCTCCAACTCCTATCTAGCCAGCTTAAGACAGCCAGGCTGTCTTCCCATGGGAGCAGCATTGTGATGGGAGGGACAGGACAGCCACAGCATCCTTCTGAGTGGGGACTGAGTGTGTGGATCCTGCAGTTTAGAAGCTCTTCTTGCTCCCATGGATGAAACATAACAGGAATTGTGAGCTGGACACAACAGGACTGTATGTGGGAGGCACTGCTGATGCAGACAGTGAAGATGTTTCCATACTGTATAGGGGGCAACAAGAAGAGTGATTTGTACTATAGTTCTTGCATTGAAATGAAGTCGTGCTATCTATACTAAAGAACCTGCTTTTACCAGGCAAAGTTTTTATTTAGAGACACCTGAATAATAGGAAAGCATTTTTCTAGTGGTAGTATACATGCTATTCCCTAAGAATGCATGTAGTCACATCTGAGAATATTATTATTGATATGACAACATTAAAGTAAAATATTGAACTGATGAATCCTAGAGTGTGAACAGTGGCTTCTTCTAGTGAGAAAATGAAAGATAAATTCCATTTACAGGAGAAAATAGAAGGCTTTATCCAATGCCTTTATTGTAGAGTGTGTGTCTGTTTCCATGAAATGACTTTTGGAGCATCTGCAGAAGTATGACATGGATACCTCTCCAGAACCAACATTCCCTATAAGCATATGTTTAATTTAATGTTTTGCCTAGAACTTGTTCACTGATTGAACACTGGTAACCTTATAGCATCTGTAATGCTAATTTGTATTTATGGAATGTTTTTAATTGTTCGATAGGAAACAGCCTTGTGGTCGTACAGTGTGAGATGCCACATGTGTAACTTTCCTAGGGTCCTGTAAAAATAGCAAATTCATATTTTTCATGAAATTTGGGTGTCTCTTGAGCAGACATTGCCTTGCTTCACAGTAAATCAGCTCCAGTACCTTTGGCACACAAGAATTTACCAAGAGCATCTCTCAGAATGGTCAGCAGATTGCTCAGTCAAAACCTCTTTCCAAGTTTGAGATTGCACAAGCTTCAGTCTTGAGAAACATTCCCTTGAGTGAGTCCCCTGTTTCTAATAATATTGTGTCGATTTAACAGTGAAGTTTCCGTATGTTTCTTCTTGAAACAGGTTGCTAAGACACACTATCCTGTTTTGTGTTCACCATTTGGACAATGCTTCACTATACACAAGGAGAATTACTTTGAGGAACACGGGCTGCTGATTGATCCAGCACCAATGAGCTGCTTTCCATGAGCACCTATAGCACGAATGTCTCCACCAAGAAGGTGGGTGGCAACAAGACTTTATTTAGGTTTTGTTCAATGATCGAGACAAATATTATATTTTTATCAGTGTCTTGCATTGCAAAAAGAAATCCTGGGTCCCACTTCAGTCAGTAGAAAACACATCTGGCAGTTCAGTGCTGACACTGTAATCAGTATTTCCCAATGGCCTGTTGCAGTACTTTCCAACCTCTCATTGTTCATGACTTAATCACTTCCCATCTTAACTATTTCTGCTGCCACTTTTGTGCTCTTAAGTCTCAGAGCTTCTGAGTGTCTAAAGTTCAGGGGCTAAATCACGAATTCACTCAAGGAAATGGTTCCACCCTTCTCATTCATTGTACACTGGTGCTCTACACAACTTTAAGGACAATTCAGACTTTGCCCTTTGTCTTTCAAACCTTTCCTCTATAAGCTGAAATACTGCGATGTCTGTGAATACTCTGATGGTGACGTTTAATGCATGATGATCAAAGGGGCTCTATGCTACCACATTTCATATGTTAATTGTAAATAAAATGTTCCCATGAACTACAAATATTATGTTAGGCATCATTGCGAGAAGGAGTTCCCAAGGGGTCTGTGAACATTGTCTTCTACACATGGTTTTCAGGATGGCAATGAACTCCAGATATCATCTGGAAATCCCTAAAGAATTTAGTTTTCAGTGGTATTGTGAAACTCTGAGATTCTCTTAGTGGCAGCAGCTACATATGTAAATATACACAGCCATTGCAAACAAAAGGATTGGGTAAAATTGTGGCTATCTCCAATTCAATAATAAAACATAATAATTCAATATTTATCTCTTCCAAATTTGCCCATTGTAAAAGGGGAAATGCTATAATCTAAACATTTAACCTAAGTTAGTACTTCTGCAGTTAGCAGGAGAGGCTCTTCAGAAGGAGATTTGGCTAGCTATTTTAGATGTGTGTTTGATAGGCTATAATATCATTAGGATATAATTTATCTCTCCTTACTGTAGACAGTGTAAGGGACAGACTCAAAATAAAACCCAGCTGTTTTCACTTTTGCGTTGCCTTTCATGGTTTTGTCTGTACAGCCTTAGGCTCAGTTCTACAGTGTACATGGTGTGATCCTGCCCAGAGACACCTTGATTTCAGTGGAAGGGCAGGTAGGGGATTGGGTCACAATCCAGATTGCATCAACCAAATTATCTTTTTTCCCCTATATTTTGCTTAAAGCAAGTATAAAGGAATTTTAATACTATTTTATTAGGATATGCAGGAACATCCTGATTCATGGGAAATAACAGGAAATTTTAAGGTTCTATGTTTACACTTCTAAACACATTTTGAATGATTTTCCACCAAATGGTAAACCACATTAATGTAAAGCCCTGCTCAAGATACTAACCTTCTTAAATGTTGCTTTACTGTGAAAACTATTAGCAAGTAAACACTACACAGAAATTGGTACAGGTTACTTTAGTTAAGCTGTAGTTTCTTTGCAGAACTCTTCCAATTTTACAAATATTTTTAAACTTATCAGAAAAAAGATGTAACCCATTTGAATTAGAACACCTATCAGCGTGTGTTGCGTTTCCATTGGCATTCGCTTTTCAATCTGTTTTTCTTGGTGGTTGTTTCTCCCTTACCTCAACATTTGTTTCTTATTTAGGCCATGATTTTGTGAACAAATTATTGCAAACTAGGTGCCAATTTACCCTCAAGAGTTATTTTTTGGTGGATGCCTGTGTGCAAATACCAACCACAAGTAAATGAGTGGTGTTTTATCAAATTTCTAGCAATACCTAATAAATTAATCAGTTAAAGAAAATTTTAGAAATGAGTGAAAATGGAAAATACAAACTTATCTGTGAGAGATTCAGGAGCTATTGGATTATTAGGCTTTACAAAAGTTTTAAGTGGCAGATTGTAATAGAATGTAGAGGTTCCACTTGTTTCTATCATCTTGTGTTCATAAAATTAGTCATCATTTGCTTCCCCTAGTTTTGCCTTACACAATAGATATAGAGGAATCCACTGGGATAACCATGGAGTTCCAAACCATTGAACTATATTTATTTAGATTACAAAAACAAAAGCAGCAAACTTGACTGATGAACATCACAGACTGAAGGAACAATGCCTTTAGAAACATGCAAATAGATTTCCTTTAATTCTGGAAGAAGGTCTTTGAAATAAACAGGGTGGTAAATTATTTAGACTCTATTTTTTTGGATATTGAGCTTACAGATGTGAAAGAACAGGAAGTTCTATCATTTCCTCAGAATATGTGATGTGTAGACTATTATTATAAAACTACAGATTGATAAAATAAGAAGAAAAAGAAAGATTAATTTTCTTAGAAAAATGTGTTATGATATTAGCATTATTCATGAAACCTTTTTTTTTTTTTTTTTTTTTTTTTTACTTAGTAACATAATTGTTTTCTCATTTTAAGAATCAATCCAGAAGTAGAAACCCATTTTTACTGCAAGTGGGATGAGAAACCATTAGGATGGTATTTTCAGAACATAATTACACTGATAACAACAACCATAATAACAATAAACAATATTATTTAAAAAATTGAAATCTGTGTTGAGTATTAATGATGATTATTAGTACATATATGGAAAGATATTTTCCACAATACTAGCCATAAAATCTTGTGTGGCATCACTGATTAGACAGCTGTGTGATTAGAAAATACGTGATTGAAAGCAGACAAGAATATAATTCAAATTTATATAGGTAACTGTAGAATTTTTTCCAGTCTGATAGCAGCTAAAGCAGAGCAGCTGTTCAATCAGTAATCTCCTCATTAATAATTTTAATTATGAATTAGTGAAGTTTTTCTTGTCCAATACACTGAACTGCAGTCCAATACACTGCAGCGTTGTGCGCTTTTCTTAAACTCTTTTCCTACCAATATATATCTATGTTTATGCATGTAAATGTTATGTATTTTTCTCAAGAAAAGTAGCTAACATGAGAAATTCTGAACGTCATGTTTTGATCTTCCTTTTTAGGATCCCGTTCTGCACTCTGATTCTGGATCTGTCAATAGGAAGACAGCCATTGTTCCTCAGGGGAAAAAAAGCCTGTTAACCTTGGACAAGTTAGTAGAGAAAGCAGGACAGGGGAATCTCTGCAGGGACAGCACTGTCTCCAGATGTCCATGAGATACTGAGTATTTACAGAATGAAACAACACAGTATGAAAAATAGCAGAAAACACTGACATTTGCTCTGCAGTTTTTCACAATCTGGTAATTTAACTAATTTCTAAAATGTTAAAAAATCCTTCAGGAAAGGTAAAACTTGAATTATTAATGAATTCACGTATCCTAAAGAGTAGAAGAGGTAAGCCAAGACCTTTCACGGACACGTTTCATTGGATTGTATTTTCAAAAATACTACATCCTCGTATCAGTCCCTGTTTGGTCTTAAAATACATTCTGAAGAAATATTGACCTAGTGAATAAACGCATTTCTGAGAATGGTTTCTGGATAAAGACATGAGAGAGTGTCTCAAACACAGGCATCAAGCTAATTCACCAATAAATTTAAAGAGCAGAGATTCCCCTGGGTCTAGTGAAATTTAAACCTGATCATTATTCAAGAAAATTTGTGTAATTTAATCTACTGGACAATACTTAAATTTTGTTTACTGCAAGTGTCATTATTAATGATTAGACACGCTACAATTGCAGTTATGTGAATTTTGGGCAGTACTGAAGGCATAAGAACTCAAAATCAGGTACAAGTCACAAAGAAAGATGGGCTATAGTCCAGTTGTAATGCTGAGCCTGCAAGAATGTCATCCTGTAAGCGTGACAGCAGCTATGTGATACCACAAATAAAGCAACTAGGTGGAAAAACATCAAGAATAGGCTTTCTAACTCCCGTTTGGAGCTATACTCAGCCCTAAATTGCATAGTACCTGAAAAAGAATCTGAAGTCTGTAGTCCTGTAAATGTTTGGACAGTTTTAGTGCAGAAACAAAATTTTATTTTTCTCCATGAGCAGAAACCTCAGCCCAGGGCACTTCTATAATATAGAGTAACAAAATGCTCATGTAAACAACGTGGAAAGGGATGTACTAACTCCGTGTTACATTTGAAGAAATCAGAATATCTACTGTGAGGATAAATATCACTAAATGATTAGGGTTCTTTCAAGCTGTATACTTGCCTGCAGAAAAACAATTGCTTAAAACACTGCAATAAGGCAACATATTCATATTTGTCTTGAGTTCATTTCAAAGGGACCTGTGCATTGTAAGCTTTCAGAAATCCTTCAATTTACTGAGATGTATTTTGAGAAAGCTGCTTCATACAAGCACCTAAAAGACTATCAGTAAATTAAAGGGCTATTAATGAAGAGCATATCATAAATTTCATGGCTTCCAAGAGCTTACCAATAGTCTACTGAAAGTTGTGCTGTGGTAAGGCACCTGTCAAGTGTTAAAAAGTGCTTTCTTGGCATGACAGAGAGCAACACAAAAGATGAAGACACATGTTTGGACACCTACTTCTGTCTCAAGTGTCACCTGCAGTCACACTGATCACTCCAAAGACTTCACAAACCTGAAGTTGTTCCCAGTATTGCACATCAGCAGTATGGATGCATCCATACTTCAACATGCATCCAGTTACTTTATGTTGTTTCATAAAATATAAAAGAAACTGAGCCACGGTGACATAAATCAGGCCTAATTTAGGGAAATCAACAACATCACTCTGAAGTTAGTACAACTTTTGGAATAGGCTGCTTCTCCAATGGTGCACTTTTAAGAATAGTCTAAAAACAGGAAACTGTACTCTGCAATCCTGAAAACACCTTGGACTGTAGCAAGGAAATAAATAGCTCCTTTCTACTCCAAGTTTCTGGCTGTGCTTGTGCATTGTTTTTTTGGCTGGGTAACAGCTGTGAAGAGAGGAACGTCTTCCAAATGCAAATATCAAAATGCCCTTAAGATGTAGACATTTTTATTGCTCTTTGGGAACAGAGAATTCTAGTTTAGACATTAAAAATTTAACATAAAGTACATAGTTTACACCTATTTCTAGTGGTAGTTGGCCTAAACAGGAATGTACATGGCAAGGATATAAGAAAGAAAAGACTTCATGGAAATCAAATGGCAACTAAATATATGGTCTTCACAGAATTACATTTAGATATTCTCATTCTTTTTCCAGTCCTTCTTTAAGCGAATTCAAAAACTCGTGATTTCAAGGACACACAGGTGAAATCCTTTGCTTTTAGCACATTATCTTGGAAAAGTCGCCATGTCTAAGACATTAAGACATGTTTTCTTACCATGTAAAAGAGGATAAAACAGCATGAGTCA
Source organism: Vidua macroura (assembly GCF_024509145.1). NCBI lineage: Eukaryota > Metazoa > Chordata > Aves > Passeriformes > Viduidae > Vidua > Vidua macroura. The sequence goes on along the minus strand of NC_071575.1, from coordinate 49,219,881 downwards.
GTCTTCTCTACACTGAATTTTCTTCTTGTTATGAAATACAATGGTCTGAAAGCACTGAGTCATTAAAAATGAGAAAGATCCCTAGTACAGTATTTGTTAAACAGTCAAAAAAGAAGAAACGATTTAATTTTTAATGGAATTCTAAATTTATTATCTGTTAGATTTCCAGATCTTTTTAAAGAACAATTGAGAAATTACTCACTAACTATTTTGTTCTGATTAGGAATGGACTGAAGTGACCTGAAGAATAATTTCCAAGATGAAATGTGATGTACTGAAATTGAAAAATATCTGAGAAGATTTTTTTCAGTTGAAACTGCTAATTGAAGCTAGACTGTCTTCCAGATTTTTATCCTTCTTTTTGTTCCATTCCCTTTACACTATTCACTACCTCTTCAGCAACTCTGAGCTGCAAATAAGAAAAAAAACAAAAACAAACCAAAACCAAAGCAACCAAACAACTTTGCCATCAAGAAAAAAATTGCCTTTCATATTTTAATATAATGAAGAGAAGAAAAAGGAGATATTTTATATTTAGCTTTAGGGAGTTAATTTTTATTTTACAGAAAGGAAAGTGAAGATCCCACATGAAAATATCTGCTAATTCAGAATGTTAAGAAGACCCAGATTAAGGAGAGCCAGGACATTCTGAACCTCCATTCAATCTTGGCTTTTAATCTTAGGTTAAAATTTGGAAGGAGATAAGAAAGGAATGTTAGTGTCAGTAACTATAGCTCCGTAGTCTTAACTTCTTTACCTCAGATTTGGTATCAGTGCAATTACATTACCCCCCCTAGAAACTGGTGTAACTGTGTGGCTTCTTAATACAAATATTTTGTTAGAGAAACTGTTATTGTGTGCCTTTAGAAATTAGAAATATAAGCACAGAAATCTGCATTAGCATTTAATCTGGCAAGTGCTAAATTACAGAAATTCTAGAAAATTATGACAAGATAGTTGACTTTGTGGCTACTTTTAGCTTTCTGTGAAAGTGAACCAGCTATTAGCATTAATGGAGGCACTGCCTCTTCACTGGCTCTCATAGCAAGGCTGCACACCGAGACTCTCACCCTAGCTGTGATCCATGAAAAATAAGGTCATATGGTAAGATTCCTGTTGCAGATGCATTTAGCTGACAGTTTCCAAACTTCTCCTCTAGCATTCCCCAAGTGTTACCTTAAAGCCATTTCTGGGTCTGGATTCCAGTATGTGCTCAGGTTCATACTTTTGCACAGCATGTGGATGAAGTCAAAGAAATGAATGGCAGACTTGTAATTGAGGCACCAATGTTTCTTTATAAATCCAGTTTAAGGAGCTAGACTTCCCTGGACGATTAATGTAAAGCATGCATGAGCTGTGTAGGTGCTCTAACACTTATCTTAGACCCCAAAGTTATTTGGATACTTTCAGTGGAATTACAACAGATGATAGGGCCTCAGTTTGTGGTTAAATGAATCAGTTCAGGGCTTTTATCTGAAAGGGCTTGATTTGCTAGAAGTGGTTTGAGCACTCAGGTCTGCAAGGAAGAGGGAAAGGCAGTGGCCATGTTGTTCTGAAGACGTAGGGGAAAGCACTTCCCTGGGAAGTGGAAGATTTGATTCAGTTTCCTCCACATCCTGAGGAAGGGACAGCCCTCTCCCATTTCCCAGTCTTTTCCCTAGACAGGTATGGGGTCACACTCCATCCTTCCTACTGCAGAAAGACTACTGATAGTCCAGATGAAGCAAGCATGAACCCAAAGAACAGACAGGCAAGAGGACCCCCACGTGACTTGTACCGTGTGAGCCGTAGGGAAACTTGGCTTCCCTCTTAGGAGTGAACATGTAAACAGCTTGGGAAACCTCTGATTAGCTGTGGCTATTAAAACAGTGTGGGAAGTGGGCATCGGAGTCTAAGTTACCTCTAAATGAGTAATGTGTTTTCTGGGCAATGCCACCACCTGTGTTTTGGGTTGATATGAATGATTCAGTGTGACATCTGCAGTGTGCACTCTTTTGAATACATCATTGTTATCAGTGGGATGAATATGTATGTCCATTTTGGCCCATTTAGCAAATTAGCAAAAGCTTTGAATAATGGCCATGATACAAAAACATGAGATGACTAATCAGTTGAAATTTTTTTTGGCAAGGATGTCAAAAGGCATTAAACATTTTTCAGATATAAGAAATGTAATAAGCCTCTGGACTGCCAGTAAAGAGCAATGCTAAGGCAAGTGAAAAAGAAAACACTTTAATGCTTATTGCAGAACAGAGGGTGCTGAAAGGTTCATACTTCTCCCAAGTTAATCAGATGAAGGAAACCCATGCTGAAGAAGAGAGAAATAAAGTATCAAATGGACATCATTTTTGAAGACAATTTATTTGTTGGAATCCCTATTATTTTCTTCATCCTTGTCCTTCTTCCCTCCTGTTCCATCATCCTCATTGGCGTGGAGCAGGAGGTGGTCTGATATTGTGATTAGTCCAGAATATGGAGCAACTTCAATCTTTGAGACCTCTATGTGTTTCTGCATGTGTGCCTGTGAGTATATTAATGCACTTGTACAATATTCCATCTGATGCTGACAAAATACCTCCAAAGGAAGGAGTGATGGTATTTCCTCCTTTTGTTCTTGAGGAGGGTAAGACGCATTTTTCTGCACACAAATGCTCTCCTGTTCCTGATGCAATCACTTTCAAAATGTGCTGTCCCACCCAAATGAGAATTGCATCCTACTTTTCTCCTCTGGAGACTGTGAGCTTTAACTTTTAGGGCTTGTCCCTACAAGCACAGTCTTTACTTTCCTCTGTCCCCATGCAGGCAAATAGATCAGACCTTCTGATCCTGCACCCATTGCACCACCCACAGTCAACTGTTTATCTCGAAAAAACAGGGTACCTCTTTCAATTGGATGGGACCTCAAGATATGTTGGGGGAGAAGTCTGTAACTTTAAAATTATGCATAATAAATTAACTCTGAAATTCAGTGTTGCTTTGTAATGTCAGTCTGAAATATCTGTTATCTTTGAGCTTATGTCTCCAGGGACCACAGTGGTAGGTGCTGAGCCTGGGGCTCTTTCTGAGTCAGAAAGGCACAGGGCCAGGGAAAATGGCAGTTCCCAGCCCTTATTGAGTGCATGGGGAGATCTTTCTGTTTACAGGATCAAAAGACCAGCTGACACTTGCTCTGGCACTGAGAAGATTATAAATAAGGATCCTGCTTTTGTGAGTTCCTGAGCACCTTTAAATCTCTTTGACCTTGATGAAGAGGAAGAAGAAACTGTAAATATAACTCTCTGAAGATTCTCTGTGAAGTCCTTGCAGCGACAAATGCAGGAATCTGAGTGTCCCCAAGATACCACAACCTCAGGACTCTTACAATAAGACATTTTTTTTTTCTGAAACCAGCATAATTTTTTTTAATACAAAGTTGTCTCTTTTTAAATGACCATTGGAAGAAATGACCTTGTGATATGGGTGAAGTTGTATTGAATGCCTTAGATGATGAATGATGATATATTGTATCCTATTGCATAGTTCCTGAAGAGGCATCGTTTGTCTACAGGAAAGGTATTAGCCTGGATATTTGTTACCGTTTCCTTTTCATATTATAAAAGCAAAAAATGTGTAGATTGGATGTCCATGGTTCACATAAAAAGATGTGCTTCGTTTTCTGTTATTCATTCATTAAAAGTTAAGGATATTATTTACAAAATAATTCCTTGTCCATGGCTGAACTTTATGCAGTTTTCTACTTTCCCGATTTGTGTCAGAAAACTAAACGGAAGCCTTATCTGGGTTTTTACCAGTAGGGTAGTATATCATACTTTGGTAACTTGGTGTATTTTTGTCTTTAGTTTATTTAGTCTTCTTTTTTTTTCCAATTGATTGCCATTGATTATTAACTTTTTAATTATTAATAACCTGTTAAATTATTTTTTATTTGAAATGCCCTGAAAACAGCAGGCAGAACAGAGAAATAAATCATGCCTAAGCCTTCAGTTGCCTCTTCTTTTTGACATCTGCCTTCTGCAAATGAATGATTTTCATATAAATACCTTTAAACTGCAGCTGTAAGATTTTTGTGATCTATTGAAGATTGAATGTTTATGCATTTCATACAAATGCTGTTCAACTTAATTTTTTAAAGAAAGAATATTTTTTTTAAAAAATGAAGTGGTATTTTTGCAATTGTCGACCCTCTTTTTACCAGCAGCAGGTCAGCAGCTTTTTTACTCACCTGCCTTGTGATTCTTTTGCCTTTTTTCCCCCTCTATGCTTACTTCCTGCCTCTTTCCCCTGCCTTTGGAGTGTCTCTATTGCTTCTGCTGTGCTCCTGAAGCCCCTGCATGTGAAGTACTACTGCTGCGTGGGAAAAAATTCTCTTCACTAGGGCAGCTTACCTGGTAAGTGGGGAGTAGTAGCACCCTAATTCCAAAGAAGGGAAATGCAAGCACAGAGGTGGCATTTGGGAACTGTACGAGAAGTCTAAAGCAGTGTGGAAACAGACTGACATCTATAAACACCAGCTAGATTTTGTGTCCCTTCATCTCTCCTCCCACCTTCTAAGAAAATTACCCAGGAAAAAGCAACTGTTATATTGGCAAAATCTCTGGCAAATTTTTGTTCCATCAGGGTATTTGGAAAACTCTGTGGCAAATGTCTTTGTGGCTAAGACCCTGTGAGTTTGCAGATTAAAAATAACATTCTTTCAGGTTCAGCTCCTAAACAGATCAAATTATCTTAATATCTGCCTTGTAAATGTTTATACTGACAAAAATCTGTAAAGTAAAGTTTGAATTGCAAATTCACCTGTATTAAATGTTGACCTCCTGGAAAGACACTTAAAAACGCTTTCATAAGTGAACCTTGTTTATAGTGGTGGAGCATATAACTTGGAGGATATTCAAATGAAATTGTTTTGGAAGAGCTTTTTGCTTCCCTAGTTTTCTGAGCAAAACTTGCAGCAAAACTATACAGTCAAATACAAATGCATGTTTCAGTGGGAACAGTTTATAATAGCTTCGTTCTGATGCAAATTTATACCAGCTTTGCACTGGTGTAACTGCTGGCTCCAGATGAGCAACAACGGAAGAGAACACACAGTCAGTCCCCGGGGAGTTGAAATGGGGAGAAAAAAGTGATCATGGCGTATGTAATAGCGTGTATTTTTATTAAGGCATTTACATAATACTCCGTGTGTGTTTATGCAGTATATATGATTTATGTAGAGAGATCCTATATCCATACAGTTGAAGCACTGTGCATTTCTCTTGTGTGGGAGCTCGCTTCTGGCAGCTCGGCTCTCGGCTGAGATTGGCGAGAGCTGGAAGCAGCGGGCTCAGGAGGGATTTTCCCTTCTCCCGGCAGCGTGGCGGGCTCGCTGCTCCCGGCCCCGGGCCAGGCTCGGGCTGCGCAGCGCCACGGCCCCGCCGCTCCGGGCGGGACCCCGTTCAGCCCCCTGATCTGCGCACCCGCAGCTCCCACGGGCTCCTGCGTGCCCTCCTTGGGGGCAGCTGCCCCTGCCGGGCCCAGACTTGTAAAGAATTAAGCAATTTTTCTGCCCTTGAGCCGAATCCATGCCAGCCAGTGTGAGGGAGCTCGCCACGGCTGCTTTTCAAACATCTCTAATATTTTAATCCGTGCATAATAGTTCATGTTACTCCAAAATCAATCTTATTCCCCATCCCTTTTTCTCTCTTGATCTCTGTAGGTTATTTTCCCGTTCTCGCAGCAGTCCCATCTACTCCATGCTGAATTAATGTTCTGTTTACCTTCTAGTCCAGATTGTTAACAGCATGACCCAGTGGCTTTCATTAGGTTTAAATCGCTCCTTTAATAGGGCTGCTCATTCCTATTAATGCCTGGCAGACTGACTTCATTTTTTTCCTTATATCCAAAGAAGAAAAATCAGTAACACCCTTTACCTCTAATGCAGTTGCATTTCAAGTCAATACAGGTTGCTTTTATTTCTGGGATTTCCACTAGATTTTTCTGTCATAACCCCTGGCTCAAGCAAGAGTTCTTTTTTTTTTTTTTTTTTTTTTTTTTTTTTTTTTTTTTTTTTTCCTGGAGAGGGTAAACAGACTGTTTTTTCCCCTCTCCAACTCTTTTATACAGATCATAATTCCTTACAAACCTGCTAAATGTGAATGTCAGAGGACCTGGATTGTTCCCACTTACTGGAATAACGCTGCTAATCTCTTCCTGCATCTGATTTATATGTAAATGAAAAGGACGTGGCTTGTAGGGAGGCCAAATAGGAATCCCTTCTGTTGTAGGAAGCCACAGCTGTGAGTCATTCTAAATGAAAAGCTTAGTAAAAACATCAACATCCCTAAAATATTTTTTGGGAAAAAAAATCCATACAAGAGAAAACTAACCTGCTGATTCTAAACCCATATTGTGGAGAGGTTTCCCCCTTTTTTTTTTTTTTTTTTTTTTTTTTTTTTTTTTTTTTTAAGTAATAACAGTGCTTTACTACAGAAAGTGATTTTAAATTGTACCTAGAGCCAACTCTTTGAAGTTAACGGCAGAGCAGAGATGAGTGAAGCTTTCATGTACTGTACACTCAGAGGATCACTGACATGAGCAAACACTGCAGAATGAAGGTGATAAGCAGAACAGGAGCATTGCAGAGCTACTGTGAAGTTTATAGCTTTATTAAGATGCCAGCACTTACACAAAAAAGCCCAACTGCAATTCTCAGTGCCTTTTTACACTTCTGAGCTCTCTCCATAGGTAATTCTATTTACAATCTCAAGCTACTCTTCTCCTGGGTTCCTGGGTTTCTCATCCCTGTTTATCATTATATTTTCCTTTTTTTTTTTTTTTTTCCCCTTCTTTTTTATGTGGCTACTGAGAGGGCCTGGCCATTTTGGTGTTCCCCTGCAAGGACAGCAGAAACTGTGGTTTTACCATTCTACCTCCCTCTGTTTTGTAGCTGACTGTTCCATATGTCTCCTCCCACAGGTTTCTGTTTACTGGGTTTATTTTACTTGAGTTTTTGTTTGTTTGTCTCATTGCCTGGAAGCTTTTCCATACACAAGGGGGTTAGGGGACAGCATTTCATCTGTAGTAAAGTATAGCCATCACACATTTTTTGTTATTTTAGCAGAGTGTGGCCTGACCTTGAGCAATGCACAGACTGCAGAGAAGACTGGAACTTCAGCTTAAAACCAAAACTGAACAATAGCAGGGGAATTCTCATCTACAAGGAAATAAGCAGCAGGCTCCATGAAGCTGTGTGGCTTGTGGCAGCAATCTGCACCAGCAGCAACTCCTTCCCCACCTGAGACAGAACTAGAAATAAAGACATCAAACCTCTGCCTGGGATTTTAGTGCTTATATAGGTATTATGTACCTGTTTCCTAAATTTGTATTAATTTCCTTCTGCCATTTTTTTTGGTATAGTTGCTTCTTATTATTCATATTCGATATTATATAAAATTGTCAGCTTTTGTTTAATACAATATGCAACCAGTAAAAAAATCTTATTTTTATAATGAATAAGAAGTGGCTCCTATAAATGTATAAATGTGTAAATTGCAGTTTTCCAGTTCCCTGCAGGGGACTTTGCATGTTATGCAGGAGGAGTGCAACACCTTCCAGTCATTCAGCCAATGTCACCTGAGTTCTGTACATTTGTGTAAGTAATCATCACTTGGAAGCAGTATCAAAACCAAGCAAAATCCCCAAATATATAATCCTTGTTTTTTTTTTTTTTCAGGTTAATTATATATCATTCATCTGATCATTTATTTGGTTTATATTATCTTAACCAGCAGATACCCTGAAGCAGTATCGCTCTAGCTGAGGAAAATAAGGGGTCAAATAAAAACCTGTAAATCTAACAAAAAGTTTCCTGTGTTACTGCCACTGTCATTTGAATTTGTTTTAGGTACATTTACTGTTTAAACATCCTTCCTAATTTGATTATCAGCAAGATAAAATGTGGAGTTATTTACCTGCCTTTGTGTGTTGTATAGGTTTGTTTTGGCAACATTTCACAGAAGGCATTTCTTTAAAAACATTAGTAACTGTTGTCCAGTATCTTAATGAACAAAGACTAGATAAATCTAGCAGGTTTTATCTACTTTCCATCTGAATCACAGCAGTAAGAGGAGGCAAACTCAGAATTTTGGCCAAAATTTACTTTAATCTGAAGTGGCCAGCAAGCAAACCCTGAAGGCGAGGAATCCCGCCTCATGGTGACAATTAACATGCCCTTGCAAAACCCAGAGGAGTGGTCTGAAATTCTTGTACCCTTGTTGGAAACCTTCCTCTTTGCACTTCTCCTTCTTGAACAGCAGTATTGTTAGTCTGATCTCACTTTATTTGTCAGAAGTCCAATTTAGACACAATCCTGTAAAATATATGGGACTTCTACTACTTCAAATTGTTCAAAGAAGCCATGGAATGAAGTTTAGGTCCTTGGTGTAGCTGTTGGCTTATGCTGATGGCAGTAGACTTGCTTCAGGAACCAAATAAGTTTGTGGTAGTTTTGATGTAATATTGTCTTCTTGGTAAGTATGCTGCTCATGCCTGCTAATAATTTTTTTTCTCTTGCTTTTTTTTTTTTCCCTGTGAGATTAAAGATTGCCTTAGGGTTTCAAGTAACAACAGTTTGCTAGATGTTCTGTTTGTTAAATGTTCTTACCTATGTTCAGACTGTTCCTAAATCCTTTATTTGGTCATCATTTCTGCTTTGGTGTGCTACTCTCAGTAAGTGATCCGAAATGACACTTTGTCACTCATTCTGTGGCTGAGCAGTAGCTCTGCCCCAAACAGAAGGAATGCGTCACCCGTGGGTCTCCTGCTCCACATTTGCTGAGTGAGCACTCAGTGTCATCGGCCAGATCACCTGCACAGAAATGTTGTGTGAGAATGAAGAAATCTTGCCTGTCTTCAGATTGTCCTACCTGTATTCCTGCAGTGGCAATTGTTCTCACAGGACAGACGTTTTTAATTAGATCTCCTGTCTTGTAGAATGTATCAGATCAATGCAGTCATTTATAAAACAGGACATCTACTAAATGCAGCTTTTTCTTGCGCTGTGTGATAGGTTATCTGGATCCAAATCCAACTGAAATGGCTGATCATTTGTTCTACATGAAGGCCTGTCCCTTGAGAGGTGGAAAGACAATATGCATTAATTACTTTAGAAAACAGAGGAGGGACACAAAAATGATCCAAGGGCTGGAGCACCTCCCCTATGAAGACAGACCAAAAGAACTGGGGTTGTTCAGCCAGGAAAAGAGAAGGCTTTGGGGAGACCTCATGTGGCCTTCCAGTACCTGAAGGGGGCTTATAAGAAGGAGGGAAAGAGACTTTTTATATGGGCAGACAGTGACAGGACAAGGGACAGTGGTTTTAAACTGAAAAAGAGCATGTTTAGGTTAGATGTAAGGAAGAATTTCTTTATTCAGAGGGTGGTGAGACAGAAACAGGTTGCCCAGAGAAGTTGTGGATGCCCCTCCCCTGGAAGTGTTCAAGGCCAGTTTGGATGGGACTGTGAGCTATCTGATCTAGTAAAAGGCATCCCTGCCCGTGGCAGGTGGTTGGAAACCAATTATTTTTGATGCCCTTCCCAACCCAAACTATTCTATAATTCCATGATTCTTAATTCTGCTTATTCTTTTTAATTTCTGGAAATCCATCTTTCAGCTAATGTCTCCAAGAAAAAAGTGAAAAAGGGTCTAAAAATTTATTTATTTTGTTGCCAAAAATTGTCAATATTTCCACTAACATTTCAAGTCTCAAAAAGCTGTATTTCTTTCTTCCCTTCTGTTGTTTAAGTCAAGAGAGTTTGCTGATTCCCAGCCTTCCAACACAGATCCAAACATTTCTGCTTTTTCCTCTCTATCTGCACTAAATGTGGTAGTTTAAGCATCTCTTCATGAGATGCTGGTAAAAATTCTGTTGAGCCTTGTAAGATTAATAGAAAATTAGTGTGTAGGTAAAATCTGTGTTAGGACAAAAAAAACTAGGAGCCTCCTCCTGGAGGGAAGTCTTCCTACACTTGCCCTGCCAGCCCAGACACATGAATGAGGTCTTTCCAAGTTCTCTGGCTGGATTCCTCCTGGTGCCCCAGGCTGGGTGACACAGTTTGCAAAGACTCTTCTCCATTGCTCTCACATTTTAAATTGCATGCACTTCAGCCTGATCACAAATGTAGCAGAACTATTCTATCAGGAGTAAAGCAATGGTCCAGAAAATGCCACACGGAAGCAGCTGCAACAACATCAGTGGTGGTGTCCCAGGAGGGAAGGACCAGCTTTTCAGCAGGAGGTGAGTCATATGCTTTTTGCATCAAAGTACTTGTTTGAGAATATTGCCCACAGATTCTGCTGCTGAGTTTACTTTCTTCCTACTTCACAGTAAAATGTAATAGTAAAATATTCCCCAAACTCTTTGGGATTTTAATTAATGGGTTTGCCTTATGAAAGTAGAATAAATAAGCTATTACAACTGTTTGTTCCAGTAAGATATTACTTTCCAGATGGGAGACTCTCTGTTTAGTCCATAGCTTTAAAATCTCTCTTCTGGTAGAGAAATGCTATGCGTAAGTGCTGGCTTTTAACTTTCTTTCCTTAGCATCAGTGACTAGCAAAACCATTTAAAAAGGAAACTTCACAAAATTCCACCGTAAAAACAGCAATAGCAGCTCACTCTTCCAGTGCCCCTGCAGAAGCCATGCAGAACACAGCTGCTGCACATCTCCAGCTGCTGCACATCTCCAGCTGCTGCCCTCTGTGTACCACAGCAGATTTTTGGGTTTTCTCGTGACCAACTACTTGGAAAGGTCCTTTTGGGTATCTTTGTCATCAATGAACATAAAATTTAAAGGCATCAGCAGAAATAGTATCAGAAAAATTATTTGGAGCAGAGAAGAGAGAAATTTCTCAGCTGAAGAATGGCTTTATCAGAAAGGGGTATATAATCATGCATAGTAACTGCTGAAAAAATAGATCATATGATTTCATTATACAGCAGTGTAAATGAGATGTTTTTCTGGCAGAGTCAGTGTCCCAGATTCAATAGCAGAATGCTAGAGGCTAACATTACTGTGAAGCAGACTAAAGTAATACACATAAACTCTATGGAAACTCTTTATATACTGAGTGCTGGTCACACATTACTTCTTAATATTTTGTCTTATTGCCATTTTTAGCATTGATTGCTGTAAAACTACAATTTTCTCACAAAAGAAATTAAATAACCCTATTGTATATGGCTGTTTCCTCTCAACCAGCTCACCAAAAATGTCTGCCGAATGAGGAGGAGGAAATACTGCATTTCATTTTAAATTGAATAAGTGAATTTAAAAAAGTTAAGGTAATGGATGAGAATTTTCTGAATGTGGGTGAAGTATATCAGTGTTATTTAGTCCAGTAATGAGTAAGGGCAGAATTAACTGCATTTCATAACTTGTTTGTGTATCTGTGTCTATGTGTATCCATGAACACAGATCCTCTGTTGCAATTTTGAGAAATACATGGAATTCCTTCCTGCTTTAAAATCAGTGGTGTCTGTGACACATTTATTTTCAAAGTACAGTATTACTCAAGGGTAATGTTTTGCTTTTGCTAAATGTATGTGCACTTGCTTGCAACATGATCCCTGCCATTAGTAGTGGCTGGAGGCTCCATCTGTAGGAGTAGTGTGCCTGGACACCACTCTTGACTTTAACCACTTCCTTGTAAACACTCCAATGGCAGCAGAGGGGGTTTGATGATTTCTTTTCCCTTTTAGAGCTCAGAATTTCTGATTCCGCACTTTGTTTTAGTTATATAAAAAAACCCCAGACTTATTGAAGACTCCAAGCAGTATTATCAGAAATAGCAACATCCATCTATCTCAAAGCACAGGGGGTTACATGCCTTGCTCAGAGAATCATAGAATCATACACACATGGAATCATGGAATCATGGAATCATAGAATGGCTTGGGTTGAAAGGGACCTTACAGGTCATCTAGTTCCCCTCTGCCATGGGCAGGGACACCTTCCACTAGAGGAAGTTGCTCAGACCCCCATCTGGCCTGGCCTTAAACATTGTTGGGATGGGTCATCCAAAACTTCTCTGGGCAGATTGTTCCAGTGTCTCATCATCCTCTCAATAAGAGTTTATTCTCCGTATCTAATCTAAACCTCCCCTCTTTCTGCTTTAAGCCATTCTTCCCTGTCCTATCCCTACATGTCCTTGCAGGAAGTCCCTCTCCAGCTGTCCTGCAGGATCTATTTAGGGACTGACAGTCTACTCTGAGGTCTCACTGAAGCCATCTCTGCTCAAGGATAAACTGCTCCAACTCTCTCAGCCTGTCTTCATAGGAGAGGAGTTCCTATCCTAGAGACATTTGATCATCTTTGTGTCCCTCCTCTGAACTTGTTCCAACAGGTCCGTGTCCTTGTTTTGTTGAGGGTCCCAGAGCTGGATGCAGTATTGCAGGTGAAATATCTGTAGCACCAGACCAGGTCTAACATATATTTTTGCATTTAAAGGTCACAGAAAGCTTCCTGCATTCTTTTGATTTTCTTGCACTCTTAATAATTCTGAAATGCTTCTCCTGAGACTGTTCCTAGCTGGCTGGTTGGCTGAGAGTGGTCCTGGCACAGGAAAGATGCAGCTGAGATAAGCAGACTGGGAGGGTTTGGAGAAAACCTTTGCAAGGCGACTGAGCTCTGGCAGCAGGCTGCCTCTCCAGGCTGCTTGCCCAGGCATTTTCCAGGGTGCTACAGGGGCAACTAGGGACTAAAGGCACATTCAGGTTTTGTTTTAACTCCCTTTATCAGCATGGGCAAAAATATGGCACTGGTTTAGTGATAGCAGTAAGTAAAGGAAGATGCCGCTCCAACTGAAGCTCTCGTTTCTATGGGATGCACTACAAATCATGAGTAATCCTTAGGACTGTGAATTCCATGTGAATGAATAAAAAACCTTCCTTTGCTATCCAAGCCTCATGTCAGTCTGGAGCTTCAAGACCATTAGCTGCAAAATGAATTGCAAGTAAAGGGAAGGTTTCATTGTGCTTCATTTTCTTGCCAAAACCACAGGAAGCCTACCCAGTTTTATTAATGAACTGGAAGAAAAATAAAAGAAAAATTATATGGTTTTATCTTAGTTTTAATAACAAAAATCTCTCAATCATTTGAGCCAGCTCTACTGATATGCTCTACAAGGATCAGCATGTGTCACTGTATAGAGCAAAAAGATGGAGCAGATCAAAGATTTTCCAGTTTCCTTCTCAATACTGAGGAAGCATGAAAAAAATTAGAGCCAGACTACAGATGGTGGAGATCCTTAATGTGTTGGTTTCTTGTGCATTTCCATATAGCACACTGCATGCATCAAGCACAACTAAGCAGCCAGGGAATGCTATTATATATTTTAAGTTGTCCATCTTTAAACCTGCATTTCTGAAAAAATATACCACAAAGAGAGGCAGAACATACAGCAGATGCTCTTGAATACTGTATTATGTTTTCATCAAGTCACCCAAACTGTGGATTATAGATAAATGTGTTTACTAAATTAAGGCGTTTCTTCTAATCTGGCAATTATAATCTATAATTTGCTGGTTTTCCCTCCCTTTACTTCAATACTTCTTTCCTCTAAAACAGGAAATGGGGACTCAAGTGGGCTACATCCTGGTGTTTTCAGCATACCCTGGTGACTGAACAGTTCCACCTGAGCTGGGAGCATTGATGTGGCCATGCTGCCATACACAGCTGACATGGCCAGACACACGCCACCTCTCTGTTGTCCCACACTGTTCAGCACTAGTTTCCACAGTCCTCTTTACAGGTCTTAAAGGTCTTTTCCAACCCAAATAATTCTTTGATTCTGCAACTATGAATTGCTGTTGGAATTCTATCACTGCTACTTAAGGGAAAAGGAAATAGAATAAAGCAAGACTATGTCAGGGAACATTTTATCAGCTTATAAAGGATGAGCTATCTGACAACTAGTTTATAGGCTGCCTAAACTGTCCTAGGTTACTGTTCCTCAGTTTCAATCAGTTTGAAGTATTTACACAGTGCAGGTCACCAAATTGGATCAGATTAAGCCATTAGGCTTGGATCCCAGTCTGGAACATTTTGAGAAGAAGATACTGGTGGACTTTTAAAATTCTGTCTCTGGGAAAGCCTTCAACAAGATATAGATTCTGTTCTACATTTTTTACATTTTGATCATATCTGGTGTTAGAAAGAGCCAATTTTAAAGAACCACTTGGTTTTCACACATGACACTTCATCAGTGGTATCCCTTGCTCTCACAGCTTGCCTTGTAAAGGCTCTTGTCTTTGCATATGTATCTCCCTTGGGTCTCTCACATACCCAAATAGACCACTCACAAAGGGAGAGGAAGGCACATCCAAGAACAAGCAATGCTAAAGGTCAGTGCTTCTCCAGGCCTTAACTCAGAAAATTGTAATTTAGAAATATTTCAGATTCTGCATCCTCCCATTTGAACTTTCTGAAGGAAACTTCAAGGAAATAAGATTTGGCATTAATAGTAACATCAGACTGGTGGGCTGACATATGGACTTCCCACCCACTTTCTCATCAGCCTTCTCAGATGTCATGGGACCTGGTGGCAAGGGGATCAGTAAAACAGCTGCGGCAGGGCTGGGCAGGGCTGCTAACAATTCTCTGCTTAGTGATAGAGAAGATGAGAATTTATGATTCCTTATTCTCAAGAGATATCATTTATATCTTGGGAAGATCTGGAAGAGTGGACCAGAAATGATCTTTGTGAAAAGTAATTTTTTTTTTATATCACGATGCCCTCAGAAGGCTGGCAACTGAGATTTTCCCCTGTGACTGTCACCCCAAGGCCAATGACAAGCCAGCTTAGGATTTTGGTCAAGGGAATGAGGAGGACCCTGTCTTTTACCAGGTCATCTTGGCTTTGTTTTCAGGCCACACTGCTACAGCAGTTCACAGATATTCTTCCTTCTGTGCTCTGAGAGCAACAGCAACTGTATGGAATAAATATGGTTAGTCCATTGTCCAGTTTCCCTAGCAACCACAAGACAACAAGATGTGTCTCTCATTAATTACACATTACACTTCCCTTTACTGATGCAGCCTTTCTGAAAAAGGCATGATGTTCTTACAGATCTTTTGCTGTGAATTAATATCATCAGGGACTTGGAGAGAGTAACTACTTTCACCCACATATTTGCAGTTGCATTCACATGGAACAGCCTTGTCTATAAAATTATAAGCTCCTAGACTGAAAATGAAGAATATGGTACCGTGACATTTGCCAAGCACCCTTTCAGTTGCTTTCTTCTTTGTTTTGGTTGAATGTGTACACATATACATTGGAGAATGTTCTCTGAATTCTGTACTTCTCTTGAGGTCTTTGTGAGCAGGTATGATGGTTTGAGATCTGAACTGAGCTAAAAGAACACATTTGTTTTTCTTCTCATCATTACTAATCACTCATCAATCAGACATCACTAATGGAGAGAAACTCATTTAGAATGCTAAATCTGGAATCCCAAAACCTGCAGTTTTGGTTGGCCTTGGTACTTCTGTTCAGACCTGTGGGACTGTTGTGTTTATAAGTCTACGAACATTCCAGCATCAGCCTCGTCCTCCTACTGTACAGTGTGTACTCCCGGTGTCTTCCCAGTTACTGGGTACTGAGGGTTTACTGTCACAGACATTTCTAACAAACATGAGGAAGGACATTAATGTAGCAGCTTTGCCTCTGTAACACTGGCTGGAGTGGGGCAAACAGATGCTGGGCTCCTCTTGTACCATGCTAGTGGGAGCCAGGCAGCTCTGTGGACGGGGAAGGAGCCATTCCCAGGGGACATAGGAGGGACAGAGACACCTGAGGCCCTCCTGCAGATTATTGGGAATGAATATCAGGGTGAATGACATGATTGAGGCCTGAAGTCTTGCTTCTCATGGTAGAAGCAGGAGATTGGCATCAACTGAGGGTGCAGAACAGGACACTGCAGCCCAGGAGCGGGCAGGTGTCCATCCTTAAGCGAGAAGGAAGCTTCTCCCGGTGCTGCTGCATCTACGGCAGATTGATGGAAGACCTGTTCTTCAGTGAGGGACTTCAGGGAAAGTGTGCAGAGTCTTGTTATAAAATCTCACTGAAAGGGGTGGGGATTTAGCCTGGTATAAAGCTGAGCAGTTGAATTTTTTTATGGCTAAAATGTGACTGATTTGCAGCTGTAAGTTTTCCATACAAAGCCAAATAATGTCCACCTTAGAAATCCTAGTGCTGCAGTGTGTGGCAGGTTTTATAGCCTGTGAGATATGGAAATTAATTACAAACAGGATTTGCAATTCTTTTGGGGTGGGGAGACAGTCTTGTGTCAACATTTTGACTTGCAAATATTCTAAAATGTCTCACAAGAGAGAAGAACTAAATCTGATTTTTCCAGGCATATAATGACTTGTATTAATTAAAGAACACTGCTCCTATCTGGGCCCAATAAAAGTAAGTGAACAAAGCAAATAGACATGCAAATAAAAAAGAGATCTGATATGGCATGGTGTAAAGTTTAGTCCAAATAAGGCTATGAGTGGGTTCTTCATAGCACTGAATTGACAATAAAAAATGTATTTAAGGCAGTAAATGTACAACAGCTGGCAAATATCATGTGCCAAGTCTTATTTTAGATTAGTAAGAGAAAACTGAAGCTTATTAAACTGCTGCAGTGATTCCCAGGATAGCCAGTTAGATTTTTAGTTCTTTCTGATGCTACTAAATTAGTACCCTACTTTAGGGAACCTGTGGCCTTGAAAATGGAAGAATACACAGAAATTGTTGGATTGATGAAAACAAAGCAAAAATAAACCTGAGAAAAGCAAATAGCCCATCCCAGCCTTAGTTCACTTAAAATGACTGAGAAGCACAGGCAGGAGAGTGTGACAGTCAGTTTAATAGCCTCTGAAATATTTTAATAAAATTTCTGCTTTTAAATGCTATTTACCCTCTGTTTGCAATGGCATGCATTTTAGAAAAGTTTCATTAGGTGAAATCTGCAGTTTGCTGAATCTGCAGGTTTAGAGCTGACAAGCTGTGTGGTCACTTAGGGTTGGTTTTGCTTGAGATGATGCAGATAGGTGGTGGCCCAGGAGCTCCCTTGGTCCCCTTGGTAGCTGGTGCTACCTGGGACACTTGCCTGTTCCATGCCTGGATTCTGCTCTGAGGTGTGACCTTCCTCTTGAGGGGTTTCTTGCCCTTGCTTCTGGTTTTTGTACGGGTTCATCCCTCTAAACTTTATGGTTGTGCTCTGCAATTGTGCTTTAATTTCTAATGTGTGAACAGCAATGCTGGAGAATTTTCCTGGAGCAGCATTGACCTTGAACTTCTCCATCTCTTAACCTGGCAGAGCTGAATTTCACCCACCTCCTTTTGGCATGAATATGCCTTGCAATTCAAAGGGTTTTTAGACAGCAGAATGTGATTATAAAGTCTGGGTATGTTTGGTTTTCTTTCCAATCTGAATGCACAGATACATGCACAACAGTGAACTGGGGCATGTCCCTAAGATATTTTAAAAAGTGCTTGTAGCAAGGACTATGTGTTTTCAGATATAAATACAAATATGTGACATGAACATTATTTTATTTTATTTTTGTTATTTATTTCCTTTTTTTTCAGCTTTACAAAGCAATAAATTCCTAACTGCAGAAATGTGGGCAGGAAATATAAAAATAAGATCCAATCTGAAGAAGAGTGGGCTGATACATCAGATGAAAAAATAATTCAAAACATATATATTCAAGAAGAAAAATAAAAGATAATTGAAAAGCGGTAATATAGAAGAGACCTAAGGGTAGCATCAGACAGGAAATTACAAAGCCATTTCAAATGCAATGTAATCATCACTTACTTGAAATAATAATAATAATATTTTATCTATCTGACTGAAGATCTCAAAATGATTCATGGGTTTCATACATTGCAATCATTTTTTCCCATCACTGTGAAACATTCATCTTCAAGTTGCTTTTTCTTATATTTCATATTTTTTCTCCCCTTAAAATGCATGTGATCTTTTGTAATTATATTTTGCTGCTTGGGTTTCTGCTGCAGGATGGTGGGGGTCATGGCAGGACTGCCAGTGCTGTTGGAGGGGTGACAGCAGTGACTGAATTTTGTTGAAGCCGTGTTTGTGTGTCCAGAGGAGCTGCTGGTGGGAATCACCCTTCCAGGGACTTCCCAGTTTCCTTTTAAAGCTGCCTTAGTTTTGCAGAAAGCATTCAGCTGGAGCTTTCCCTAGAAGCTCAGTGTCCTGCTCCTGCACACAGCTGTTCAGGGAGCCCAGAGGGAGAGGGAGTTTTCATTGGTAGAGATTTTCAAGCAAATACTGGGCTGGTTTGGAGAGAAAATGGCTTGTGACAGAACATTGTGGGTTTACACTTGACAAACAGACAAGCTTTGAGCAATTTGATAGCACTGGGGTGATCCATGACTAGAATTCATTAATTAAAAGCTTAACAAAGGACCCATTATTATGTATTTAAAAAAAAAAAAAAAAAAAGCACTCCAATTCGTCTTTTTTGGGGTGATGAACTCTTGCTGGGTATGCTTATTTTTAATTCAATAATCATAGAGCCCTGTTTGCCTATGTGGATATCTAAATCAACCATTCAGAAAACAGCACCAGGGCTAGAGGAATAGTTACTACAGCAATTCTCTGCTACTTCCTGGGATTTCAGTTAAGGTATAAGAACACTTTTAAATGCCTTCATTTTCTACAGTCATTCATTTTATCCACAATATTCAAATAATATCCTGTTATCCTTCTCATCAGCACTCTATGATTTTATCAACTGGCCTGATTTAGCCTAAATGCATAAAAATGTATTGTAAAGCACACACAGAAATAAAACCTACTCACTTTCTCGTGTGATTTTTTCTAGGATTCTTTATAAGTAGAGAAGAACAAGACAGAAAATATTAGTCTTGAGGAAACACCCAATGTTCAAAGACAACAGCTGCATGCACACTGCTGCAACGTATAGTAGAAGCTGTCAAATGGTTTATTCTGAGGAAAATGATTGTTCTGTGTATCCATTAAAAATGTAAGAAGAAAGATTTTCAAATATATTTATGAGTAACTCATCATTCCTCTACTGGTGTGTTTCTTTGTGTGTGCCTACGCACTACTTTCCGTTTATGTGATGGGGATTTTCCAGAGGGAGGAAGTATTTGGATCCTGCAACTGCAGGTACAGCTTTGGTTTTAGAAGCTGGAGAGAGCCCAGATGCTTCCAGCTGTCATCAATTCCTGCTCTCTGAATTGCTTTGGACGCCTACTGCAGCTCCTACAGTTAACACATTGCCCTCCTTGCAGTTTAGCAAAGGAAAAGGGCACAATCTTGACACTCTTCAACTGGGCTTGCTTTGGAAGATACAAAGAGTAGGAAAAGTTCTGTCTTGCATGTTGAAATAATAAGGCCTATAAGGCTTTTTGTGAACCTATATAGAAAAAGGGCTTTCTGGAGTGCTTGAAATGCACAAAATAGCTATAGGGACAGACTGGACTCTGAAATGGGTGGCCTTTTCTTCTGGAGTTCTTCCAGTAATCTGTCTTTCCTTTCTAAACCCCTGTAAACTTGTAGCTGCAGTAGCATTTTCATAGTGCAGGAAGGCATTTTCTGTTCATCCTCCCCATCACAAATGACTGTAGGACAATTATCAAATCTCCACCAATGTTCTCTGATCTCAAGCTGAATTGTGCTTGTCTGTTTAACTATCTTTATTCTTGATACAGGAGATATTCCCTATGTCTAGGATCATGCATGTAGCATTTCTTTGCTTGTTTTCCAGTTCTCCTATGCCTTTTTAAGACTGGGAAATCAGAAGTGTCCACACCATTCAAGATGTGGGCACTGTAAGGTTTTATCCCAGGGACACACAGAGCACTATGATCACCTGAGTACCCGTGCTCTGCGCAGGGGACACACCCTGTGCTGCTCACGGAGCAATCTGGCAGGTCCAGAAAGGTGTTTAACTCACCTTCTTCTTACTGTGCTCTTATATGTCAGGGTCACTGCTGCAGATCCTGCCCCATGGTAAGCTCCACACTACAACCTAAAAATGAGAAGCATCCCTCGTATAAAGAAAGAAGCATCATGAGGGAAAATGCTGTGTCTCTGAGAAAATTATTTGAAACCCGAGTTTGTGTGGTCAGATAATTTCTAAATTTTCTAAACCACTCACAAAACCACTCACTTCTAGCTTCCATGTGGAAAATAAGTACTAGAACAAAATGAATTAAGAAAGTGCACTTGACAGTGTCATATTTTATGTCTTTATGTTTTCATGTGTGCATTTTTCTGTTAACCACAAACTATTCAGCAATAAATCACACATCTTGACCTTAGATGTCTTTTCCTGTAAGTTAACATCTTTCAAGAAATACTGCACTTTGGGCCTGCCTATTTGTTTTATTTTGTTGTTGGTGGTGTTTTCTTTGTTGTTGGGTTTTTTTTGTTGGTTTTTTTTTGTTGTTTTTTTTTTGTTGTTGTTTTTTTTTTTTTTTTTTGTTGGTTTGTTTTTTTTTTTTTTTTGGTTTTTCTTTTTTGGTTGTTTTTTTTTTTTAATCTGTAGTGCAATTTACAGTGTGGTTGTACACTTTTAACATCACATCTGTCCATATTAGAAGCTTACCTTTCTCCCAGATAGAGGAAATAGAGGCCTGTGGTGAAAGCTTTTAGCTGTCTTTCCATATAAAAATCAAATGCAGTTAACCACAGCAGAGAATCCAAGGCTGTGTAGATGTTAACATGCTTAAACAATTTTCCATCATCCAAGGCTACTTACTATGTCTTTCCTCCTATGGTTGCCCATGAAAACTGGATCCAGCTTACATGTGTTACCATCATTCCTGCAAGGTAGATATATTTATTATACGTTTTATCGTCTCAAATTTTATGTCTAGCAGCAATTCAGACAAAATGACTCATTTTGTCATTAAACACCTGATCCTATGATAAAATGTTGGATCCTATTGAAGATTGTGTCCCTTGAGGCTATAATGTTTTCAAAGATTGCAAAACAGAGGTGCTGTCTTCTCCAGTTCCCTTGTGACTTTGGATGTACTCATTAGAATTCCCAGCCCTTTGTTTTGCTCATTTTCCTATAGAGCAAAAAAATAAGGATGATATACTTAACAGGGGCTATAAGTGGCATTTTGATGGTAGAAAAGCTTTTGCCTTTTTAACAGTCTAGCAGGCCTTGCCTCTTCTCTTATCAAAACTGTAAATGGAAGCAAAATAATGCTAGTGTTAATAATACCTATCTTTATTAAAGACATTTCAGCTTGACATTTCAAGCTGAGTTTAATAAAGATAGGTATTATTAACACTAGCAGGGTTTCCTATTAATGTTATATAAACACCCAAGTTAATGGAATACCAGCTAGCAGTACAAAGTGAAACACTTGGAAGCTTGGAGCAGTTTCAGGGAAGTTCTAACGTGGACCCTTCTAGATGTGGAAGCTGAAAAGCAGATTTTGAATTCTGTTCACTGCCTAAACTCTGCCTAAACTCTGGATGCCCAAACACTACTGAATGCTGATTTTTTTTACTCCAAGGTTCCCCAGGGGCTTTCTGTGCAAATGCAAAACATTGTGGCACCTGTCTCAGGACTGAGTAATTAGTAATTATGTATGGAGAAATACCTAATGGTATTTCTCTGCTGAGTGCTCCCAGGGGGCCATCTTTACAGCCAATCCACGTGTTATGTGAGATGGGAGAAGGCAGGAGTGCATTTTACCTTTATTTTTAAGCTGTGTTACTGCACAGAGGGGTGGGGGTGAGGAAGAACTAAGAATCTGTTCAACACAGTGTGCGAGAAGCCATAAGGACCATAAATGAGGTTTTCCCTATTTCCTGCACTCTAGATGAGTCATCTTGCTGACAGCTCATTTCCCTCTTTCCTCCTTCCTCTTCCCATGCCCATCTCTGCTCCTGCCTGCTGCACTACAACTCTCCTTCTCACGTAATTCTTTACTACTGCTCTTTCATTATCAGCTCTCTATCATCAGGTCACTGGTTCTACCCTGCCTTCAGATCCCAAACATTTGAGCAGTGGGATCTTAACATGCACACACCTTTCACAACCAGACTATGAGAGTAGTTCCTTTTTGCTACAGTTGCACAGAGCACCTTGAGAGGGTGAAGAGCCAGTGAAGAAACTACAGAGTAAGTCCCAATATAACTCTATGGACTCATGGGAAATGGAATTTGTCAGGGCTTTGTAACACAGTATACTAGTGATTTTCTAAGGGACATCAAAAGGTACATCGTACCTCTTACCTTTCTACTAAATTCAAGTCCCTCCTTCTTAGTAAGAAGCAGAAGAATTTCTCAATACAAATACCTTAAAAAATTCTTTAACACAGAGAGAACAAGTATTTTCCCTTGACCTTATCCTGGACAACAGCCACAGCTGGGATTTTAAAGCTTGCATGTGGAAAATTGAAAAGGGATCAAATTCCCTATTGACTTAAAAGTGCTCAGTAACTGCATCTGCTTAAGCTATTGGCAAAATTGGCCTCTCATATCTTCTCAAAAACATTTCAAAATGATAACACTTTTTAATATCATTCTCAGTATGCTTAGTGAAAATGACTACTTGAATCATGTTGATTTAAGAAGTGTTTGTCACATAGCACTGGCTGTTACGAGTTTTTCTGTAATGGTGTGTAGCAACCTATCCAAAGCACTTTAGCACAAAATGTGTTCCAGTCTCTGCCTATTGCTCACTTCTGAGTTTCAATCCATTGAATCATCTCACATGGTATCAGGATACATTTTTTGCAATCTTCATAACTTTGCCTGCTGCTTTAACAGCCTATGTGCCCCAGTACAGTTCAAGCTGTATGGAATTCAGGAATAGGTGGTAGGACAAGAGGACCCATCAGAGATTTGTGCTGAGATTAGAAAAATTGAGATGGTGCAATGAATTTCTGTACAAAACTGTAAGTACACAATAATAATTCAGCTGAAAATGCTGAAGTTTAAAAGAAATAGTTAAAAGGACATCTTCAAATCCTATGTGTATTTTTAAATTAGTAACACTTAAAAAAATCAGTAAAAATAGCTGATTTTGAGAGAGAGTAAGGTGAACAAGGAGTGTATTGCTGTTCACTTGGGCAGAGAGAAGGTCTTTGGTGAATAGGTTTTGTTCCTTGCATGCCTCACTCAGCTGCTTTCCTGGTCTGGCATAAGTTAGCAGAAATGGAGCTGCGTGCTTTGCTTCCTTTCCAAACATCTGCCCTCGAGGATGTTTTTTGTTTGTGCCTGCCCCAGAATCCCGGGAGAACGGAGCTTCCAGTACTGTCCCCTCCCGAATCCGAGCTGCTGTGGAACAGCATCTCCTCCCTGACTTCCCCTCCTGCTCTCAATCTGGGGATCTGACAGCCTCAGTCTCAGCCTGGCTGGGAGCATCTCAGAGCTGTGTTTTCCTACCCCCTCTGGGCAGCCCCGGTCAGGCAGCAGCATCTCGCTTTGACTCAGACAGGAGAAGGCTGAATGGCAGAGCCTGTCCCTGCATGAGATGAAGGTGCTGGCCCTGGCACATGTCAGCAAGCTGGCACTTGCATGAGATGCTGCTGGCTCCTTGAGGGCTTGTACCAGCATGGCCTGTGAAGCAAGGTGTCCCAACTCTGCAGGGAGGTCAAAAAATAAATTAGTCCCTCTGGGGCACTGGCACAGCCTGGCCCAATGTGCCAGCCCTGTGCTGCTACCAGGGAGTCAACAGACATTTTGCAATATCTGCTCTCAGTCCCAAACGTGGCAACACATCTTAGATACTGCAATTCAACAGCACTCAGCAAGCTGTGTCCTTGTCTAGCCAAGTGTTTCCCTAAACAAGCTGGCTTTATGAAAATATTTGGGTGAACTTCTGCTATGGAGTTGGGCTTCAATGGTGTCAGCTTTGTTTAAATGTAAGAATGTTATAAAGAGAGCATTGAAGAGCAATGCTGGGCAGAGCTCTGGTGGCCAAGGGGTGTGAGGTGTGCACCAGAGACATGGACAGGGAGGGAAATGCAGAGGTGCTGCTCTCTGCCTGTCCCCTCACAACTGCCAATACTTTGCTGTGTTTCCTTTCTGTTTGTTTTTCTGCTTCCCCTCTAAACTTTTTGCATCATCCTGGCTGCTTTCCCGAGCTGAGGCTCAGCACCTCGTTTGCTTGCTGGAGTCCTCCCACTGCCCTGGTGCACAGGCATTAAGCTGTGTTGCCATGGGAAGGGGCTGTTTGTTACCTGCTGCACCAGGCTCTGAAGCTGGAGAGGACAGGTCCCGGTTAAGTCAACATACTGCTGGAAAAGTGCATGAACTTTTGTGATACACACACTGGGGGAGAAAAAAAAAAGAAGGGGGTGGATTTTGGCAGCTTTGATTGCACTTGAACTGGGCAGTGCCCATACCAGAGCTCTGACTAAACCGCTTGGCATGGCCAGGATCCCCAGGGCTGGGTTCTCCTTGGAGGTAAAGCACAGCACTCTTGAAGCAAAAGTAGCTTGGAGATACTGGAGAGGGTGGTTCCAAAAGGCAAAGGGCAAGCACCTGAGCAAAGCCTTTGTTCACCTCGTGGTTTTCAGGGTGTTGAGGAAACCCCAGCTAGAGCCTGGCAACACTCCCTGCCTCAGCCACTGCAGCTGAATGGGGAGCACGGGAGGAGAGAGATGTTGGGTGCAAAAGCTCTGATCATGCTGAAATTTTACCATGGAAATTGACTTTGTGCAAGTAATAAGAACAGGAAACACTTCTTGTTTTCTCTCAGGAGGGGAACATTAAGTAATGGCTTTATCTTAATTTGTCAGGCTTTGCCCTAGGGACCAAAATTAAATGGCTGGAAGCCAGCGGAGACTTGAGAACTGAAGCATTAACACTCTGATAAATAAAAAAGAATTCATTTTAATTAGTTTTCCAGCTGAAAAATAATGAAGCTCTACATGCCAAAAAACTGTAATGGAGTAATGGAAAGGTCTGTGCTTATACAATGGACTTTGATTGCAATCTCAGGGCTCCATTTGTATTCGTTTGTAGCATGAAACAAAGGAAGGTGTTTGGATTCTCTCTCTTTATATAAAGCCTCTGCTCCAGCACTCTGGGCTGGTCTTCAACCAGGCTTCCCACAGTCTACTGCCAAATCTACAAAATTTTCCTGGCTGACATTCAGGAAAGTACTGCTCGGGCTCTAGGATGGAAAGTTAAAAGACTTTGCCTGGTTACTCTGAAACATACAAACAGTACTTGACGTATGGCGTTGATTCATCCTGCACAGGCTGTCCCTGCTATGTCCCAGGGGGATACAGCATTGTAAAGTTCCCTGAAAGCATCTCACTCACTAGTGTTAGAACCTAGTGAGAGGAGTCATCTTAAACACTTGTAGGGACGCTTTCCCTTGGAGGATTAGCAGCATGTAGCTGGACTGTAGCACTCCTCGTATCCAGGGTGGGATTTGCCTGGGATAAACAGCCCAGATGCCTTTATAAAAAGCAGTGCTATGGTCAAAAATACCATTAGTTACTGTGACTAAGAGGCTGTCCTGACTGTTCGGGGAGTGATAGACACTTCAGTGCTCAGAGCTCCTGTTTCCCATTTCATAGGGCTAGTAGAGCTGGAGTCACAAGCTCATATTTATTTACTGAATTGCTATCCAATTAGTAACAACAAAAAAAACCAACCAAACAAACAAAAAACAAACAACAAAAAAACTGTTCAGGGGAGCAAATAGAAAAGGAATAGGAAATGTCTCACTGCCATGAACAGTCTAACAGATATGCACCTTGTTTATAAAAGGACATTGTCTCTGTGAAGACAATGATCAGCTGGGCAAACACGTCCCTGCATCTGCCCAGAGATCACCTCTTAGGAAGCAGAACTTGGAGGCTGATTCTGTGGCTGCCCAGCTGTGCTAGTGTCCAGTGGGGAGGTGCACAGCAGGAGCAGACAGCATGCCTACAGCTGCCTGCTTCTGGAGGATTTGTCCTGGAAGGATGACATGAACTGTTCCAGCCCCCAGCATGCAGCCACCTCCACAGAGGAAGCAATGTACACTGTGCTTTTTGCAGCACTCCTCCCAGCCAGGGCAGCCTTGGTTCCTGCCATATGCTTCAGCATTTCTATTTGCTTCTCCATAAATGGCCTGGATATATAAAGACAAGAATTTATCCTTTGCTCATCATTGCTTCAAACTACCTTCTGCCCACAAAGAGCTATGTTTTTCACACTCAAAAAGCACTTGTGTAGTCTATACACTTGTGTAGTCTACAGTCAAAATGACACTGAGGAGAAGAGCCCAGTGCAAAATCAGACATTGTTCTTAACCAGGACCCCATGAGAAAGTACAATGTAAGGTTTTGTCCATAATTGGCATTAGAAAAATGTGAGTTAAGCAGCAAAAATCATCAGACTGGCTTAAAACTGAAGCAGTGCTGAGTTTTTTGTGTTTTTTTTTCAGCTGGCATTTTCAGGCTTTAGGTCAAGTTGTCAGACCTCTCTGGTCTTAAACCTCCATTTAAAAGTGAATTCAGTGTCTTATGGACAAACTATGTAGTTCTGGAAGCTAGGACTCTCCAGATAAATGTAAAAAGAAAAAGCTGACATTGAAGCACTGACGTCAGGAGCAATCAGCCATTTTCAGTTTGTTAGGACTCAGTTTGGATTGATTTTCCCAGCTGCAAGCTATGATGGAGAACAAATACGACTTGTATCCTGCCAGTCCCATGGGAAGGGTATAGAATCCTTTTTATATGAAGCTGCCATGTGCAGAAATTAAGCAGGAAGAGATAATCACCACTTCCTACAACAAGTAAAGTCAGTCAATAAAGAAGAAAGTTGGGAAAAGAGAAAAAAATATTTATCATAGAATCATGGAATGGCTTGAGTTGGAAGGGACCTTAAGCACCATCTAGTTCCAACCCACCTGCCATGAGCAGGGATGCCACTCACTAGGTGAGGTTGCTCAAAGTCCCATCCAGCCTGGCCTTGAACTCTTCCAGGCATGGGGAATCCATAACTTCTCTTGGAAACCTGTTCCAGTGCCTCACCACCCCCATGGTAAAGAATTTCTTCCTAATATGGAATCTAAACCTCCCCTCTTTCAGTTCAAAGCTATTCCCCCTGTCCAGTCACTACATGCCCTTGCAAAAAGTCTCTCTCCATCTCTCCTGAAGGCCCTCTTTACACCCTGGAATGTGCTCTAAGTTCTCTCTGGAGCTTTCTCTTCCTCAGGCTAAACAGTCCCAACTCTCTTGCCCTCTTTTCATAGGAGAGGTGTTCCAGCCCTCTTTGTGGCCTCCTCTGGACTTGCTCTGACAGGTCCACATCTTTTTTTAAGTTGGGGGCCCCAGAGCTGGATACAGCACTCCAGGTGGAGTCTCACCAGAGTGGAGCAGTAGGACAGAATCCCAGAATCCTCAACCTGCTGGCCACAATGCTTCTGATGCAGACCAGGATATGGTTGGCATTCTGAACTGCTGCACATTGCTGGGTCATGCTGAGCTTCTTGTCCATCAACACCCCCAAGTCCTTCTCCTCAGGACTACTCTCAAGTGCTTCTCTGCTCAGCCTGTACTTGGCTTGGGATTGCACCAACACAGGTGCAACACCTTACACTTGGCCTTGCTGATCTTCATGATCTTCACATGGGACCACCTCTCAAGCGTATCCAGTTCTCTCTGCACAGCATCCTTTCCCTCCAGCGTGTGGATAGCACCACACAGCCTGGTGTCATCAGCAAATTTACTGAACAGGCACTCAATCCCACTGCCATGTCACCAACTAGGTGTTAAACAGTGCCGTATTAACAATCCAAGAGACATGAGCACAAAGCAAATAAACAACTGTATTCATAAAGTCAAAAAAGGATGAGAAAAGTAAAAAAAAGTTTATAGTTTTACTTGGTTGCATTTAAGTTGGGTGTTTTATTTATTTATTGTGCAATATTGTTTATGAGTGATGGCTGGTACCCAAAGTTTTGAACAAGCACCTTTCTGTTTAAAATTACAAAATATGAAAATAAAAGACTGAGCAGATTTTTAAGGAATAATGAGTATTTAGGGACAGAAGAAAGCCCTGGAAAAACTGTCCTGCTTAACACAAGCTGAAGTGTTTTGTCTCATTGTTTTGCAACTGATCCTACAGCTTGTCTTTGGTTGAAGCATGTACTGAAAGGGATACAATCTTGATTACAGATGTGAACAGACAAATAATTTATCACTTGACGTGATGACTTCTTTAAATAATTATGTGTCCTGATTTTAGACTATTTTTTTCAAAAGCTACATTTTTCTTTTGACTTGTCTGACCTTCTGTTGGCTCTTGTTTTGTTTGGCCTCTTAGTACCAAGAATGTCTTTCAGTAAGATATTTATGCCCATGTGTGGCAAAAACATGCTGTTTTTTCAAGGCTAGTGTTTTTCTCGGGGAAAAAAATTAGAAAATAAGTAATTTTGTAGTGTATTGAATTCTGAGGAGCCTTCTGTGTCATGTATCATCTTCCTGCCACTTTCAGCGCTAGAAAATCTGAACCTTTAACCAACACAGAAGGTGTGTATGGTTATTATCCAGTCAGTGGCTGTATCATTCAGAACCTGTGTCTTCATGGATTGAAAACAGATTAAATGCCTTCTACAAGGTACAGAGATCGGTTGACCAAACTGCTTGTCAGATGTCATAGAACCATAGGAGATGCTGAGTTGGAGTGAATAATCAAAGTTGAACTCCTGGCCCTGTACAGAACAGCCCCAAGAATCACACCAGGTGTCTGAGAGCATTGTCCAAATACTTCTTGAGCTCTGTCAGGCTGGTGCTGTGACCACTTCCCTGGGGACCCTGTTCCAGTACTCAAACACCCTCTGTGTGAAAACGTTTTCCGGGTATCAAATTTAAACCTCTCCTGATTCAGCTTCATGCCTTTTCCTTGAGTCCTGTCACTGGTCATGAGAGTGAAGAGATTGGTACCTGCCCCTCTGCTACCAGAACCTTGTGAAGATTCTGAAGATAGTAACAAGGCCTTCTCTTCTCTAGGCTGAACAAACAAACAAACAAAATTGTTGTGTTTAAGTAGACAGGTTTTTTTATACTATTTCTGCAATTCAACCAACGTTCTCAAATCGAATGTTGCATGGAGCCTTGTTATTTTATATGTAGGCATTCAACAATCCAGTGTCAAATACTCCTGCAGATCTAAAAACATGTTAAAAGTCAACTGAAAAGAGTGGAACGATTTTTGAATAGTATTTCTTTGTACAAGCAATTGTAATGAGGATATCATGTAGCCTTAAATAGAAACAGTCCATAGCACAGCACTGAGAAGCATCATCAAGCTTTGAGCCAGAGCTGCTATTTAGTGTTCTAAGCTGCAGCAGTAAAAGTGAAAATCGTATGGATGGCATAAGTCTAAATACCATAAAAGAAAGACTAAGAAAATGGTGTTTTTATTATAGGCTGTTGCCACTTCACTTACAAAAATGGTATTTGACTCAAGACAAGTGTAGTACCAATCTGGATATTAAAGACAAAATGTGGAACAATTATCTCCTAAATAATTGTGATAATCTGGTAAGATACATAAGTCAAATGGTTAGTTTTGATTTGTAATTATCATCTTTGTGACTAAAGCAGTGATTTCCATGGATAAACAATATGTTTCAACAGCACCCTCACTTCCTAGCTTCAAATTCTTGGATTATGTCAGAAAGCCACGTTTGTAGGAAATGATGTAAAAAGCTCCCAAAATCAAACTGAATAAATAACAGCAGTGGCAGGCTTTGGTGCAATGTCCCTGTTCTAACTGTGTGTCACAGCATAAGTTACAGTCCAGACAGCCATGATATACACAGTATTGCCATACAATCTCAGAAAGCTTTATATATTCACCCATACAGAGTTAACACCAAACCACATCAGATGGCTTCAGGCATCTACCCATACAGAGAAACATCACTTCAGAAGGCCACAACTATCTGCCCTTCTTGTTCTTTAGCCCAGCCTTTTATACCCCTCATGTTCATGCGTTGCACCTGTCTGCCCTCAGTTCCCTTTGGTGGCTGGTCAGTGCACCTGGGCACTCCATGGCTCACTGCTGTCAATGCTGCTCACCTGCTTCTCACAGCTGTACCCATTGGGGATGAGGCTCAGCTGCAGCCCCACTCCCAATTACCACAAACTGTGTGCCTACAGTTGTGCCCACTAGGTCTGTGACATGGCCACTCCGATATTATTTGTGCAAAACACCATATGTCAGTAAGCTGAAATATTCAGAGAAGGTTCTGGAGTGTTATTGCCATGTGAAGCCCATTATTAAACCACCTCCAAGACCTGTGCCAAGGCACTGTAAATCAAAATTGTGTTTCTGGAGTGAAGCAGCCTTTCATCTGTTAATTTGAGAATCAAAAGGAGAATTTTTCTGGTTCAGCCAAACACTGTCTTCTCAATAAATTGATGGCAGCTACATAGGCTTTTGCTCTTCCAACAGAATGTTACGGATTCCAGATCCCACAGCACACATACATGAATGACAAGTTTTTAGAATGGGCCATGAAGTCTAATTATTTACTGTTTTCAAATACGATTCTAAAAAGTCGAGACAATAAGCACCATAAAAATAACCACAGAACTCATTTACAAAAGGAAAAAAATGGAACTGCCAAAAAACAGAAGTTCTTGAAAATGCTTGTATTTGTAACTACTATTCAAATTTAACAATAGACTGTGAGAATGTGCCCAGTATAATAGCTGTGAGGAGTATCAGATACAGAAAGGAGAATCTGCTGCTGAATGGGAGGTCTATCCCAGCAATTTTCAGCATATCAAAGAATTAATTGCAGTGTTCAGTTTTGCTCACCATTTGGTCACCATTGCTTGACATCTGCAAGGATCACCTCCTATCTTCCAATCTAAAAAACAGTGAAAATAGTTTTTTTGCTATTGACACCTCTGTCATAAAGGGATATTCCCATTCAAAGTCATCTGAGGAGCCAATGTAGCTGAAAGGCTAAACAAGTTTGGTGTGTTTGTGCCTGTAACCAAAATGTGTTTATTGGCTCACCAGACCTCACTCTTATGGTCTTGCTGTCATCATTTGTAATCTGCTTTTGCTCTGTGGGATTGAGCTGTGAACGCTTTTGGCACGATACTTCATTTATCATGTTTTCACAACACTTCACAAAATCTTTGGTTTCTTAATGTTTTATTACCAGAGAAAGAAGAAAAAGACATAATGCATAAAGTGCCAAAATGAAGCATTGCTTTAAATTGATATGAGTTGGTATTTTTAAATGTGAATTTTCTAATTTTGTGCCTGTGTTCCTGAGCTCACAGGCTCTCTGTCTCATTCTGGTGTTGCATCCTGTGTTACCATGGCCACCTGGACCTGGACTCATTCTCCCTCTGCTAGCTAATGAGCAGAAGTGACAAGATTAGGAGAACATCTTCCCTGAGATCCTTGTACAATGGGGAGAGGTGAAGAGTGTGCTTGAGTTCTCATGTCTGTCCAAAAAGTCTCTGAGCAAGAATCTGAGGAAATAGCTTCCATTATCCTCCACCATAGTGATATAGTTTGTGAGATTCATGTTGTCCAGATTTCTGCTGCCAATACATAAATATAGTAGTAATGAGGTCAGAAATTGTGATTGTAATATTTGGGACTTTGGCATCACTGCATAAACTAGAAATTTTTAAAATTTTCAATAAAATAATGTTTTGGTGCAAAGCTGCTTGGTATATTTCTTTGAAAAAGTATTTTGTATTATTGTCTATGTATAAAAATTTATTTACAAAATTAAAAATCTTAAAAATACACAAACAAATGGTGCTATTTTAAAATATGAAATTATGCTAATTTTATTGAAAATTATTTGATGCAAAATATATATTTTTTATTTGAAACTTCAGCTTGTAGAATCTAAATTATCTGTTGGACAAAAATTTCTTTCGAGACTTTCGGCTTCTTGTATCTAGAAACCTATGGTTTATTTTACAGAGAGGGAAGAAATTAGTTAGAAAACCATGTCAGAGCCACTCTGATAAATTCCTATTACTGAATTTTAGTCCATGGGAAAGGGAATCTGTTGGGAAAGGATGTAAAGTAATCCAAACCTGTGACAGTACTATCATCACTTCAGTGTCTGTATGTTACACTGTTTTGCAGGTCAAACTAATCTGTGTAGCTCAGGCTGTGCATCACCAGAGGCTCTCAGTCTTGCCATCCGTCAACAGGCTGAGACCAAACCCTTCTCCAGGAAGTTAACGGATTGCCCCTACGAGCCTATAACCTTCTGCCAGATTAATTTACTTTGTGTAGTTTATTTGAAAGCAATGGATGAGTCAAACACAGGAGGCACAAATGAGATTTATGGCACTTTTAAGTAGGATCACAGGACTGATAGAAATTGTAGGGTTTTGCTGGTGTTTGGGAACATGCACGTGATGAGGATGGGGTTACCAGCTCAGTGTGTGCGAGAACATCTGGTCTGGCTGAGACATCACAAGAGGCATTGCCACTGCCTAGCACTACACAGGTAACATGAGTAGCCTGGTTCCCCAGTTGTCCTGATACTGAGGAAAAAGGAACATCCTGAAAAAAAATCAGAACAAAGAGTCTAATGTGTTGAGGAATACAATACTTTGACACTTTCTGTTTATTGTTTTATTTCTTTTGTGGAATTAAAATGGTGAGATAAAGCTCAAGGACTACACTCCTTTGATAATACCCAAATTTTTCCAGTGTAAAATATTTCATTGAAAAAATCTTAATAAGCCCTAGAGAAAATTTGCAGGTCAGGGTAAATAAACCAATGAACAAATGTATGGAGCAGGCTTCTCATAATTTGCAGCCTTTAAATCAGGAAAATATTTCTTACTAAAAGATATATGATGCTTTATCTCCAATTAATGGGATTCGGTGCAAGAATGACTGGGTAAAATTTGATAGCCTATGCTATGCAGGTCAGACTAAATGTTCACACTGGCCCTTGACCTTTGCAGCTATTAATCTTTCATGAGAGCAAAGCCATAAAAGACAGATGAATGCAATAAAAGGGAGCTGCTGTCTCTGGAGGACTATTTAGAAGGTTCTCTTGAATTAGCTAATGTGAGGAAAAGATGTTTTCTGATAGAAAGGCCTCCAAATCCCCAAAGTTACACAGATTATCTTTCATTTTGACATGAGAGGAAATTGCATTTTGGTTAAAGATATTGTTTGCTAATATCTTCTTCTTTCTGATAATTTGGAATGTGATCAGAAAATGGAGGAGATTTAATGAAAAATAGGAAAATGAAAATGTTGCAGGGTTTGCCCTTTCAGACCTTTAAAAATTTTTTACCTCTCAAAATACCAAGTCTCTTTGGTTATAAGTAGAAATGATCTCTCTCTCTTCTGGTGTGACCAGGATTTATAGATGTGCTCAGGGCACTGGCTTTCTCTTTTGTCCTCTCCATCTCCATCCAGTGTCCTTGAGGTGGGGGTTTGGGTGGGAGTAGAACAAAAGTGCTTTGCTCACACAAATCCCAGCCAGGAAGGCACTGCCCTGTGCTGAGGGAACGCTCGGTCAGTAGGTGCTCAGGTTCTTTGTCCTGATCATGATGAGTGGAGGGGCTGAAGGACACCTGAGGCGTTGCCCAGAGCGCTGTAAACCATATCCTGAGGAAGAAAGGGGCCTCAGGGACTGCTAGGATGTTTCTTCCCTTAAAAATTGTTCTGATACCTGTAATTATGCTTTATTAATTAAGCTGCCTCTGTTACTATTTGTCCCTTTTGTTTTTATTTCTCTGCCATGAATTACACTATTATTTGAATATATATGTTGCAATCTAGAGCACAGTCTAGTACTATAGCACCTGGCAAGAAACAATGCATTTCTCCATAAGAAACATACACCAACACCTGGTTCTTGAGATTAATTTTCATCTTCTCATGGAATTTTTATAATTCTATTGAAACTCCTTCTGGGATGATTGTTAAAATTTCAGATTTAGTGCTACCTTGTAAATGAGTGCTATATCCCAAGCTGGTGCAAGTGGCAGCAATGAAGTTGCAACAGCTGGTTCTCATGGAGGACATGGTCTGACTAATACACAATTTACCAAATAACCATGGTCAGAGACAAGTGCAGGGAATGCAGGTTGCCAGCTGAGCTCGCTGTTTGACAGCTGAGATAGAGCTGAAAGAAGTTTTCTTCATGACTGTCCCGTCACTAGCCAAAGATCACAGGAGACAGCTCAGGATTTAGTCCCACCACCAGCAGCTTGGGCCCTCACTGATCCCAAGGCTGGCATTGCTGGCTGCAGGCTTATAACCCATATATCAGTTAGGAGATCAAAACCATTCTTCTCCAACTCATCTTGTGGTCCCTAACCAGACAATTTCTACCATCACTCTTATATAGATATTATTTTCTAATACCTGTGTGTATTTTTCAGTTGTTATTTTAATAGGGCTCCTCCAGTGAACTGTGCTTAAGGCATTTTGCTGATTCACAGGTAGAGCTTTTCCCACAGGGATGTTTAAATGAGCTGAAATGAGAAGACCATGTTAGGTGAACAGCTTTTCTTTTCTGCCTGGTTTCAGTTCAGTTCTGGCTACAAGTGCACTTGGTACACGCTCAGCTCCTTGCTCATGTTCCTGCTCTGTGGGTCGCTGACTCACACTTGCTGGCTGAGTCAAGGTGCAGGAACTGTTACTGAAGGCTGCCAGATGGACTAATAGGAAAAATACTTAGGCCAGAGTTTTACAATAAATACCAAAGCAATTGAGCCTGTTTTATTTCTCATCCTAGAATGGAAATTTTCATTGCTGTCTAAGCTCTTGCACTATCCTTGTGCTTCTTCACCAAGATTTGAGTCTCTCTTGCTCTGAAACAGAACAGAAAGCACATGGTGAGATTGGGGGAAAAGATTTCCTTCAACAAAAATCAAATAATAACTTGAAGATGAAGGCAAAGAATAAAAGCTGTTGCTGGGATTCCCACACTGCAGTGTCCTTCCTTTGCAGAATATTTACTTCCATGCTCCATGTTGCCTTTTATTGATCAGCACGTAATTTTGCTCTTCTCCTCACAATATGTGTTTGAATGTATGCCTCAGACTGACTGTCTATGGCTTTATTCATATTTAGAGGTTATTGAAATAAAACACAAAAAGAACAAAGTTCTTCAAAGAGTGGCAGAATGCTGTCAGTGTCATTTTTCAGCTGGGTGAGATTTCTGTGAAGTGCTTGTGACAAGGCTCATTCCTCAGAATGCTTTTCATAATGGGGTGAAGGCTCTGGCTTTTCATATATAATCCATCTCCAGTGATTTGTTGCTTTCCTCTGCAAAGAACAGTAGATTTCAGACAGGGCTGCATGAATCCTACCTTGGTTAATGTCAGCAAATAAGCCTGTGTCTTTTTCAACTAAAGACAGAAATCTTTATTCCTTAAACTGAAGAGCTGGTAAATCAATAATTTTTCAAGGCTTGCATCCTCTGCTATTTGGGAACAGTTACGCACACATGTACCAGTGGCTTACACAATGAAAAAAAAAATTGAAACATGATTCCAATTAATCAGGATAATTATTATCCTGATTTTGGTATAGGTCCATGGTTTATAGTGGGCAGAGGCTGAGCACTCACAAGTGAATTTATAAACTGTGCATAAGTCTTCAAAACTGGCATGATACTGTTAAAACTGTAAAACACACATAGCTAAAAGATGTTCCTTACAGAGAATAAATTCCATGTAGATGGTCTTCTAATGTGTTTACACAATGTTTTGCAGCATTACATGCCACATTTGGGCCAATAAAATACATTGGTCCTGACTTTACATATTTAGAGACCTCTCTAGTTATTGTCTTTGGAAAGTTAGGTACCTACTAAT
The DNA here is from genome assembly GCF_024509145.1 of Vidua macroura. Lineage (NCBI taxonomy): Eukaryota > Metazoa > Chordata > Aves > Passeriformes > Viduidae > Vidua > Vidua macroura. Next base: position 49,184,035 of record NC_071575.1, on the reverse strand, counting down.
CGAAATCTGATTTGGTTGCAAAGAAAGCATGAAAAATCCTGTTATCCTGAAATGAGTGAGGAACAAGAGGGGAAAATTTTCTGTCTTTAAAGTGTTCAACTTCTCTAAAGGAAGCTTCTTCTGGCCTTTCCCCTTATGTCCCACTCTATTCACTTGCTCACCTCTCTCATCCTGGCTATTTCTGCTGTACAGACATGGGTTTTGAACACATATGGCTCCAGTAGTTCTGTGTTTCCCCTGCAGAAACCTGTCACCTAGTTTCTTCCCCCAGCAGTAGCTTGCCCTTGTTCAGAGCTTGGTTTCATTCTTAAAAGTGCTTGTCAGAGTGAAAAGCAGAAATATGCTCAGGATCTGCTCTTCTTTCTGCTCTTCTTCCCCTGCCACTATAATCTGGACTTGAAAATTATATTAGAGATCAAATCTGCAAAAATCCAATATCAAGTAGGAAAATACACTTGGTAGGAGTCAGCCCAATTAAAAATAGCAATAAAACCAGTAATATGTAAGCTTATTTTGTTCTATTAGTAATTGGCTTTGTCATCATATTATTCAAAGTTGGCTTTAAATAATTTCATTTTCTTTTCTTCTCTTGAGTATTGCTCAAGGCAAATTCTTAGTACTTCAACACTGCTGTGGCTGCTACTTCTGTTTGTTTTATAATTTCCTTATTCTTTCCTTGCTGCTGCCCTCTCTTTGTGCCAGGGCCTAATCTCAACCTTATTAATCAGTCCTTTTTCAGCATTATGTCTCTGGTAGTGTCCATTCAAATGAGCCCTTGCAATATGTTTCCAGTTCTCATGTTTTTTCACATGTAGACTGTGATTTGAATATGCATATTCTTTTCCTCTCTCATTGCCTACAGCCACAGCTCAATTTTTCCTCTAAATGTTCTTTAACTTTCATCCCACTACTGTTATGATACAAAAAAATGAATCACATGTAATGGTTGCTTATAGAAATAGTTTGATACAGTTTGGGGTCATGCTGGTCTCTGTGTTCTTCACTACATATGTAGGAATCTTCTTTTCTCATGAAAGAGTTTGCATTTAATTTTTTAAGAACACATTAAGGACATATGGCTCTTCTCTCCTGCTAGACCCTTCAATGAAGGTGTGACAACTCTTCATTTTGTTACCTTTCTTTTCATTTCCATTGCAATTTCACAACTTCGTGATACAGAACAATTCAGAAAGCTAATGTCCCTGTTTCCATTTCATTTTCTTAAGCCAGGAATATGATATGCCATACTGTGTTTCCCCGTTTTTGTCCCTATTTCATTTTCTAAGCATCCCAAAAGAATCCTCTTGTCTCGACATACTATTCAAAGGCAAGGGAGAAACAAGAGCAAGAAAAAAGAGAAAGAACTTCAAGGCTTTGTCCTGGTTTTATTTTTTTCCTAAGTGAGACCAGACGGTAGGGATAGCTGGTAACTTCATGGGAGATATTCACAGAATGCTAAGACAGCACTTTTTTCATCAGCTTTGGCTGTTATATGCACAATAGCAGTACTGTTGCTGCCTCCCTGCACCTTGCCCTCTCTCTGTCTTAGAGGCAATTCTCAAAGTCTCTATACCACCCCTGCACAAAGCTTGAACATAAAAGCTTTTCACCTTTATAGTCTCTCTTGGCTTGGACAAAACCACGTGCCATCAAGCAGTCAGTCAATCAGTTCAGTGCTAGCTGTACGTTTTATACTGTTACCACTAGTGAATGTTGCTCCAAGCTCTCCTCTCTCATTATTGGGCTTTATTAAGGTTTCTGGGGCCTTGTTGTGTCACACATACAGAGGTGCAATTTACAGTTCTGCAGACAGAAAACTAATCTAGCTAAATTTTGTTTGGCACAATTTCAGTGACTTTTTTTTCTTTTTGTTTGTGTGTGTCCCCATTTGTTTATCTTTTCATTTATATCTGCTGCAGTAACCATTATTCTGCTTATATTACCCTTTAGGCAGCTTCTCTTTGGTTATTGTATGCAGAGATCACTCCTCAGCTTTCCTTGATCCACGCTCCTCTCCTGCTCTTCTCATTCAGACATTGGTTGCATGTATTGCTTTCTGTTTGCTTCTTCTTGGTGGAAGCTGGGGGCTTCTGAGACACAGAAACTCAGTGTTATTCAGGTGCCAAGTTCAGCACAGAGCTTGAAGGCCTCCAGCTTTGTGCATTATCTGGATTTACAGTGCAGCTCTTTAGAGGTGTCTGATATCTGAAACAAATAGTAGCCAAAAAAGTTCTAAACCCTATAATTTATTCCTCATTGTAAATAACATAGGAGTGTAGTTTGTGGTAATTGGGAGTGGGGCTGCGGCTGAGCCTCACCCCCAGTGGGTACAGCTGTGAGAAGCAGGTGAGCAGCATTGACAGCAGTGAGCCATGGAGTGCCCAGGTGCACTGACCAGCCACCAAAGGGAACTGAGGGCAACAGGTGCAACACATGAACATGAGGGGTATAAATGTTGGGCTAAAGAACAAGAAGGGCAGATAGTTGCAGCTTTCTGAAGTGATAGAATGTTTCTCTGTATGGGTGGACACATGAAGCCATCTGATGTGGTTTGGTGTTACTCTGTATGGGTGAATGCTTCAAGCCTTCTGATATTTTATGGTGATGCTCTGTCTCTTGTGGCTGCCTGGACTGTGACACAGAAATATGTTATCATTCATATAAAGCTGTGAGACTGGACACAACTTTCTCTGTTACTGGCATTTTGGGCTTTATCTCTCCCCACTCCCTGGCCTTTTCTGAGTTCAAGTCAGATTCCTTTATGCATCTGTGATCTTGCTCCTGCAAGCACTCTGTGTTTGGGGTACAGCCCTGCTCCTTTAAAGACTTACAGCCTTGTCATGCTCCATCCTGCTCTGTCACCTAGCTCTCTGGGCAGTGTGTACCCACACATCTGTCCAGATGTTTAGTTTGGGAGGAGAGGATGGAGTGGAAACAACTTTGGAATTTCTAAAAAGACTTGGAAAAATTAAATCAAGTGATTGAGCTCAAGAAAGATTAACAGAATAATGGAAACCAGAGAAAGATTTCTTTTCAGGTCAACTCCTCATCAGTAAGCCCTTGGTTTATTTCCTATACTATAGGTGTCTATATACAGACAAGAAGATGAAATTTGAAATTAATTTAACAAGCATAATTTTATTTCAGTCAGTGAATCACTTTTATCTGCCTACTTATTTTTATGTCTGCCTTCATCATTGTATATGTAAAAGTCTCATATAAACATGATTTGTCATCACAACACTTCTCCAAGGCAGAGAATGGTTATGAGCTTATTGTGTCTGGAAAACTGAGTTGCAGAAAAATTTGCCACTTGTACAAGGTTAGGGAAGGATTTTCAGACTCCGCCCTATTTCCATTTCACTGACACCCCCCCCCCCCCCCATTTTACAGAGGTATATATATGTAAGTAAAAATAATATTTTATTCATTTATTTAAAAAATTAGAACTCTTAGTACTGCTGATAGATTCACAATTCAATGTATCTTGGCATATGAGTCACAAATTACATGTATTATTCAGAGGTTTCAGAGACAGGAATATGACTGCAGCTTATAACCCTGCTCTCCCAAGGGATTTATGCTAATTTGTTCTGATGGAACCACCACAAAAAAAAAAAGTAGATATTTATATCTAAACTGATGCTGGCAAGGCAGGTGGATTTGGTATCTGAACTTCTACTTTTTTGTGACTGCATGAGCCAAATACATTTCTGTGCTTTTTTGCATATTTCTTTATATTTAATTACATATCCAATTGTCACTGTTACGATAACTGTGGAAGATTGAAATTGTAGAAGAAACATGGAATTATTTACTTTTTAGCTCCATTCCCCTCAGTCTAAAGATCAAAACACACACAAAAAAAGAGTAGCTTTAATACTAAGTTTCTGGGTTCCCGAGAAAAGTGTCTCAAGACAAATCTACCAAATGTATGGAGCTGTGCATATAATTTTTTTAAACTTTAACCATAAAACCCTACTATCTTTAACAGGCTCATGCTTTAAGTGGCAATAAAAAGAAAATTAAGATATTTAAATAAAAGTAAACACTTAGTTGGATTAGAAAAATGAATAATATATGGAATTTAAAATAAAACCAAATAAAATTCAATAAAAATAGGGTACTCTTTTCCAGTTCAGCACTTGTAACCTTGCTCTCCAAAGGCTACAGTATTCAATTATGGTGCAGTAGAGAACATAAAAGTACCTGCTCTAACCATCTTTGAATATCAATTGAAGCTCTTCTACTGTGGTACAGGCTGAAGCTATTCTGCTGTTTAGATTCATGTAAGGCCTAAAAAAAAGTGTGCAGGTATTTACATTCTTCCCTGTTAATGATTCAGTGGTCGAATACAGTATCATTCTTTCTATTTTTCTCATTGGTACATCCTCACCAAAATGATTTCTATGATTTTCCATGGTAGGTCTTGCTGCAAAGGGTCTCAAATGCCAGGCTGACAATATAGATGTTTACCTGAGAATTGACAATTACTTTCATTCATAGGCAAGAGGTTTTTTTTCCTCATTTCATTTTAGTTTACTTTAGGTGACTCTTGTGTAATTTCTAAGGGTTATCTGTGGACTCCGAGCATGCATGACTGAGGATGCAGCAGTTAATTTTTGAAGTAAAATGTAGCTGAACTAAGGAATGACAAAGATTTACCTTCTCTCTTTGAAAACTGTTTCTGTTGAGTTGTGATGTGTCTTGGTGGAAAGAGCTTAAAAACAAAAGTCTTACAGCATTAGTTTTGATAAGTTACTGAAACATGCATTTAGGGGATAAGTGTGGGTGGTGAAATTCTGGCAGTTACCATCAACAGGAATTTTGTCAGTGACTATAATGGACTTGCAAATTCACCCATTTAAAGAAATGAATTAACAAATCCTTTTTATTCTTGTTGCCGTTATTTTAACATTTTTGTTACATAATGTTCAAAATACTAAGTGACCAGCTCATTTCATCCTGTTTTCTCCAGCCTCTTGGAGAAAAGGATCCAAAAGAGAGGATTTGCAAGAGGATCCAAAAAAAGCCCCCCAGTCTTTACCCCTGTCTTTCTCAGGACCAGCCTGCTTGGGTTTCCCTATTGAGAACCCTCCTGTCAGCATCCAAGTGCACGTCACTGGGCTCCGGGAGGAACTCTGGCCATGGCATGTTCTGAAGGCAGCTTGCCCAGGCAGGGAGGAGGCAGGAGAGGTGGGTGTTTATTTCCATAGTGGCTGATTTCCCAAATGAAGAACCTAATTATTCATCTCCTTTGGTGAGCTTATGCCTGTGAATAAAGCAAAAGTATGTCAGTAGCTGTGATAGGGAGGGCCCCTGGTTCTGGAGAGTAAATGCTGGGGTGGTCCCTGCTCTGGAGCTGCTGAGGTACCCTTGTGTAGTACAAAGGGAGGTTATATTTTTGGGTACATTTTAATTCTTGCTGGTAGTAGTCATAGCCTTGGTGACTCATCAATCTGGCTCACAAAGTAAAAACAGATTTACCCTTTATAGGGTTTGGCAGTTGGCAGATGATTGTTTCCCCTCTATGAATCAGACTTTTATTTATTTAGTGTAATCAAGAAGGAACTGTCTGTTTTGTGACCTTCTAGGTTAGTGAAAGGGAACAAAGGATTTCTCTTTATTATTATTATTTTTTGGCATCATGCAGTCAGCAGAACAATGCAAAACTATGATAAAGAACCATGCTCTGGCTGGCTGGCTGCTTGGACTGTAGCTGCATGCCACATTATTATTCCAGTTGGTCTGAGGAACTCTTTTATATGAGCAGAAATAAGCTATTTATGACAAATAAAGTGAATCCATATGCTTTAGAATCAGTCAGGAGACATTGTTCCCTTTTAACAGATTCCTAGATAACCATTTAACATTAAGGCACTGAAAGTTCCTCAAATAACTTTGCTAAGCTGGACAAAAATAACAAGAGGCTTTTGCAACACGCCTGGCTATTGGATAGAGTACATCCTGCCAGATTACAGACATATCTCATGCAAATTACAAGAAAAATAATTCAGATGGCAGGGACCCTGGTAAGCAACTCAAGGACAAAAATTTGGGTAACAGACCTAAAATACATTTAGAAATTGGAGCAGAAAGAAATTAGAATGAGCTAAGCATAACTAACTAGAAATTATAAATTGGTTACTACTCCTTATCCAGATAAGGAGAAAACGCCATTTGGAAAGTTCCTGCTGTTCCTAAACTTTGTATTTTGTTTAAAGAAAATGGCTTCACCAGCATGAAGCACACTAATTCACTCTTGGGCCTGGCGCTCTGTAGGAATTTTGCTGAGACCTGTAAATGATCTGTAATATGTTCAGAGAATGCCAACAAACATTATTCCTCACTAGAGCTGCATTTGTTACATACTTTTCTAAGCTGGCTATTTCTAAATGTTTTTCCCTTCTGCATTTAGCCAGCAAAAGGTTTCACACGCCGTGAAAACTCTTGGTGCCGAGGGAAGCTGCGATGGGGCCCTGCAGGGTGGGCTGGCAGTGCCCTTACCATGAGGGGTCACTGGCCTCCCTGGTGTTGGTGGGGCTCTGAACATTGCACCCATGAGGAGACAGCTTCTTGTCCTCACTGCATTTCTGTGCTGCCACGATGTGAATAAATGATAAATAAATGATAAATTGGCTGGTTTATTAGGAGCTTCGGCTAAGTAAGGGTATGCTAGGAAGAAAAGTTAGCAAAACACTAGTTCCTCAAGCTAAGTACCTGAAAAGGTACATTGCAAAGTAACCCACACTTCTTTCAAACCAGCACTTTCTAGGGTATTAAAAGTCTTCAAGTTTGAGATGGGAAAAGATCTGCTTTAGTTTTAAATAAGACATGACTACTCAATTGGTTTAGCTGGGTTGGAGGCATTACAATAAGAGCTTCCATGAATAATTTCTTTCTTAAGAAAGATCTTGTTCCTTAATTAGCAGATCTCCAAATTACCAAACTGAGAGTGTTTGTCAGCAAACAACATGCTTTGCTTAGCAGTGTATGGTCAATGGGTGACATCAAATGACCAAGGATGCTGCAGGTTCTTCCTCATTGGGATCTGCAGAGAGGATAAACAATCACCTGTGGGGAATGGTTTCAGTGGAAGGTGGGTCAGTGATATCTTGACAGCTCTTTCATCACTCTGTTTTTATCCATTAAGGGAAAGATAAAGTGATGGAAACCATGTTTGTTGGTCTGAATTCAGAGATGCATTATTTGACATGAAAGAAGATTGATTTCATTTCTGTTGGAAGTCAATGCATCTTTGAATAGACCCCAATTCATTCTCAAAGCTATAGTGTTATTGACTTAAGAGAAGACATAAAGAAGTGCTTATCTTGAAGAATGTACTTATGGCCCGTTCCAAAATTCTTTACTCTGACCCTGACACATCACCGTGACCACAATTTTAGTGTGGCTTCACCTGAAATACTCCCAAAGCAAATGCTCTTGAATTTCACAGTGTGAGCTATCTTGTAGTAAAATGATCATGAATACAACTAGACCAAGGAGAAAATTACTTGCAGCCACACACTTTATTCTTCCAGTTTATTTTCCTCAGAAGCATAATCCTCCTGAGACCAGCAGCTGTCAAAAATAAAACAGAAAAATAACACACCATTTTTGTGTAAAGTGATTGTAGTTAGTGATATTTATGATTTGATTGTAGCTTTCAAGATTTTTAGTATTCTTCAAGCCTTCTTTTCCCCAATTTTTCTTGTGCCATGTGAGAGGCTCTACTATTGCTTAATAAAAAAAGATCCTAATCCACATAACGTGAAGAAAGACCTTTGGAGTTCATAACCAGATGCAGAATAGAAAGAAGAGAGATTGGTTTTCTTTTTCATTAAAGTATTACAATTTCAAAGTCAACCTAAAAGTTTATTTGTCCTTCCTCTGGATTTGGGGTTTCTGTATACTAAGAAAAAAGCAGACTCACTTCCAGTGAACCATTCTGTGTATATATACAAGATAAGGGTGGGGGAAGCAAACTATTGTTAAGAATGTGGAAATTAAGCTTAAGGGATTAAACTGCCAGTACTTTCAACACTTGGTTATACAGATGAGGGCACAGAGGCAGCCTGCAGGAGAGCTGGGAACTGACCCCAGCTACTCCTCAGGAGGGGACACAAGTGGCATCAGTTAAAAAAACTAACAAAAAACTCCAGGACCCAATGGTGATAAAACAGCTGCAGAGCTTAGTACCTTCTTAATGAGTGTCACTGTGAAAAATCACAATGGACTGCCACAATTGTCCATGTTTTTTGTCTCCAGGTTAAGGGACATAGATGAGAAACAAAGAGCATGTTTATTGTTCTTCATGAAATAGTTCTGCTTGGGAACTGCTTGCCACAGGGTGTTGGGAATGCTAAAAGTTTACACAGCACTAAAAGGAAACTGGACAAGCTCATGGGTAAGAAATCTGTAAATAGCACCAAATTAAAAAACATACCAAAAAACCAAACTGAAGCGTACAACATAACCGTATTGTTCTTAGGGTTTACTTTTATTTGAAAATTATTCAAGGGTGAGAATGCATTTCAGTGAAATATCTTCTGTTTTCCTTGTTCCCACACCCTTCCTTAGACACTGACTTGTGGTCACTGCTGGAGACAGAACGTTGGTGTAAATGGGGTTTGTTGCAACCTACTACAACTGTCCCAAGGCTATAATGTTATGGGGAACATGTTCTGACAGCAGCTGAAGGTCTAACCCATGATCTGTTGGAAGTTTTCTTAGGTGCTATGTGGGCTTTGTGGCTATTAAGTAGTTTCCCTAGATGCCTTTTCCCAGAATCTCTTGGCCCTGCAAATAAAACAGTTCTACATGGCTCTTTCTGCTTTAGACTCTCTGTGAGTCAGTTGCTGGGACTGCAGCTCATGGAAGGGATCAAATGCCTTTGTTACCATGGGTAGGCTGCACAGAAATTTTTCCTCAGTATACCCCTGACATTTCTAAAATCTAAGAAATTGGTTTCTACAAATAAACAACATCTGTGTGTTATCAGTATTATCCATCTTCAAGATGGAACACATTCATCTGGGCAGTTCCTGAAAGCCCTCCCAGGAGTATTTCAAATCCATTTTCTAGGTAAAGCAAACAGATACTTCTGCCCCAGCCCTACATCCCACACTGACTTCTGCATTTGCAAGAACTCCTGTGACCTCTCTGGGTCCATACAGGCTAACCAGAAAGACCTGGAGGTGATGTAAATAGTTTGGAATAGTTCATAAATCAGCCCCATTTTAATAGTTGATTAAGAAGAAATACACGTGAATTTCAAAGATTTGTACAAATATAGCCCAAATTCGTGGGAAAACATCACAACAATTTAATCAAACTGTGGCTCTGACTTGCACTGTAATACAATTATTTGCCAGCTGAAAAAAGAAAAATATAGTAAAAGGGAAAATCTTACCATTTCCTCTCTCTCCCCACCCCCCAGCCGGAAGAATCCACTGGTGAAAGAATCAGTAGCTCTTCAGGCTCCCATTTCTAATTCCATTTGCCTTTTTGATTGCAAGGTATTACTGGCTTTCAGTGATTGATAGAGACTGACTGCTCCAAGTGTGTTCCTGGTCTGTTAAAAATGCAAAGGAAACTGGGTTTATAAGCAGTCACTCATGAAGATTGGTAAACTGCCTGTTTACAATGGGCTGGGAGCACATGCATGTCCAGCCACTGCCATTTGACTGACAGACAATTAAGATGTGTTAACGTGAGCTTTAAGAACATATCATTAAAATGCCTTCACAGCACTCATAAATATGTTGTGTCAAGCTTGTGATAAAAGTTTTATTTATTGATACTACATGGTAATTAAAATAAAGCCAAGTACCATGCAAAAGTTTACATCTTCTATCCATTTTTCACTCATTCTAGATTTTTATGATCAAACCTTCCATTTCTTCCTTTGAGTACTAAGTGCACTTAGATATTATCACAGTTTTTTATGGTTTTTATCAGAATTCAGAGGATCTCAAGACCACACAAGGAGGTCTTTGGCAAACCTCAACTACAGAGTTTTCCACAATGCTGTGTGGCTGCCTTTTAATGATCTTTGGCTTTAGTTGTGATCCACTTGTTGAAAAAACTTTTTAATATATAAGAATGGAAGTGCTGTTCTTTTATTTTTCCTCAACAAGTTATTAATTAATTTTTAGCTGAGACGCCACATCTAGATAAGAGCTCTACTCCTAACAGGCAGTTACTTCTCACTGCCTGAATTGTTTCCATCTAGGTATAACTTTATCACTGTGGGTGTGACAGCAACCTGCAGATTCAGTAATAGATAAGAAGAGAATAAATTATTTTTCTCTGACAATTTTTTGGCCAAGTGATTTCATTCTTGTGTAATATAAAAAAAAAAAAAAAAGAGTTCAAGAGGCTGCTAGCATTTATTTTCTCTTCCTGCTTACATGTAATAACAGAGGGACTCAGAACTTATCTTTGCATTCAAATTATACCAATATTTAAAGCTGATACATAGATTAAATAAAATCACTACAAATTCTGCGGAAATGAATAGGTAATTAAACTGAGTTACTTTGACTCTCAGAAAGTCACATGTGTAGTCTAAGCCAAAGGGCTACCATCAAGAGAGACAAAGAGAAGAATGAGTGGGAAAAATTCAGTCATTCATAAATAAATGTCTAAAATAGAATCACCCTCTGGGGATGCTTTTACCTCCTCTCTTTAGTAACAGGCTGAGTTTTGATGATTAGTTTCAGATTGACATTTTACTGTTAAATGGCTAAAATTAGGTGACATGAACTTTATCTTGCCATTATCTATTTTCACCCAAAGCAGCAAAGCATTTAATAGCAAGCTTATGTAAAAAAACTGTCATACATCTTTTTAAATGTAGTGCTGGGTCAGGTCAAGAGTGCTCATCAGTTTGCAGGATTAAACATTGTATCTCTAATGGTGTTTAGCACTTGAAATTCCTATCAATATCATTGCTCTAATTTGCAGTTACAGCTTTAAAATGTAAGGACCAGATTTGAAAGGATTTGTTTACCACTTGTCTAATCTGCCTTTGCCAGAGGGAAGTGAAGGTATAGGAAAAAGAGTTTGCGTATCTCACATCTGGATGAATACTAAGCATCTGAAAGTTATTTTCTTTTGTTATCTTAAAAAAGCAGGAAAAGGGGAAAACAGAGACTGAAGTGGGAATAGATTTAATATACAATTATTATGTTTACATAGTGATATACTACGCTTACTTTAGGCATCTACCTTAGGTGCAATTAAGGAAATGCAAGTTTAAGAATCCAGATTCCCTTTACAGTCAATGGGAAGTGTCACTCAAAGAGACAGTGGGAACATCAGCATTAGCTGTCCATAACCTCGAATGTTACCTATTTTGCTATTTAATTGCAACATTATTGCTTGGTTGTTTCCTGGCAAGGTATAAAGTACACATGGAAAAATTAGATATTGCAAGAACAGAGAGCACCTTTTTGAGCCCATTTAACTCCCCTGCAAGTTGGCAAGCAAACCCTGAAGTCTTGTGTCTAAGCAACACAAAAATGTTTTTCACGCAGTATTTACCGTATTTTACAGAACTATTTCACAGCTATCTAGATAAGTGGCTTGCATAAACTATGTTGCAGTTTGACTGTGAGAAGCTAAACTCTATTCGTTTTCATATCACAAAGATAAAACAGAAGCTACTAAACAATGTTATGCCTTGACTTTGAACATGGTGAGTATAGCACATTATCATCTGGCAAAGAAAAACATTGAATTTTTGACAAATATTCAGGAAATTAAACTTTGACTCAATTAGCCATCCAGTTTAGTTTCCAAAATGACTGAAGGTGTAAAATACTTCTCTTGCCTGCATTACTGTTTTAGGCCAAAGAGAGGATTGGCTTTAGCAGCTCTGCTCTGACTTTTATTATATTGTTTGACTTATTACAAATCTAGTCAAAACAAAGGAAAAAAAAAATTCATAGTTTGAAGACTATTACATACTGGCTTATTTGCAGCTAATATAAAACAGGACTTTGCATTTTCTTCTTTGACTCTAGTTCCTACAATACGTGTTTGCCATTGCTGCTCATTCAGGATGGACTCACATATTTTGTGAGGCTCTGCTGCAAATAGCTTCACTCTAAGAAAAGTCTTGTTTAAGATGGTGGCCTAAATCTTCACTCTTCCACCCATGGTGGGAAGTGAAATGTCTGCTTAAGTTGGCAGATGTTGACTGGTCAGTATGCTAGAGATGTGCTCCAGAAAAAAGGAAATGTTGTGAAGGATGAACCAATTTTTTACACAAAGGAGAAGAGAAATTACTCCCTTGTTGATGTGGAGCATCATTTATTAGTCTAAAGAAGTTACCGTATTCTTACATGCTTACTAAGATAAAATGTGGATCTTCTAATAGCTCCTTCTAAGACAACACCTAGCAAAGTCTGGCAGACTAAGAGACAGTTTGGAGACCCAAAAGCAACATTTTCCAAAGGAAATAACTTTTGTCTTCTTTCCAATTCTGTTTTCTATTATTATTCTCCAGACTTTACATCATTGCTTAACTATAAATTGTCCCATGCTACTTTTATAGCATAGAATGCATGCAGCCTCAATGTTATGCTCAAAGTAACCTGCTGCATTAAGTCCTGATAATATGAACATCTATAAAGCTTTTTTAAAGCTTTTTTTTTTTTTTTTTTTTTTTTTTTTTTTTTTTTTTTTTTTTTTTTTTTATCTGCAAGCAGATATTCTGGACAATGGGCTTTTTGCCTTTTGTTCTTATTAAAGCAAATTCTTCCCTCACGACATTTTCTGACTTAAGCCCATGTGCTGGTTTGAACTGAGGTATAGTGGACTGAGGGGCTGTGTTTTAGATTTGTGCTGAAAACAGTCCTGATAATATCAAGATGTTTTTGTTATTGCTGAGCAGTGCTGGTGAGAAGATTGGGGATGCATGGCAAGTTGGGAGGAGGCACAGCCAGGGCAAGTGCTTCAAACTGACCAAAGCAATATTCCATTTATTACCATACAACATCATGTTCAGTATGCAAAGTGGGAGGACGAAGGGGAAAGGGGGGGATGTTTGGAGTGATGGCATTTGACATCCCAAGTCACCATTACACCTAATGGGGCTCTGCTCTCCTGGAGATGGCTGAACAGCTGCCTGCTCATGGGAAGCAGTGACTTAATTCCTTGTTTTGCTTTGCTTGTGTGCATGGCTTTTGCTTTCCCTATTAAACTGTCTCTGTCTCAATTAATGAGTTTTCCAGCTTTTATCCTTTTGATTTTACCCCCAATCCTGGTGGTGGGGCAGTAAGTGAGCAGTTGTGTGGGGCTTGGTTATTGGCTGGGGTAAAAACACAATGCCCCAAAAGAAAAGACCCCCTCCAAAACCTGAGAACTTCCCTCCTGTACTCAGCATTGGTGACGCCACATCTTGAGTACAGTTCAGTTTTGGGCCCCTCACTTTAAAAAGGTCATGGAGACACTGGAGCCTATCAAGTGAAGGGCAATAAGGTGAATGGTCTAGAAAACATGCTTTATGAGGAGTGGCTGAGTGAACTGGGTTTGGTTAGTCTTGAGAAGAGGACACTCAGGGACCAGCTCATCACTCTCCTCAACTACCTGAAAGGAGGCTGTCGTGAGGTGGGTGCTGGTCTCTTCTACCATGCCTGCTGTGAGAGGAAATTGCCTTAAGCTGAGATGGGAAATTCAGATTAGATGCTAGGAAAAAAAAATATAATCACTGTTGAGGTGATTGGAATAAGTTGCCCAGGGAGGTGCTTGACTAACCATACCTGGAGATGTTTAAGAGGCATCTGCATCCGGCACTGGGTGATGTGGTTTAGTGGATACAGTGGTAGTGTTAGGTGGTTGTTTAGACTGGAAAATCTTTAAGATCTCTTCCAACTGTGATCAGTCTATGATTCTCTCAGTCAGCTGAATTTGGTGCAGATTGGTATGAGCAGGCAGCTGGCCAGGTCTCACTTCTGTACCTTCCCCCTGAGAGGTTTCCTATAGGGGTCACTATCAACAACAGAAGAGGCAATGTCACTGGCCGGGAGTGTTTTGGTGCTTGACCAAAACATGACACCTCCACATTTCTTGCCTGCTTTATGAGATGTGGGGAATCCTGCAAAAGCAATTTGCTAGATTAGATGACTGATGACTCAGTGTTGCCTCACTTGTGGATGTCAGTCCTATCGCTATGAATGTAAAGTGAAGGATATGGGTTAGCTAATGGGGTGGGACTCTGACATTCCTCAGAAGCTTCTAATTCCTGTCCTGTTACTGGTGTCCCTAGAGAACCCCTCCCAAAGAGCTCTGTCTTCCTATTACCTCTGCTAATGGGACTGAGACCTGTGTACCACCACGTATGAAGACTGCTGGCAGGCTCCTCTGAAATGGGAATCTAAAATTCCACATCCTATTCGCTTTCCACAGGTTTCTGTCAGTAGGGACCTGTTCTGACCAGTTTGAAAGATGGAGTACTTGCTGATACAACCTTTTCCTGCACTAATGAGATCACCCACCCATAGATGTTCTCTGAATGATTAGTAGTGCAGACTGGTATAGTGCTGCTATAGCAAATAATACTTCTAATCATGCAATTTTAATGAGAACATTTGGGATTATGCTGGATTAAAGGATGTCAGGGTTTTTTTAACTTTTATTTGATTTGGTTCTTTACTTAAATGTTGTCTTCTGGTAAGTAAATAAATAGCTGCACTTAACTCTAGTATACAAGTTCAATTGGCTGAACTGAAAACTAAAATTTACCTGCAGTAATAGCACCAGAGTATTTCTAAAATAAAAGATACCATACCCTGAGCCAAAATTGAGAGCAGAGGAGCTGAGTGGCAGCATACAACTACAGCCTCAAGGCCAGGTATTGTTGGCCAAGCAAATTTCTGTATTGAGTTCTGTGAAACTGGAATGTTGAGAACACAGTCACCTGGAGTAAACATTTACTACCTTTCATCTTCAAGTTATTTTAAAACTATTAATTGACTTCAGAAGATTCCAGAAACATTGGTGTTGCCATTCTAATTAAAAAAAATTAAACCACAGAACTAGAAAAGGTTTCACCTTCTCTAAGTGATTAGCAGTGAGAGAAAGAAAACCCAGCCTCAAGATGATACCTCAGGATTTCTGGTTTCCAGAACTAATTTTCAGTAAAAAAAGTTTCATCTCCTCAAAGCTACCTACAATACATGAAATGCTGCACCTTTTCTTGCTAAGTAGAAATCCTCAGTTTGGGGTGTCACATTTGGGTCAGGTTGGGATGCAGCACAGCTCTCTCTGGAACAGTGTGTGCCTTCCAAGTCTGGTCAGACACGCGTTGTACAACTGTGCCTGAAGGCAAGTGGCAGTGGTTTACATTAGGATCAGAACTGAGCTTGGGACAGTGAGTTCAGCAAGCATGAGAATAATGCTTCTTTCTTTAGCCATATGCAGGCTCCACCCCATTTCTCAAAATTGCTGAACTATTTACAAATGTTCAAGAAAATCTCTGTGTGATGTTTACACTGCCATGCATTTCAGATGCAGGCAGAGCAATGCAACCAAGGCCCACCCCAAAGACAGGAGCTACACTGTATTATCATACTATGTACTGGTTCTACTCTCCACTACCGTACAAGGCACTTCTGCATTCCTCCTGGTAACCTTTCATTACCTCCTAAGTTTTCCAGATCACTGCCAGATTTTTTAAACTTCATGGAATGATTACAGGCTTCCTAAATACAAAGACCAGATTCTGTTTGGCAGTTTTGTATGGGAATTTCAAAATGAAGAAAAAAGGTATTTCAGAAAAGACTGTTAAGACTATTTATGGAACTGCACTGCAGTTATACAGTTTACAGATTCAATAAACTTTATTGGTTAGAGTGAACCAGGCCTCAAAATATCACTGTGAAGTTGCTGTTACACCCATCCCACATAGGATGGGAATCGAGGAACAGAATGCCCAAGGAATTTAGACAATGTCTGTTGCATTCAGCCAGCAACTGGAATTAGATATTAGATGTTTGTGCTTTGCAGTCATACTCTGCAGTCTGCTAAACGATGCTGATTCGTTATGCTTTTAGACAGGAAAGAGGTAAAAGAATAAAAAGGATTCCAAGCAGTGTATATTGATACTTTCCATGCATTACAATTAAATTAGGGTGGGCTAAGAACCTGTTTGTTTGCTGTAATTAAGAAATTTGTAGAGGAATATTCAGTTTTAGAGATAATTTCCCTAAAGTATTAAAAAAACCAAAATAAAACAAAGAAGCAATGGAACAGATGCAGTTCCACAAAAGTGGCCTGAAAAACTTCTGAATGCCTATCATATTGAGAGTTTTTGAAGCGAAAAAAAGTGCATTGAATTCCTGGAATGAGAGAGATGCTGTTTGTATTCTGCCCACAATGTTCTGGCTCCCTATGCTGAAAGGTCATTAAAATGTTTTCTAAGAACTGATGAACTGTTTACTGATTTTATTCTTACTGATTATTCTGGATTTGTCTCCTAAATACACCACCAAACTTACTAATTAAAAATACCTCCCAGATTGTTTCTTCTGGAACTTTAAGCTATGTTGTTGACTTTTTCCATATTTTCTTTGATGAATATGTGTCCATCTGAGACAAGAGAAGCCTCAATAGCTTCCATTGAGCCAATCTTCTACACAAAATAACGAAAAGGTGTCAGTACCTGAAACTTGTCTGTCAGAATGTGGCATTTTTGGGTCCAGAACTTGAAGTGCAGTAAAGGTTAGAGCCAAAATGCTGAACAGAGGGTCACCCCGCCAAAACACACCAGTAGGAAATGCTGCAAATGCTGAATGTGGATTTTTCTGCCTGTTCTGAAGCTTGCTAGTGTCAGATAGAAATGGGTGCAGACCACACTGAAGTGTTAGTTAAGGTACTTTTGGAAAGACTCTTCAGACTGAGTCATGTGTGGATGTGTTTTCCATGTAGGCGGTCTGTGTGTGAGACAGAGGAGCCTCTTCTCCTGTAACCTTAGCCAAACTTGGCAGAGGGATAGACATCTAATATTAAGTTCCTAAAAGTTTCAAAAACTTGCAAAACAAGTTTTGTCTGTTAATGCTGAACCTCTGCTGAGCCTCATCCTCTTAATAGACAACATACATTTCACATGGGCAAGTAAGATCTAATGAATTCCCTAATAATGGGAAATGCATTAGTCAGAGGTTTCGTATTAAACCACAGAAACCCTCAGAGTTCTTGCCTTGGAATCTCTGCTACACAGTAAATGTAGATAATGATAAAAGTAATAAATACATTTATAAGTATGGTTTCCCAGTTAGATTCTTTGAAGTCTCTAAAGGAGAAACTCTTGCTGCAAATTAATATAGTACAATTCGATTGTCAATTAAACCTCTGGGAGCTAAGCTGCTTTGGTTCAGGTATTTGGAAATGCTCTGACTGTTGCAAGGAAGATGCAATGGAGCAATGATCTTAACTGGAGGGAGAAATGACAGCTGGTAGGTACCTTTTCAGTGATGTGTGACAGTGGAAACCAGAGCAGGCCAGGAGATAAATAGAACTAAATTACAACCCTTGGATTAAGCAGGTTGTGACTATGACTTGGCTGGACAAGGCCCTGAGTAACAATGTACCCACAAAATTTATACCTCTTTCAGCAGAGGATTGAACTGGAGACTCCTAGAGGTCTCTTTAGTTTAAATCTTTGTGTGATGTAATGGGCCCTCAAACACTGATTCCACAGTTAAAAGTTGGGCACTTGATTTTGCTTTTATGCTGCTTAGCTTTTACCAGTGCTCTAATTCCTCAGAAGGAATTGTGAAATTCCTCAAAATCAGATCTCCTTTCTAGGAAGGGTCATAAAGCTAACCTCAGGCAGCAGACTTCAGCACAGTGCATCAGACTATTAGCACACAAAACCACTTTTGCTTCATTGAAATGAGGCACACCTATTAATCACCATACAGGTGTAACAGATAACTTTTTAGATATAAGTGAGCAACATTAGGAGCATGGATTACTGCTGAATCACAGAATCACTGAATGGGTAAGACTGGAAAGGACCACAGCAGGTCATCTGGTCCAACTTCTCTGCTCAAGCAGGGTTATCCAGACTACATGCCACAGGATTGTGTTCGGATGGTTCTTAAATATCTCCAGTGAGGCACACTCTACAATCTCTCTGGGCAAACCATTCCAGTGCACAGTCACCTGCACAGTAAAGTTCTTTCTTATATACAGCTGAATAAAGGATGCACTTCCTGAGCATCAGTTTCTGCCTGTTGCTTTTTGTGCTATTGCTCAGCACCACTGAGCAGAGCCTGGTTCCCATGCCTTTGACACCCTCCCTTCAACACTGGAGACATTGATGATGTCCTCACTCAGTTGTCTCTTCTCAAGGCTGAAAAGGCCCAGCTCCCTCAGCCTTTCCTCATGAGGTGCTCCAGGCTCTCAATCAGCTTTGCTGTCCTCTGCTGAACCCACTCAGAAGCTCCAGGTCTGTCTTGTACAGAGGAGCCCAAAACTGGACACAGCACCCCAGATATGCCTCTTCAGGGCTGAAGAACCACCTCTCCTCGCCACCTGTCATCTTGAAGTCCTCTTCTTCTTATCTCACAACCTTGGTTATTGCAGCCTGTTTCTTACCCTCATAGCCTGATCTCTACCTATAGCAATTAAACAGCATCATCCATTTTCCTTTTCTAGAGCAACTGAACTTCAGCACTACATGTTTTTTGCCTTTTAATAGTAAGTCAAAACTATTTCACAGTGTTTCCATGATTCAGGATGCTGCCTGGCTTATTACATATTTTCCCTCTATTTTCCCACTCTGCTCATATTAATTCTAAAATATCTTTGTTGAGCCTCTTTCTCCCATCCAAATTCCTGGTCATGCTGTTTTCCAGTTCTGCACTGACTTCTAGACTTAGAACTCTATCCTCAGCTTACACCTTCTTAAAGCCTTCAGAATATCTCTTTCAGTTCAAAACTTATTTTCCTGCTGTTTCCCACAGCCCTACCCTCTGGATGCAGCAGCCGGTGCGCTGAGTGCAGCACAGACGGCATCTGCTGGGGAACTGAGGAACATCAGGTGGCTGCTTCCAAGAATTCAGTTACTGCCAACATAAAAATCAAGTCTTGATTCATGTAAACAACTCAGTCAGGACAACCAATAAATAGCCTCGATGCTTTATTGTGACACTACATTTCTTTTTTAACAAACGAAAAGTTAACAAATATATGAAGCTTAACTAGTTTCTCATAAACTGAGTGGCAAAAGTTTTTTATGACAATGCTGGGCATGAATCCAAATCTGAACAATGCTGGGTTTAATTTGTAGCAGAAACATCCTCTTATTTTTTTTCACTTGTTTAGGGGGAAGGCAAAGGGGAAACTGATCTGTAACACTTTGTTATGATTGTTCATAGCAGTCACCGAATCTGACATTGCAGCTCTGGTGATGGCACTCTGAAGCAGGTATTGCCTCAATGTTTGCCAGAGGTAAAACCATCTGGCTCAGTTTTTGTGAGTTAGGCAGTGAACACAGGGCAGCAGTCTACAATCTGAGCCTAGTCCTAGTTTTGGACTTTAGGTCCCTAAAGCTCCTTTACCCATCATTTTATGTTAATCAGGACAAGGCAAAAATTAATACATTATTTTCAGTACTTGATGATAATTAGATGATATGTTTTCCATTTAGCACTTATTTCTAGGACCTCTTTGGCAGTACACTTAACTTTATTAAGTACCATTTTTTGGCCTTATGCTTAATTAACAAACTTGATTTTTTTTTTGACTGAAGTAAAGGCAGAGGTAGAAGGACCTGGCCCATAGACTTTTTCAGCCTCAACACTTTGAAGCAATAAGGTAGTAGATGCAATGAGTGCAGAGAGGCTCCAACTTTATACCATTAACAAGCAGCTCTTTGCATGACAAAAATCACCAAATCTACTTGTGTGTGATCCTACTCGCTGCTGAGTGCTAACAACACAGCAATACAACTTCTGTGGTGTATTTCAGTTAACATTAAAAATCATTAGCTGTATAATGTGTAGTTTAGGTTGACTATGAAATTCTTAACTGCTTTGGTCTATCTATAACAGATGATACAAAGGGTGCCTACCTGGAGCTGACACCACAGCTTGATGGCAGGGACATTCTACAAGAAGGTGAGAGGGAGAATTTGGAGCTAAAATGCTTGAGGACAGCCTTTAATCAAGACTTCCCACTTCTGGAAGCAAACACTTCATTCATTCAGAGACACTAAAGAAGGTGAAGAAATCTTCCCTGTGTTTCACACTGAAAACAATAAAGAAAATAACATCTGCTTTCAATAGAGACTGATGGGTATGTGAGGAGCAGTTGGAATATGCTCCTGTCACTTCTAGGATTAACAGGGCATTCCACAGTCCTGACACATGGAGAAGTGTGGAGGCCTAGCAAAAGATTTTCTACTGGCCTCTCCTACCCTTTCTCACCACACAAAAGCATTCATATATATTGATGTGAGTCAGACTGGAATATTTCTCTGTCAGTGTTTTGCTGAGAAAGGAGGACTACTTGGGTCCCCGAGGACTGCTCTTGTGGAGGTGATTTTTAAGATGGCTTTCCACTGAGATTCAACAAGGTATGGGATGTTGCTGTGGGGGGAGAGCATGCCCAGGACCTAAGGACATCCTACCTGAACTCTGAATTTCTGCCCTTGAATTGCTACACACACACTAGCTCCCGTTATCCTGCTCTTAGTACAGCCACTGCGTCCCTGGTCCCTTGGAGAGCTTGCTGCTAGGTGAATTGCTGACCCTTTCACGGACTGCCAGCCTCCTTCTTGCCACCCATTCCTACCTCTAGCATCCCAAACCCATGCTAAATTTATCAGAGGCTATTGAGCAAAATGTTACCATTCTGCCACCCCTACCTCACCAGTTCTGGGAACAAAGGGTCTAGAGTGCCCAAGTACTTCTAGTTCTGCAAGCAAACACTTCTATACTAATGGTCATTACTACTACAAAGTCAGATAATTTTGCTTCACACCATTAACTGTGTTCAGATCCAAACCCTATGATTCTGAAAGCAAATGGGAAGTTGCTGTGCTCATTGCTCTTTAGCACGTCTTTTATTATATAAACTTTATATATATTATTACTATACTATATATACTATTATATAAACTTTATATATAAACTTTAGATTTCCAGAGGTAGAAATGACTGCTTATAACTCTTTCTTATCAACAAAGTTCTACTCTTCAGCAAAGAACTTCAACATTCAAGACAGATCAAAATTTCATCTGGAAAGTATATATTTTTATTATTGAAGTATGCAAAAGCTTCCAGCTTCTATTCTTAGCTTGTTAAGATAAATAGGTCCAAAGGGACTTCTAATAAAAGAGCCAAAAAATGCAAGAGAAAAAACCCCAACACTCTACTGCCAATATTTTTATTATGACAGTGGCAGAATGAAATCTTAATGCTTGTTTTTGAGCTCCAGTATGTTGACATGTCTTTCGGCTAATACAAAAAAGCAGGAACATAAATTCCTTCCTAGCTCATTACAAGAACAGCTCAGCACTCCTAATCATCTCTGACCTATCGTGAAGTCACACAGCAGTATCCTTGTCTACTCTATCACCTGCATGTTACACCTGATGTTCTTAAGACATGATCCTTTCCAATTACTGCATGAACAAAAATTAAATTTTGGA
This sequence comes from Vidua macroura, assembly GCF_024509145.1. NCBI lineage: Eukaryota > Metazoa > Chordata > Aves > Passeriformes > Viduidae > Vidua > Vidua macroura. Next base: position 49,162,368 of record NC_071575.1, on the reverse strand, counting down.
TACCCCACAGGAGAAACATCTAGATGCATCAGGTTCCAGGCAGGAGAACCAGAGGGATGAAGCAGGCAAGAGAAGATACTCAAGAAGAGTGCCAGCTAAAGCCAGCAAGCCAACATGCTTCAGAAGAGGCCTGGAAAAAGTTAGTCCTAGTTGATGGACTATTGAAATTGTTCGGTTTGACATAAATTTCTTTAGCAATTGTGTCATGATGGAATAAGTAACCCCTGAGGTATCTCCTGCTCAGCTTTGTAAATGAAGGTTATAAAACAATAAATTTTAATAAACAAAACTGTCCAAAACAGGATTTAAAGTGAAAAGTAGGACTGCTATCAGTCCAAGTAATCACATTACTGAGAAAGCTGTTAAACAGTGTGGCAAGGAAAGGTGCAAAAGATCTTTTCACAGTTCTTTGTAAAAGTCAGCTGCATCTTTCAGAAGAGATACTAGTGAGAGGCTGAGGACAGATGTACTCAAGACATATAAAACCCAGTCACTATTAAGCCATCCTTATGGAAAATCATTAAATAAGACCTTATCCCTCCCCAGACAGCTTTCTTACAGCATTTCATGTAAACGTTAAAGTACACAACCTGCTGCAGGTTAAATAGCACTTACATGGAAAAACCTTCTCTTACTGAGACATTCTGGTGTTCTTTGGTTTAAACCTGCAAATCTGGCAAGGATACAGCTTATTGGTATGAGCTGAAATACATATACTTTTTGTACTTCCTGAGGATCTCTGAGAAAAGCTGTATGGACTTCAAGAACATGGATGTAAAGTTTAGAACTTAGACAACATCTAAAAATCCCAGTGTACCTCAGAGGGTCTTACTTTCACAGGACTCAAAGGATCACAATGCACTTTATTTTCTCACCCCATTGCCTCACTTGTATGAATTCAAAACTTCCCATCAATGTCTTAAAATAGTTTATGTGAACAAAAAATAACACTAAGTTCTGAAGTTGTGCATTTGTTGGAACAAGACCCACTGTTTTGCACCTATAAGCACATTAACAATGTTACACAAGACAGTAACCACTGCACAATAATACAGGTCTTCAGTTTTTAGGAAATAATGTCCAAGCTGATGTGTGGGAACATTTCCCTTCCGCCCTGCCCCACTGAAGGGGACTGAACAAGAACAGAATTAGTAGACAATTTAAAGTGAAAACCACTAATTTTATTTATAGGTGTTACAATACAATCACCATAAAACTTACAAGAACTGAACATAAGACTTGCATAGACTTTTCTTTTAAAATTAATTATTTTATTATTTTTTTCAGGCCAAAGACTCCCCATTCAGTGTTTGGCACAAAGACATCTAAGATGCTTCACTGTAGGTCTATAATTATGAAACAAAGGAAGAGCCACACATTTGGTTTATCTAGTAAGCAAAGCTAATAAAAAGCTGTGAATTTTTTCACTCAAATTCTGGAAGTTTTCTGGGAAAGACTTCTTTGTGCTTTGGTTCAGAATTTAGAAATCAAAAGCAGGATCCATTTGCAGAAATACATTCTTGGAAATGCATACAGTACTATGTGCCACATCCCTCTTGATAGAAGGCACAACTTACGAAAGGAACATTCATGATATAAAACAGAAGCCAGTTCTGAAAGGCTAAAAGTGACACCCACTACTTCTGGCAATTTTTTTTTAATCTAAGCAAGACCTGCTCTTATTTTCTAACACCAACACCCCTCACCCCCAATCTATAACATAACTTTAGTATTTGTAAAATTAAAGCTTTTCCAGGCATGAAAGTTACAAGAAAGAAACATGAGCCAACATTTTTCTACTGGTGGAGTTACTTTCAAAACTAGACATGAGAAGTCACTATCCCCCAAGAACCCATGTATCAAAACTAAATAAAGAAATTATTAAAGGCAATTTTTTTTTAAGTGTCATTCTCCCTGCATACTTGAAGTCAGGAAAACAAAAGCTGTACATGGCAGTAAAACTGATCATTTTGTCTAAAGTGCTTGATGAAAGCAGAAAAAACTATAAAAATGATAAATTAGTGAAACCAGAGGTGGAAGAGTTACATTTATCACAAAAACAAGATAAATTGGAGCATTTTCACATTTTCTTGTTCCATCAGACAAGATACAGCAAAAAGATTCTTCACAGTGAAGAGATCCCTTAGAATGCATAGAATTTGTAACATATTTTTTCTTACATTTTTGTTATATGAAGCAATTGGAAGTAAGACTCAGAAACAGTATTCCAAGAGAGAAAGTATTATTATAGCTAAGAAATAAGGATTACATAGGAAGCTTTGGACATTAAAAAAAAAAATCTTTGGGAAATGCTATTTAATACTTTCAATAATTTTAAATGCCCTGACACCATATATTTTACAGTAGAAATGCAAGAGCCTTTGGAACACAGCAATACTCGATTAGTTCTGTGCATGTCTTCTTTTAGGACATCATCTTTTCCTTACATCCCACTGAGCAGAAAAGCATCCCTTCCACAGATATGAACTTCTGGCCAATTAGACACTTGCTGCAACAGGAGCACAAGAAACATTCCCGCGTGGCATGCCAGTTGAAATTGTTGTACGTTACACGCTGAACCTCTGGATCTATAGCATTGTGACAGCCTTGGCAGATCTGTTGAGAAATAAAACAATACTGAAATGAAGCACACACATGCTCTCTTCAAGTGCAATAAAACCTGGATCTCTTAAATGCTTTTGGAGGACAGAAACAGGTGTTAGAAGAAGCCTTTTAAAAAAGTCTCCAGCTTTTGATTTTTTTCTTTATTTTTAAAGTGTTTTGATTAGAATTCAGCTGAGGGCCCAGAATAATAAAATGGACACAAATTATCTGCTGCTGGGACTAAGCTTAGACAGTTATGATGGTTAGGATTTCTCAATACCCAAATAATCGTAAAAACCTTTTATGTCAAACAGCACAGATCTTCATATATTAACTTAAATATGTGAAGAGATTAGCTACAAATCTTCCTTTGCATTGACAGCTCTGTGGTAATGCCAAATAATTAAAGGTTATTATAAAGTCTTTAATGCAATTTATCTTAAAATCTGGTTGTTCACAAATTATAATTTAGATTGAGAAAGTTAATGTTTTAAGAGGGAAAAAAAAGCCTCTCCAAAAAAACAATTCCTCACACCTACCTCAGAATATTATTAACTGCCAACTAGAGATGACCATTTTTTCTCCATTCACTATATTAATCATCCAGGTGCACATTAGACTGAGCCCCCAACGAATAGCTACCTAACTTACAGATATGAATGGACCATCATCTCAGATTAGTTTCCAGCATAACCACGAATCAAGAACTACGATTCTTTTCCGAACTTCTAGCTTTATCCCGTCAGTCACTCTCCTTTTTAGCACGTGTAGGTAGAAATAAACAAAACAAAAGCACCTAGATTGCAGTATTTAACTACAGGCTTTTAGCAGCAGCTGAAGTTGATTCCCACCAGGCTCAATGAACTCCAATTGATGAGAACTAAACATTTAGCAGCATCACTCATCTTCAGCTACTTTACTACTTCTGTTACCAAATCCTGCTTCACTACTGGCTAAGTTCTAGGTGTTTTTCCAACAGTTTTCCCCCTTCACCCCAGGAGTGGCTTTTGTCCAAATTTATTAAGTGACAAAACACTTGGCTGCCTAAAGTTGTGGGCTTTGGTTTCTTTTTCCTGAAGGGGAAGAAGATGACCGACTCAAGCCTAAATATTCAATTTATACTCTTCAGATACTCCCAGATTGAGAAAAGTAAGAGTTTGAAGCTCCACAGACTTATGTTCCTTTCCTTCACAACACTAAGACATCTGTAAGGACCTTACCACAGCATGGTTCTTCATGTAGCAGGATTTGCAGACTGGCTTGTCATTCACCGTTAAATAGGTTATCCCAGCCAAAACACAATCACAATCAAAACAGCAGAAGTGTTTCAGATGCCAGTTTTGCCCTTCCGCAAGAGTATATTCATTGCTGAATATTAGCTATGAGGAAGATACAAACAAGTGTACAAGTAAACAAGTACATTCATTTGAACAGTGTACCTTTTAATAAATCTAGCCTCTGGATGTTTTGTGATTTGCAAGGAACTCCCACTGGTTCCACCATTGTTGGTTTCCCAAAAGCCTCCATGGTGCTCCCAAGAGCTCATAGATGCCAGAGGCCCCAGGAGGGCTGTTCCCTGTTGATGCCCAGGGTCAGTTTGGTCCCTAGTGTCCCTGGTAAGGAAACAACTGCATAAGTGTGACTTGTTGGAAGAATTTGCCCTCACATATCACATCCTATGTCCCTACAGATTGTGCAAAATCACCACCAAATCCAAAGCAAACTATGGGTTTTCCTGAATGCGCAGTGTCCATATTGGTTTCAGTTCTTTGCAACTCAAATATCAACTATACTGGTGAAGGCGTATCATCTTCCTTCACTGAAATGTTTTAGTAAAACTACTAATCGCTTCTCAGGGGAACAAACTTTTTTTTAGAAGAAAGCACTAGGATATTTCCTACCTCATCACATCCAGCGCAGCGGGGTCTTTCACTATCACAATAATGTCTTCCACAATACAGGTTACCATTCTTCCAGAAATAGATCATGTCTACTAGAAGCTCACCGCAGGTGCAACAGACAAAACAACCTGGATGCCACAATTTGTCATATCCTGCACGTTCTGCATAGACAGCTGGGTCACCTTCCTTCATGTTCAGTTTGCAGTGGTAGCAGGACTGGAAAGAGGTTATTACCAAGTTAATTAAGTCTTTGAGAGCTGTATTTATAAAAATTATATACTATCAACACACTTAATAAATTCCATCTTTCCAGACTGAAATTTAAGCCCACAAGTAGAAAGCAGTGCTTCAGGATATACCTGTACCCTAGTTTAGGTTTAAGTAAGAAATTCAAGATAAGCAATGCACATTCCACTGTCATAGCATTAGTGCTCCTTAAAAGGGTTGTTGTACTTCGCTGTATTCAGATTCTGCAATTGCAGGCCAGTGTTTAAAGAAAACAACAGGCAATTAAAATTCACGTTATGCTCTGTAAACCTTACATGCTTAGGAACAAGGAGAGAATAATGATCCTCCATCCAAGCTAACCAACTACGACTAGAATGCATGACAAGGAAATGGCTGTACTTATAGGTCATGAGAAGACCAAGCCATATCTGCATCACTGGTGGGGAAAATAAAAAAATAGTGAATATTTCAAACTGATTCTCTTTAAAGCTGTGTTCTATGGATGCTAGTCACTCATGGCTGCTGTCCAACAGTCTGTGATTAATGATTTTAGGACAGGAGAGTGACTATGGATAAACTACAAAGACTACATACACAGCTACACTACAAACAGTTCCAGAGACTTCACAGTCTTCTGCCCAATACCTCCCTATAGAGAGGGTTTTGCCATCCAGTAAAAAACCACAGATGATTTATGTTACTGAAGCAAAATTTTTTTATCTACAGTTTAATCAGCAGTTTGGCATTTCCTGCAATCCAGCTGGTCTGTAGACTGGGCTGAACACCCTGGGAAGGTTTTCCTCTTATGACTCACATCAGCCACAAGTGGCTTTGTGTGTGCATATAAAAATAAAACACATAAAGTGCCTTGGCCACAAGGCATATTGATCAGATCCCAGATGCCTGACAATTTCAAAAGATAGATAGAAAGCCACCAAAAGAACAACAACTTGGAACAGAAACAGAATACAGGGAAATTAATGGAAGGGAAAGTTCAAATATACATGTATATAAAGGTTTCTGACCTTTCTACTTTAGACCTCATACTCCAAGAGAAGTCCACTGGAAGGTTAAGTAGCTGCCTAGACCAAAGTCTAGGCAATGTGATTCACTTGCCTACCATTTGCAACATCTCCAGCTTTGGTGGTTAAAAGGTATATAAAAATTTCCTTCTTTACAAGATGAAAATATGCTGAGTACCTATTTTTCTTTAATTCAGCTTTCAGTCATGGTGAAAAAGCTTTGTATTTGTAAACACAGAGACAATTATTATAGGTATATTTACATTAATAGTGGAGACCTGGTTGTTAGTAATGTTGGATTTGCTTTTTTATTTTTTTATCAGGTTTCAATGAAGTGCAGTCTATTCCTATAATGAAAATTAATTTTCCAAGAGATTCTTTTTACCACAGCTACAGGAATACAGCTTTCAAAATCAGTCTGAAGAACAACGCATGAGAAAATCTGATGTGCAAAAATGCAGAACCAATAAAAAAAGTGTAGACAAGGATGGTACTCTTCTGCTAAGTATTTAAGAGCTCTTATATATCAATTTATGCTAAACTGATAAAAAGCAGTTGAGATAATGCTAATCATACAGCCGAAACAAAGTCTCATTGCAAAAATAAGATGCCCCCCACAAAATACTTAAAAATAACATATCTAAATCCTGATTATTTAACCCAGTGTAAATTCAGTACCTAACAACAGAAAAGAAACCCAAATGTTCACTTATGCTACAAGCCCCTTTCTAAATCACAGCCCACAGTGATAATATATGCTTAGCTTAAACTGCAGGAAGAATACTCAGGTACCGGAGTAAGAAAAGTCTGGAAGTGATAAACAAGTGTAATTTAAAAAATAAAGCACCTTCTGATACAAATACTCAGGAGGACAGAATGCCTCCTGCTATTGACTTATTATAGTCCAAGGCAGTTGGTCAGCAGAGTACAATGCAAGATGTGCATTTCTGTAGGTCTTCCTTGAGGAGATAAGAATTGCTGTTGTGAAACTAAAGTAAACCAGCAGGAAAGGCTGATATAAGACAAAATGATAGTAACCTAATCAAGCCAAGGTAAAATATCTTCTTAGTTTCTTAGATTCTCCATAACAAGACAGTGACCAAAAAAAAAAAATAGCAAATTGCTACAGGTAACCAAATGGCACAGCTTGAAAATTTTTAGGGAAAGTGGCCATGTCCAAAGCTAAAACCTAGGTGCTGATTTTATATTTCACACTGTCAGTTCAGAAACAAACAACAAAAAACTACATCATACCCCCCAATAACACCAAAAGCCACATTCTATAACCAATGTTAAGCAACCTTTTTC